>NC_092874.1:454906097-455269847 GCF_028372415.1 Notamacropus eugenii | reverse complement strand
ACAAGTTAGTGTTTGCAGAGGATAGGACCCGGGTCTGTGACTTCACTAGCTTGATGAAATCCCAGATGAGGAAACTCCCTCTGTTGCTATAGCTCAGTACCTTCTGTACAACTTCTAATCTTAGAGAGTCACCTATAGTGCTTGGAACTTCAGTGCTCCAGGTCAAAAGCCAATATATTTCATGGGTAGGACTTAACCATAAGATCTACTTTCACTTTACTATGCAATGCCCTCAAATTCCTCCTAAATCTAATGAGTTGTTTGGAAAGAATAAGAATTTTGATAGTCAAGAGAAGAGGGCTCATTCTGAATTAGGGGACGCTGCCATGGTTAGACAAGCTTGGCTGGGGCACCAAAATAACTGGCTCTGAAATGACCAGCATAAGTAGGCAGTAGGCAGCGTAAGGGACCTCAGGAACTTTAGAAAGCAAGAGGCACTTGTTTTGAGAAGCTGGAGAAAAAGACACTTCAAGAGATGTGTAAAGGGGCCATGACTAACTCAGCCTATTTCTTTCCTCCACCCCACACATACTTTGATTTGAATCATTTACTTACTGGTTAAAAGTGGTCTGAGTTTATAAAATATACATAAAAGAAGCCTCCAGGATGGTATACTGGAGAAAATAATGATAATTAATTCCATACGTTGATTTTTCAACTACCAGAAATTGTTGAGGAATATGACTTCACTTCTTGTCTACTGACCTCAGTTTACCTGTCAGAAACTGGAGTAACCCCTTTAAGTGGAAGTGGCCTCCTTTTTCTTGTTGTTCAAGATTCAGCTCCCTTCAAAAATTAGCTTAGAGGTGACCTCCTACATAAGACTTCCTCAGGCCAAAAATTACTTTATTGTCTTATCTGAGGACATGGTGTTTCTCCCAGGAGAATATAAGCACCTGGAGGGCATGAGGCTGTTGCTTTTGTCACTTTCTTTCCCCATGTTCTAAGACAGGCCTGACTCAAGCCAGTCTGGTGGTTCAGGTTTAAGATCAGCCCTAAAGGAGATACTCTGACCATCTAATTTGGCCATTCAGCCGGCTCTGAATGACCCAACTGTAAACTTGACATCTCTCTAACTTGTACAGAATGAAATTGTGAGACATTTAAGCAAACAGCATTAGACCAGTGGCTCTTTAGCTGAGGTCTATAAACTGAAAAAAATTGATGACCATATTTCAAAGCAATTGATTTCCTTGGTAATTCTATACATTTTATTTTACTTATGGTAAATATTATTACTGTAGTTGTTCATATAAATTGTTTACTATCTGTTATTCAAAACATTATTCTGAAAATATCCTCATAGGCTTCACCAGACTGTCAAAGAGCTCCATGGCACTTAGTTTCAATCAGTCAATCAATTAGTAAACATTTATTAAGCACCTACTATGTGGTAGTCATTGTGCTAAGTGCTAGAAATGCATAAAGATGCAAAAGATTACTCCTAAGGAGTTGACAGTCTAATGGGAGAGACAACTTGCAAGCAAATCTATACAAAGCAAACCATCTCCAATATAATTAGGAGATAATTAACTGAGGGAAGGCACTGGAATTAAGAGGGGTTGGGAAAGGTAAGTGTTAACAAAAGGACATTCATATAGCCATAACATGGAAAGGAGATTCATCAAATACACAGCATTGATTGAGTTAGACACAGTTTCCCTGCATCTCCATTTGCCATGGTAGTACTAAGCATCCTGACCTGGATTTTGTTCTTAGGAGAAACCAGTAAGTCAAATCAATCTTTGAGTCTTAATACCATGGACCAATTAGATGTCAATATTTTTAGAGAAAAACTAGTCAAGTTCACATGGGGCATTTATGGTTCCTATGATATCCCAGCACCCAGCACAGAGCCTGTGGCATGAAAGATGCTTAATACGGGCTTCGTGAATTGTAGTATCAGCTCCAAGTAGGTCTTGCTCACCCCCAAAATGTATCTGCTTCTTCCCCTCAGACACAAAACCAACCTATCACATGAATGCAAAAATCTTTATTTTGCCTATACCTTTTTACCATGGCTGGTTCACCAGATTGCCTATGACTATTAGGGTGATTCTCTTTGGAAATAATGGTGTGTTTTTTTAACAGACATAGGAAGAGCTGTCTGCTATATGCAAGATGCATTCCCCATATGTTTCACTATGAGAGGACTGGTTTGTAGAAATGCACTTCACAAAAGGCAATGCTGTTTCTACTTTTACCAGGATTTCAAAGGATCATCAAGCACAGTGCTTGGAATGCAAGAGGTTCTCAATAAAGTTTTTTTAATTGGTTATTAATCTAGTCCATCCCCCTTGTGCTACAAATAAGGGATCTAAATCCTCTGGCAGGTAAAGAGCTTATCCAAAGTCACTGGATGATCAGTGGGGTTTGTCACTGGGAAACTCTCATTGATAAATCTCAAACTCATGAAATAGGATTTTAATTTAGGTGTGGCACTGGAACAGTACAAACCATGCAGATGAGGAAACTGAGGCACCAAGAGATTAAGGGACTTGTTCAAAGTTCTTAGTATCTGAGTCAGGATTTGAACCCAAGTCTTCCTGACTCCACCTCCAACCACACCGCCTCTATATTTCATAGAGTACATTGACCTTATAAAAAATTACTACATGGTGTAGTAGGAAAAGGGCAGATTTGCAAGCCAGGAAGCCTTGAAGTCTAGTCCCACGTCTGGTTCATATTTGAAGGGTATTGGCTTGATTTCTGCAGTTTCAGTAAGAATAATCTTAGGGGTTGCACCTGGGATTTTTGTTGGCATAGGGAACTCCCACATGAAGAAGCTTACTCCCCCATGGCAGGTCAATATATTGCCTTGGAGCGCTAAAGGTTAACTGACTTGTCATATAAATAATATGAGCCAAACATGGGACTAGATATCTTGGATGGTAGGCAACTAGCAAACATTCTAATGAGTCTTCAGTGTTCTTCATCAGGATTCCAACCCCGCCTGCCTATTATTCACTGAGGTGATAACAAACTGATTCCAAATTTTCCCCTTGAACAATAAAGAAATAGCCAGCTTCCAGTACTTGTCAATTCTCTGCCCTCTCTTGCTAAATGTCATGGTGCTTTGGTGTACTTGTATCATCATGGAAGTCACTAAGAACCCTTTAACAGGAAAGTTAATAACAGTGCATTGTGAGTATTCACTTGAATAATGCCAAGCTTTTACAGATAACAATCTAAATGGTTAGCCAAGCAGATACTGGGCACACAACTTCTAGACATGTGCTTTTGTCTCCTTCTTACAGCCCATCATGGAGTCCCAGTGACATCACCACCCAGGCTAATGCTACCGCCTTTACATGACAGGTTGCTAGCTTCTGTGGGCACCCAGTAAATACTGATAGACAAAGGGTCTATGCCTATCAAGAAAACAGCAGAACTCACCTCATTAGTTCCTCAATAGGGATGTTGTTTAAGCCAGTTTTTATCACAACAGCTCACTCGGCAGGTTGAGAATTTGTCAAATTTTATATCGCTAATATTGTAGTCGTTAGTCATTTGAAATACAGTCAGCACAAATAAGTATGACATATGCTGCGATTTAAATTCACAGCTTGGCATCACGCTAAGACACAAAGATGCTAAAAAAAAATACCTGATTTATATGGAAATGGACACATTTTATGCAGGACCAGAAATCACAGGGCCATACATTAGCATGTTGACAACATAATGTGAAAAGGGGAAAAGTTTTATGGGACTCTAATGAAAATCCAAATTTATTAATCTCAGTTATTATTTGCTGAATTGTGGACAGCACTGATGAGAGGCTTTTAAATCAATAAGTTGAATGTGCATGAGGAGTATCTTTAGCTCTTAGCTTTTTTCATCATCATGACAGAAGAATATATAGAATGATTTTTCATTAGAAACAACATTCACCTCGGTTGTAAAAGAAGCTTAATGTAATCAAATTTGACCTACTAGTCATCAATCAATAAACAAGCCTTTATTTAAATTGCCTACTATGTGCCAGGAACCAAGCTAGGTGCCTGAGGAAGAAATACAAAAATGAAATAGTATCTTCTTCAAGGAGCTTACATTCCATCAGCAAAGGCAATATAGATGGGAAATGCTATCTGATAGATTCATACTTTATTTTGGTTAAATAGGAGCTAAATTTGGATTTAAAATTGTATTTAAGTTTAAATTTTAGTTTTAAACATATTTAAATTTAGATTTAACTTTTAATTTTAAATTTAGATTTACTTTATAATTTTAAATTTTTATATTGCTGAAGAAATTTAAACACTGTCAACACCTCTAATTTTGGGGTGCTGGTACAAAGCTCTGTTCACCTCTTAGTTATATCTCTGACTAGTGATATGAGGGAAAACTTCCTATAGGTAGTGAAGAATCAGATGGACCTTGAAAAAATTAAGTATTAAGAGTCAGAGGTGAAAATGGAGTGTATACTAGGCATCCGTGCCAGAATGTACAAAGCCATGAAGTGACCAAGTCTGGGGAACAGCGACTCATTCACTTTGGCTATAACATAGAGGAGATGGTGCAAAATGTGCAAAAGACATGAAATCTGTATGGAAAGGTGGCTGAAGTCAGATGATGGAGGATTTCAACATGAAATGCACACCCAAATTCACCTCTTCAGACAACTTGAATTGAATTGAACAGTTGGGAAAGGGAGAGATTCCAGTTTATGAGACCCTGTTGAGAGAGCAAAGCCCTAGAGCACTGTCTTGTAGAAGAAAGAGATAAAGCCCTTGGGATTCCACGAGGCTTCTTCTGTGGTGGTCAGAACCCAGAAAATGGAAGGAGGAGGGTAGTAGGATAAGGTTGAGCCAGAGAGCACCTCACCTGGGAGGATGACCTGGGGATGCAAATATAAGCAAACAAGACAATTTATACTCTGAGAGAGTTTGCATTGCAAGAGGGGAGGACTACATCAAAAGGAGTTGGAAGGCAACAACCAGGAGTTGTCTAGCCTTCCATTTTCACCTCTGACTCTTAATACTTAATTTTTTCAAGGCTCATCTGATTCTCTACTACCTATAGGAAGTTTTTCCTCATATCACTAGTCAGAGATATAACTAAGGCGAGGTGACTAGAGTTTTGTACCAGCACCCCAAAATTGGAGGTGGTGACAGTGTTTAAATTTCCTCAGCAACATAAAAGGTTACATGGAGAGGCATCTAGGTAGCTCAATGGAGAGGGCACTTGACCAAGAATCAAGAAGGCCTGAGTTCAAATCCAGCCTCTGACACTCACTAGCTATGAGATCCTGGACAAATCACTTCACTTTGCTTTGCCTTAGTCCACTTGAGAAGGAAAAGGCAAACCACTCCAGGATCTTTACTAGAAAAATCAGAGCTGAGGTCATGATGAGTCAGACACAGCTGAACAACAACCAGCTTACATGCATGGTTGTATGATATGGAGATAACCCAGAAGTGGAATGGAGACCTGGCACCTATGGGATCTCTATCTGCCACCATCTCTGGGACCATGTGGTCAGTTGTCTAGAAGACCCATGGATCATATTACACACTCCTCTCTCCAGGGATCAGAAAGGAGATCTGGCTGCAAGCTCTCTCTACTCTCTGTTCAATTTCCTCTGTCTCCCTCTTGAGCCCCTATTTAGTCTTATTTAAAGGTTCACTTGTGCGAACTTAAGTCAGTGCTAGAACAGAGAGCTCTGGGGACTGCACATTGTCAAGGAGATGCAGAAGGCTAAAAGGACATTTCCTAGGATTCACCAGTCACACCCTTTCTACTACAGACCATAACTAGTCAGCATTTACCCAGCATGAATTCAGTAATCAACAGTCTATATAGCTTCCTTCAGCTGGCCCCCTCACAATTACCAGGGCGAACACTCTTCCTTCCCAGTTCATAAAAGGCTGAAAAACACACCTGTCAACACTTAGCCTTTGAGTTCCCTAATCAATACTGATTAGGGAGAATCACATGGTGAAAACAGCTAAGGAAGAAGCAGTGACTGAGTGCCCCCTAAATTTCCTCTCCTGCTGTCCAGCCTCATGAGTTGTCTGAAACCTCTCTTTGTGAGGGAGGAGAGATGCATGCACAGGGATGGACAACAGGAAAAGTAGATTAGCCATTTTCCAAATGTGAAATGGGTGGAAGGGAAGGAGTATTTTTCATGTTGTCTAGATAGTGATACCCTGACCTCTTAGGTAGTGTCCATGCCTGCTATTCAACACTGATAACCCATTTGTATTAAAATTTAATTCTCCCTACAGCTGTAGTGACTCACAGTAACGATTCTCCTAAGCTTCTTAATTCAGGCTTTCTGTTTCTAGCTTTCAAAACATCAAATTTGGGCTTAATATTAGAGAAAAACAAAACTGTTCACCAGTCAGGGCTTCCCATTCTATTTTGACTTGTGAACAGTTTTGTTTAAGCTCTGTTATTTCTGCGATGATAAAGGTGAATGTGTGTTAAGTTTTTCTCCTAATTGTGGTGCCTTAAAACATTACCCCTGCCACCCTGCCCTAGTTCCAACTCAACTTTAAATTTTCGTGCAACCTTACATTCTATGAACAGCAGTTTTCTTGCTCTGAGGCCCCTTCTTAATAAAGTTGTTGCTAATGCCTCTCTTGTTAACCTTGGACTTCAAAGGCTGTACATAGTTTTTGATTTGTTACACTGTTAAATCCCTTTCCGGAAGGCTGCATCAACATTCTGGATAGCCTGAAACTGGCTGGTCTCTCCCTGACACTTCTTTCCTGCTGACTGGTGAATTTTAAGTTCCTGAATATATTATTCCTTATTAGGCAAATAATGGTAGGCACCATTGTGTGAGAAGTATTTCTGTCATTTCATAAGATTTAAAAGTTTTCTTTCCTGAAACCAATCAGCTGCATACTAGATTCCTCCATTAAGGACTGCATTGTGTCAAGGTATGAGAGGTAGCCAATGATGTTGCAGCCCGTGGTGTTGCTGGCCATGAGATAGAAATTACCATTGTAACTAAAAGGAGCTACTACCTACTGGTGACTTCAGATCATAGTGTAGGGCCTATGGATAAATAGAGAAGTTTTATTAGGTAAATTCTTGCAAACCCAGATTAGTTGGAATCACTTGGTGCACTTAAGTGAAAGAATATAAGCTACCTGAGAGAACAGATAGTTTTTGCCTTGATATCTATATTGACTACAATAGATCCTGGCATGTAGTAGATACTTCATAAGTTGTCGTTGGATGTTTGTTTTATTAACAGAGTATAGACAAGCCTACCATGTAGGGAGCTGTTCCATAGTTGGGTAATCTCGTGGACATGGGTATTCCTCCACAGGATATAACTCAATTTATTGATATATGAATGCATTTTCAATGTCTCGCAACCTCATATAGCCTCCTCAAGGGTTCTGTGCATTCTATGATAGCTTTTTCCTGACCATTGTGAACATTAGGGCATCAAGTGCAATGCCCTTCTCTACTTCCATGAGCAGTGCAATTCTTTTGCCAATCAAACATCCCTTTGAATTTAGCAAACAATTACCCGCTTGGTAACATGCTTCAGACTTTTTGAGAACACCATTCCTTTTGCTAGGGATGCAGAGGTTGAAAATGGCACAGTTTCTGATCTCCAGGAGCTTATAATCTACTGAAGGTTCATGAAGGTGGAAGAGATACGACATCTCCATGAGAAAACATGATACAATTAACTCATCCAATGATAAATCTATTCCTTCTGACTTTCAAATATCCTAAAACAAATTGCACTTTTGGGGAGCAAAAATTTTTGCTCCTCAGAAGTTGTACTAGTTTTTAATCCATATCTGTTAAATATAACCAAAGAGTATAAATATTTTTTAAGGACTTTTTCACTCAAGGAGAAAACTATGGAAAGAAACTCTTTCACAAATTCCCCAAAATATCCTAAATAAATCCCAAAGTTTTGTCTTAATTCCTAAAAGAAAGAAGCTCTTAATGCTAAATTTAAAATCATTTTTCTCACTTGCACAACCCTAGACAACTCACTTCATTTCTGTGGGCCTCAGTTTCCTCATCTGTAAAGTGATTGTGCTAAAAAAAAATCTTCTATGATCCCTTTCATCTCTGTCTGTGATACCATAATATAAGCAAATTACCATTCATGCATTGCATTAGTGCTACAGAACCAGTCGCACTAACTGCTGTGGAAGTGGGTGTCAGAAATTTTGCTCTGAATCTAAATGTTCACATGAATTAATGAGGATGGATAGAACTCTCACATAATTACTGATTCTCTGAGCTGTTATTTGACCCTCTCACTATTTAGGAAGGTGAGAAAATAAATATGAAACATTCCTTCTTTTAGAATGATGTCATGATTTCTTATGTATATATCCCCCAGTAGATTATAAGTTTTTGGAAGACAAGAAAGGTACCACCATATTTTCTACCTCTGTTTCCCCAAAAATCAGCAGAGGGTCTTAATGAATGTTGGGTGAACTGACTCCCAACAAGCTCATCTTCTTGTTTGGTTGCTGGGTCTAGGTCCTCTGCAAAGGAGGAGACTATGATTCTAACTTTGACTCCACCTCTTTTTTTTCTTCCTCTCCCCTTTTACCCTCTCCTTACCCCATCAAGGATTCAGAAAACTTCAATTCTTTTCCCTTTTCACATCTTTGGCTTCTAATTCAATTCAAATCACATTTATGTCTCTTGTATTGGTGTTTCTGGTGTAGAGTTGCCTTGGAATGTCTCCTATTCTGGTTTCCTTTGGAAAGCAGCCTCCTTGTGAATTGTGGATGCCACTTTTACTCATTTCAAGTGGATTTGCATCTCATAATTCCTGGATTCAGTAGTGGAATCTTTAAAAATGCACAATGAGAAGCTTTTCGGCTTTCATAATATACGTAGAGGGTGTGGGGAGAGATAAGGACGAAGCAACACAAGAGAAAAGTCTGAAGTTAGAGATATACATAAAACCACAGAACCATTAATTTCCAACTGGAAGAAATCTTGGTCATCCAATTCAATTCCTTCATTTTACACACATGAAGAAACTAAGTTTCAGAGGTCAAAGTGACTTGTTGGAGTTGACGTAGGTTAAGTGGTAGAGCTGAGATTCAAGCTCAAGCTGTCTGATTACAAATTCAGCATTAGTTCCACCAAACCCTAAAGCCTCCAAGTATTATTGTCATTATCTTAACAGCTGAAGACACTCAGGGTCAGGGAGGTTACATGATTTGTCCTTGGTCATACTGTTAGTAGGTGTCAGATGTGAAATTCAAACTCAGAAGAGAAAGACAGAGAGACAGTTGAAAAAATGTTAGATGTTGAATCAAAGGTTCAATTTGGAGCTTGGGTACTTACTACATGTGTGACCCTGGAAAAATCTCTTTCTAGACTTAGTTCCTTCGGCTATAACGTGTGATTGAACTGGATGACATTGAAGTTCCCTTCTAGCTCTAAACTGGAGTTCCTACAATCCTATTCTTTGGAAATGTGAACCCCTTGAGAGCAGGGACAGTCTTTTTTGTATACAAAGATGTATCTCAAGCACTTAACACAATGCCTGGCATATATTAGGTGCTTAATAAATATAATATTGATCTTTTTTGGTTCAGTTTCAGTACTATATCCACCACACTGGAAGAACATGTCTTGTTTTCTAACTAGTTATCTACTCCCCCACTCCCATGCCTAATCCCTTGGTTTTGCACAGAGACAATTTTCCATCTTCATCAACAAGCCCATCTGTTTGCCATTCTTCTCTATTTGAGACCAAGAAGGAACACCATGAAAGAACCACTTGCCTGTGAGAATCAATAGCTAGGCAGAAAAGTCTGCTTGTCAGGCTGATCTTTCTAACATCTGATGGAACCCATGGCCTAGTGGCTTAGATATGGAGAGCCAAGAATAGGGTAAGTATAATAGATGTAGAGCTGATCACTAGAGGTACCCTGGACAGCGCCTGTGTTACTCAGGCTTCAGGACTAGCCTACTCAGGCTTCAGGAAGCACAACATCAAACCTCTAGTAGAAGCAAGGATTGGGGGTTTCCTTCATTTGCATAATTCATGTTCAACATAAAGTGCTCCTGCAGTTGCCTCTAGCCTTTCAGTGGTGTGGCAAATTAACACAATGCAGGCAATTTATTATATTATTTTTAGGACCACACATTTGTCTGAATTCTCAATAATGCTTTTGCTGCTAATTACATGGAAAAACAAACAAGCCACTATGTAAATGTGCACCTAGTCCTATCTCTCCGATGTCTAGAGCTTTCATTTTGACTCTGATCCCAAAGGAAAATGTCATCCTTTCCCCTATCTCTGGCTGAAGAAATAGCCTTTGGCAATGTAGTCTACCTGGCCCTCTTCTCTGGCAGTCACTTATGTTTTTTTTTTTCACTTCTGCTGCCAATATTTGTGCATTTGATTTGGAAAACAAGAAATGCATTGTGTTTCATAGAGAACATGGTGGTTCCTCAGGATCTCCTTAGTTCATCATTGGGATCACAAACTCTGTTGTGTCCACTAGAAACTATGGCCAAGGGTGTGGCAGAAAAACATGACCCTTCCACAGTGGAAAGAATGCTGACTTTGGACACAGAGGACCTGTATTCAGTTTCTACCTCTTCAGTTACTGCCTGTCTGACCTTGGGTCAGATACTTAAAATCTCTGGGCCATTATATTGTCATCCAAAAAATGAGGGGGTGTGACTAGATTACCTTTCCAGTTCCGGGAAGGAAGGAAAGAAGGAAGGAAGGAAGGAAGGAAGGAAGGAAGGAAGGAAGGAAGGAAGGAAGGAAGGAAGGAAGGAAGGAAGGAAGGAAGAAGACATTTTGTTACAGACCTGTGATTTCATTACTGTGTAGAAAACTCCCAGTGAGGAATCTCTTGCTGCCTGTATAGATTGGCACCTGCTTTGCCACTTACAGTCTTAGAAAGCTATATCTCTTTTGTATACAAAATATATACAAAGGAATTTCACAAAGTGGAGGAGGAAATGTTCCTTGTGGTAATGTTGGCCCTCCCTAAATGTAGGCAGGAATTTCTGAGGTAGGGGAGAGGGCACAGAATAGTCCAGGTTTGGGGAACATGGCACAATATGATAGTTCCAGGAAATGGAATGGCATGTACAGGGAACAGCTAGTCAACAAAACTGGGAGCACAAAATCAGTGAGTGTGGAAAGAGATTAGAGCCAGATGAGAAAGGGCTTTAAATGCCAAATGGGAGTGCCTATTTTATCCTGGAAAAGTGAGTGGGAGATGAGGAAGTGGAGGCAATAAAGATAGACAGCTTTTTCTAAGCGTTTAGTAGTGAGAGGATGTGAGAAAATGGCTGGAGTGGGTCTCAGTCTCAAGTGAAAGTTGTTTTGTTTTTTTAAGATGAAGACCTGGGCAGACTGGAACAGCAAGAGGAGCCAGCAGACAAAAAGATGGCAATGCCTTATGTCCTCACTGGCTAGTCTGTCATATAATAAAGGGTTTAAATACGTATTTTTGACTGTCATAACAATGGAAGGCATGTGCATCATGTTTAAAGGAATACAAAGCATTTTACATATGTCATTTCATTGTTTTGAGCACACAGTCAGTCATGTAGTAAACATTTATCAAGAGCCTACTGTGTGCCAGACACTGCAGTAAGCAGTGCGAACCCAAAGAAAGGCAAAAGTTAGTCTCAATCTCAACGAGGCTTTTTATTTAATGACTGGCTTTACCACTTATTAGCTGTGTGAGCTTCAGTTTCCCACTAGCAAAAAAAAAAAAAAAAAAAAACAGTTCTAATTATACCAGTGCTCCCTGCCTTACACAGGTTTGACTAAGATAATGTACAAAAGACTTTTGTAAACTGTCAAATGGTATACAAATCTAAGTTATTATTAATAAGGAGATTGCAAGCATGCTATAGAAACCAATCTAGACTGTGATAGAAAATCATCAATCCCCAAGGATGACAAAATAGCATCCTCGGCTCTGAGCTAATGCTTTCCTTGATAAAGAGCACCAGGTGGTTCTAGAGATGAGCCACTAATCTTTGGTTCTCTGCCTGAGTGTGTGATCAAATGCCATTTGTATTCATTACAAATGATATGACAAATGTGATAGCCACAGAACTTACAGATGATACTAAATGACCAATGCTGAAGCAAGAGGATCAAGGCAGAAGCAATTCCTGCACAAGAGCACCATGGCAGCTCATGTTCAGGGAAAGGGAAAGGAAATAATATAAATATTAATTCATAGCACCATAGATTTAGAGGTGGAAGGACCCTTAGAGCCCATCTAGTCCAATTTCTTCATCTACAAATGAGGAAACTGTGGTCCGTAGAAGTGAGGTGAATTCTCCAAGGTCACTTAGGTAGTCAGGGAAGGAACTAGGATTTAAATTCTAACTCCAATCTAAGAAAGGGTAAAAAGAAGGGAATCAGCCTTTCTATAGTACTTACTATGTGCCAGGTATTGTGGTAAGTGCTTTATAAATATTATATCAATTGAACTTCCCAACAACCCTGGGACATAGGTACAATGATTATCTTTATTTCACAGTTGATAAAACTCAGGCAAACAGAAGTTAAGTAACTAATCACACATCTAGCAAGTGTCTGAGGTCAGATTTGAACTCAGATCATCCTGACTTCAACCCAGGGCTCTATTCAGTGTGGTGCCATCAACCTACCAAACTAGTGATCTTTCACATTGTACTGTTTTATCAAGAATGGAGAAGGGTGGGAGTGGGGGTCAAAAACAGTTGAGTTGATCAAGTGGAAGAACATAATATAATATCAATAATCCAAAAGTTGCCTTAGGAAATTGATAATCACAAAAGCCTTGCTTCAGAAAAGATGTAGACCTTCCCTAGCACAGGATAAATTAAAAAGTAGGTACCTACTATTATAGTTGATATACTAATAACTATAGGGTTGATATATTAATATTAACTTTTATTGAATGTCCTGATGGAATTGTTTTGGAGATGGGAAATTAGGATGAGGGCTGGATTCATGATTTTATTGCTTTAAGGAACTCCCAAGTGATGTATCTCCCTCTCCCAATGCAAATTGACACCTTATTTATTATTAATCATCTTAGAGCGTTGCCTGGTGGTGTAGTAGGTGACTTCTTCAGGTTCATACAGCCAATAAGACTTGAATCCAAGTCTTTCTGATTTTGAGGTTGACTTTCTATCAACTACACCATAGAACATTCTTTTAAAAACTGATCTCTGTAGAGAACAGCCAAGCCTTCTCTGATTAAAAGAAAAGATACAGTCTTCTTACTGCTAACCAACAAGACATTTCCAAGGCAGTCTTCTCAGAATCAAAACCATACAATCACTGAATCTCAGGACTAAAGGAAAATTTGAGCCTTTACAGTCCAATTTGCATATAAACAAGACTCTTTTCTCCATCACAGCTGATTAAGGTGTCATTCCACCTCTACTTGAGGATCTTTACTGAGGGAGGAACCCCCTGCTTCTTGATATTGATATTTCTAGGAACAGAGAACTCTACTAAGTTTGTCTTGGGGGCCAGGAATATATTTCTTCCTTCCTGTCTTATGTTCCCTTACTTCTGAAATTCAGTATTCTTTTAGGTCATAACCCCACAGGAAATGTGTAAGGATGGACACATTAATCAATTTGCCACCACACACTCTTGTCTATTAGTTCTGTCTGTGTCTTCCATGTAAGACACTCAGAACCAATAACCAGTCATAGAAACCTGCAGTTTTGAAGTAGAAAGCTTAATTAGCTGTGAATTTTACATATAAAAGCATCGATTTTTCTCCCACCCCTTCACTGAAGCAAAACAAATCAATTTATCAAAACAAAGAGGAGTTGTGCCCAAAAATAGATTGTGGGTCTCAAGGTTTGACTTCCTACTGAAATAACAAAAGTTCAAAAATAACAATTTTTTCAATGATGTCTTAGTTTTCATGTCTTCTCTGTTATTATTTTGAATCTAACTATTATGGGCTGATTTTCTTATTTCCTTATTGTCAGCAGCATTTTGTCCCTTACTTAATTTGCAAAGGCAGAATGGATAGCAGATGGATTACTGAAATTGAGAGAGAAGGGAAACACAGCTTTGAACCTTCCTCTGAAATTTATAAGCTGGGTAACCTTGGGCAAAGTACTTCAACACTCAGTTTCCTCATTTGTAAAATGAAGATAATGAGAACCTACAGGACTTACATCACAAGGTTTTTAGTCAAGCTCAAATGAGATAATAGATAAAAAGGATTTATAAATCTTAAATTATTATGGAAAGGATAGATTTTTTTAAACCAATCAATAAACATTTACTAAAGTACCTAATATGTGCTAGGTATTGTGCTAAACCAGATCTGTGATTTCATTGTGTAGGGAACTCTCACTGAGGGATACCAAAATGTTCTGAGATGTAGTTGTCGAAAGCCAGCCTCAAAATCAGACAGACTTGGACCTAAGTCCACGCTCTGGCACATATTGTCTGGAAGAGCTTGGCCAAGTAACTGAACTTCTCAATGTCCCCAGGCAACTTTATAAAACAATAGCAAAGAAAGTGCTTATTGTATTGCCAGAGGGAGTTCTTTAAACCAATGAAATCAGAGGTCTAGTCCTGACCCTCATCCCTCTTTGCCAAGCAATCATCGCCTTCAGAGCATTCAATAAAGACAGATATTAGAGCTACATAAATGCTTTGTTTAGTCATATGGCTAAGACTTGAGTTCGTTCAAGAATTTCTAGGAAATTGTACTCAGTAAGCTGGTATAAACAAGAACTTTATTATTATGTGGAGGGACTTAAATTATTATAAGCAGGAAAAAAGTATATACATACACATACTACTTTTAAATGTTCAGTACTTTTTTTTAACCTATGAAACAAGCGAGAAGATCAACTAAAAATCCCTACTATGTGACAATAGTGTATGTGTATATGTACCTACATATATATATATTATATATGAAACCTTAGACTTTATAAAACATTTTCCTATATGCTATCTCCGTTGACCTTCAGTAAAACCCTGTAGGGGCATCTAGGTGGCACATCAGATAGAGTGTGAGGCCTGAAGTCAACTTTTTGATGAAGTCATTTTCATCTTCATGAGTTCAAATCCAACTTCAGACACTTACTAACTTTGTGACCCTGAGCAAGTCACTTAACTCTGTTTTCCTCAGTTCCTAATCTATAAAATGAAGAAGTTGGGTTAGATGATCCTTAAAGTTTCTTTGTGGGAAGCTAAGTGGCACAGTAAATGGAGAATTAGTCTTGGAATCAGAAAGACTCATTTTCATGAGTTCAGATCTGGTCTCAGATACTTTCTAGCTATGTCACCTTGGGTAAGTCACTTAATTGTATTTGTCTCAGTTTCCTCATCTGTAAAATGAAATGAAGAAGGAAATGGCAAACCACTCCAGCATCTCTGTCAAGAAAAACCAAAATTGGTTGCAAGTACTTGGCCATGACTGAAATAATTGAATAACAACAAAAACCCTGTAAGCTGAGTTATGTAAAGTATTATTGCTGGTGGGAAAATTGACAGTCATAGAAGTCACTTGCCTGCGGTAGCATAGCTTTGGTCAGGGTCATGGGGATTCAGTCCTACATTTTTACATGCCTTCAATGAGGCATTCAAGTCCTCAGGAGCAGCAACTCACATCCAAGACTACTACGTGAGCTTCTAGATGTGATTGAAGAACCTTTCCCTTTTGATGATCGTTGAAACATGATGGGGAGAGGAAAGGATGTTAAAGGGCTGATGATGATCAAATGTGGTACCAATTTGCAAAACAGAAAAAAAAAGAATAGATCCTTTAAGCTATAGGTTAATGAGTTTCACTTAAATTCCTGGGAAAATTCTAACATGTAGAATTATTAAAGGATGATTTGCAGTTAGAAATAGAAAAAGGAAAAGGAAAGGAAAGTATAATCACTAAGAGACTCTAAGTCATATCTTTTTTCCACAAGGCATTTCTGCATACCAATAAATAAAAAAGAAAGAAATACTAAGACAGACTTATGTAAATGTAAAATTTCTTGCAATAAAATGGCATTCTGATCATTTTCAAATGAAATATTCTTTGCCTATAAGCGGACTATTAAAAATTCCTACTGACATTTGTGAACAGCTCCAAGCATCCTATAACCTTCAAAATATCCCAGCGCCCCATTGAGCACTGGCTTTTCAATTTTGTATCGATCAAAGTCACTTAGTTCCATGTCTCCTGCTTGTTATGTGACCTATTCTGCTTTCTTAAGAGGTAAATGCCCCTTCTCCATGGGTAGTAACTCTGTCTCTCAGCTTGCCTGTAGCACCGCTGTCATCATTGGCACTCTGCCTCTCCCATTCTTTATGGGTCACATTACTTTTCATCACCTCTTATCTCACCGTTTCTAAAATCATGCCTCCAATATAAAGGTATAAGGAAAGCATTATCTCAAACTACTTTCCTCCCTCTGGTGATGGCATCCTTGACTCTTCCTGGGTTAATCACATTACAGAATAATGGGATCTCAGGAGGAATTTATCAGGTGGTAATCTTATCAAAACAGAATTTCCATATAAGAGCACCTTCTGTATATGGCATGGTTCTTCCAGATTATTTTAATGTTCCCAGCTGATTCTAATCTTCCTGATCATAAATTAATAGTCCCCTAAGCCCAATATATTTCAATCTGGGTAGACTGCCATTTACAATGGAAGCAACTTATATTTTGTACTGATTTTTGTGTCAGGTGAAAAACTCCACACAGTGTTAGTATCATGAAACACTGCTTATTTTGCCTCTCTATACATGTCCGTGGAATTGCTTGATCTGTTTTAATTTTATTTTATGTATCAACAAGTCTTACTTCTGATAGATACTAGCTATGTTACCCTGGGCAAGTCACAGCTTCTCATTTCCCCCTTGCAAGTCTCTAAAGCAGATGCTTTGTGTATGCTTATACACATATGCAAACATAACATATATGTAAACATACACCAAAATATCTCATTAAGCTAAAGGCCCTGTCCTATGTCCAAAAAGGACCACCTATCTATGTAGAAATTCCATTTGCTCCTGCTGAAACTCTGATACTCATTAATTTAATGCTCCGTTCACTAGCATTCACTCAACAAATATTTATTAGGCATTTTCAACATGGAAAGTGCTGCACTAAGAACTGGGGACCCTACAAAGATCAATCACAAAGTCACTGAATTGGAACAGACCCTTGGGAGGCCATATCTGGAGAAGAGCACTCTACCCCATCCCCCACTGCAGAGCATCATCCCGTATCTACAGCTGGAAGGAACTTCAGAAAGCTTTTAGGTCTCCTCACTTTACAAGAGAAGAAACTGTGGCCCAAAGAGACTATAACTTCACCAAGGTCACTTAGGTAGCAATTGAACCCGAGTGCTCCAAGAGTAGACAGAGATCTTTCTATTGCATCATACTGACACAGGAAATGACAAGTGGTCATCTAGCTTTTGCTTAAAGACCTTCAGTGGATGGGGATGGAGAAGGACTCAACGCTTCTCAAAGCAATTCATTTCTTTATGTTAAACCAAAATTTACAACTTTGTGATTTCCACCCACTGCTTCCACCTTTGTACTCTGGAGGCAAAGAAAAGCAAATCTAATTCTTCTTCCATGTGACTATCCTCCAAATACTTAAATCCTCTTATTATGCCACCCCCACCCCAAATCCAGCTCCCTCCTTTAGGCTAAATATTCCCATTGCCATCAAACAACTCTCACATTGCTGAAATCTGTCTTCCCTCCATGCTGGTAATCCTTCTCTGGGTGGGCTCCAGTTTATTCACCTCTTTCACTTGCCAAAATTTCACACTGCCCTCAAGAGATGGTCTGATTAGAAGTAGAGCATAACTGGACTCCCACTTCCTTTATCTTAGATATGCACCACTTAATATACACTCAGGTAACTCAGGAGTACTTCCTTTATCTCACAAATTTGTTCCTGAAAATATATCTATGAACAGAATTGTATTTGCAAGATATGTAGATGTGGGTTGTCTAGATAAAAGTGGCCTGGATGGATGTGATCTGAAGTTGACCCACTTTGCAAAGGGCAGAAGAAGGACCAGGTCTATACTGCCAGCATAATAGAAGGAGAGACAGGCAAGGTCCAAGGGTTAGGCAATCTCTTCAGCCTCCAAGAGCAGTACTGGGTTAAAGTTATGTCTATCTTCCTTCAAATATCTCTAGTCTAGGAGTATGAGTCTGAGTTCTGAAAGAAAATCACTTCCCTGATTTCCCTTGTGGGGCAGGGAAGTCCTTAACTTCTAATGACCAGCTTAGCCCATCCCCACCAAAGGTTAATTATACAAAATACTATCATACTTAAAAATAGGATGAGAAAGGGAATGCACATTTATATGAGGCCTACTCTGCACAAGGCAATTGTGTTAAGTGCTTTACAAACATTATTTCATTTGATTCTTACAACAGCCCTGTGAAGTAGGTGCTGTTATAACCCCTGTTTTATAGTTGAGGAAAATGAAGCAGAGGTTAAGTCACTTTCCCAAGATTACATCCCTAGTGAGACTGAATTTGAACACAGATCTACCTGATTCCAGAACTAATACTTTGTCCACTGTGCCACCTGGCTGACAATAGATACTAAGTACATTTATTCTAACAGAAATCAGAGTTCTACAGATTTAGATTATAGTAGAGCATATGCATGAGTAAATGAAGTCTTCTCCAACCAATCACACCCACTGAAACTCTGCCTTCCTCAGTCTCAGAATTTATAATCCCTGGAAGTCAAGAAAAAGATGAAGTTGTCCTTCAGAAATGTCTTCAGGTGGGTTGACTTCAGTTCAAAATTCAAAGTGTCTCGCTTGAATGCTATCCAGGAAGTCCACTGTCTACATGTGTCTCTGAAGTAAGAACTAGGTCTCTTGTATAAATCCCGAACTTAACATTCTCTGACTCAATTAGAGCCATGTTTCCTTCCACACAAGCACATGGTTGTCCCTCTGCAAAAACAATCCAGGTTTGAATGGAAACCAGATAATACTCCTCCAATGGACCAACACTTTTTTGGCCATCCTTTGTAAAAATTACCCAGAGTAAACATGGAACCTATAACTCTACAGAACTAACAAACATCAGTTTCCAAACAACAAGAGAGATTCTTCTGGCATTCCAGGTAACCAAACTATGGTGCCACTGAAAATAAAAGACAGAAAATAAACATTGACAGTACATTGAAAAGACATGGCAAGAAAGAATCAACCACCTCAGAGGATACTGAGGGGAAACATGCCTAAATTACATAGCACATACTCAACTCAAGAGTATATGCCTACCCAGAGTACACAGAAATTTGTCACAAAAAATTATTGAAAGTCACAGTTTTATATTCCTGGGATTCACAACAGTCAGTCCACTTTTATACATGTAGGATGGGCATGAATTGTAAGACAGGATTATTCAACAGGAATTTCGAAAACATCTGTTATGTGCTAGGGACTGTGCTAAGCACTGGAGATGAAAAAGCCAAAAGGTTCATAATTATTTGGTTCTTCACTTACCTTTTCAGTGTTAATTTTATTTCACTTTAGTTATCATGATACAAGCAAGTGGTAGAAACAGTTGCATGGGTGTCAAATGATAAACCCAAAACTCAGTCCAAGTAGATGCAACAGGGATGAAGAACTACTCTTTCCTCTCAACCATCAGTCTGACTGAGCAAGAGATCCCTGCTAAGCCCTTCTACACACTGGAGCCCAAGTTTCATCATAATATTTCCCACACTGTTTGTTCAGGGATAACACCTTAATCCCTAATCAGTCCAGTTAGCCAACCTAAGAATCACCACAGATTTTTGCAAAATGGTTTGAGCTCAAATATACCCAGAAGGATCATGAATGGACTGGCATGATTTCAATTCTGTTTGCCCTCCATTGTCTTACCCATACCACTATCTTTGATGACAGCACACATCTTATCACTTGCCAGACAAACCCTCATGTGTCTATTTACCTAATTGTTGACTATTTTTTCTTTTCTTTTTCAATTAATATATTTTTCCCCTCACACCTTACCTCCAAATTAAAAAGAAAAAGGAAAATCAAAACCCTTCTTTAAATTATTCCTTTTCAAAGAAAAGAAATTCCCATATGACCCATGCCTCAAAATGAGTTTGTCACATTCCACATCTAGAATCCATCATCACTTTTTCAGGAGATGAGTAGCACAGAACCTCACCAACCTTTGAAATTATGATTGGTCATGGCATTTGTCAGAGATTCCAAGTCTTTTAAATTTGTCTTCACAGTTTTGTCATTACTGTGTAGATAGATTATTCTCATGCTGTTTCTGTGGTAGCAAAGAACAGAAAACTGAGAAAGTGACTATCAGTTGGGAAATGTCTAAACACATTAAGATATATGAATGTAATGGAATACTCTTTAGTCTAAGAAATTTCCAAGGTGTGTGTGTGTGTGTGTGTGTGTGTGTGTGTGTGTGTGTGTGTGTGTGACGCATTTACGTTTTGGGGGGATGAAGACCTTAAGCAAAGTGTGAGGTGAGTAATCTGCATCAGTTCATAAAAATCTTTCCAGATTTCTGTGCAACCATCCCTTTCATCATTTCTTAGACTAAAGAGTATTCCATTACATTCATATGTCTTTAAGTGTTTAGACATTTCCCAACAGATAGTCACCTCAGTTTTACATTCTTTGCCACCACAGGAAGCGATGGTATAAATGTTTGTCCAAAGGAGCCTTTCCCCTCTCTCTTTGACCTCTTTGGAGAACATGCCTAGCTAAAAGCTATACACAGTTGAATTACTTTTGGGGAAGCATTCCAAATTGTATAGCCCATATGTCACTCAATTCTGGATTCTCACAAACTGTTCACTTAAGTATGGGGTGTATTGGATGATAAGTTTATCTAATGTGGCTGAAGCCCCCATCTGAGCTCCTCAAATAATGACAAAGATCATCTAAACTGAGCTTCCATCTCAGTAGCAGCAAAGATAAGGAAGATGCATATTAAAAGCAAGTATTTGATCAAAATTTTAAAATGCAAAGAAATAGAGAAAACATTCTTCTCATGCTTCTCTAAGCAAATAATGGGGATAACATTTGCCTCTGAGGCTTGTTCCAGTCTGTGGAAGGTTATGGCAAAGATTTCTTGTCCAGTCAGACTGAAGGATGAGGAGAAGATCACCTCATTCAAATTATATATTTCTTCCTGCTCCACTCCCATTTGTGATCACCATGGTAGTTTGCTTTCTTTCTTGGTCTCAACTCCCATCAGGTTTTCCTTGGTAGTTGACAAGGCTGAAATGTCGCAAATTATCACTTTTCCTATACTATGTACTGCCATGACTACTTTTCCATACGGTACCCTTTCTCGGAAGTCTTGGTTCCTCTCCTAATGCATTTACTCTGAACCACAGGCATATAGTCTCCCAGGAAATTAAATTTGGGGGACTTTAATCAGATAGAGCACTAGCCCTGGAATTAAGACGGCCTGTGTTCAAATGCAGCCTAAGACACTTACTAGATGTGTGGCCATAAGCAAGTCTCAAATTTCAAATTGAGGAAATTTACAATTGAGGAAATGGAGACAAACAGTAATTTAGAAAACACCTACTATGTTCCAGGAAGCACTAGAAATGCAAAGAAAGTTTGTCTCCATTTCTTCAATTGTAAAATGAGGATAATAATTGGAACCTACCTATTGAAACCATCAATTAAGATAATACTAGGAAAGTGCTTAGCCAAGTGCCAGGTACATCACAGGAAAGTCTATACAAATGCATATCCCCTTCTCTTCTCCTTCACACCTATCCTTGGAGTGAGTAGCCTCATGGGAAAGTGCAGTCCTTCCCTCAAGGAAGCCCCAATCACATTACAAGTGGTGTTTCCTTTAACACATTTGGAGTGAAATCCTTGTAGAGAGGAATGTCGTTTGGCTTGTTTCAGGTTTATTTTTTTTTTCCTGTTGACCACCAGAAAACCTTCTCTGCAACTATGGGTAGTATAACCAAGTGAAGCCCTGGTTCATAGCTGAAGCTTTGGCAGCTAGATGCTTACCGTGTTTGAGGAGGTATCATTTCCTTTTGATTCATCATTGACGAATATTTCTTTCAGCATAAGAATTATATCCTGGATAAATTCCTTGTGAGATAAATTTGCAAGGCTCTTTGTGTGTGTGTGTGTGTGTGTGTGTGTGTGTTTGTGGGATATCTTTTTTAACCTGTTCTCTAGTGTATGTGATGTTTGACATAGAAATATATACACTTTCACTACATCTGGCTGACTGGTGTGCTCATAGATTCCTTTGTAAATTTGGAAACTAAATCCATAGAATCTTTACCTTAGTGTCCTGTGTGGTGTAGATGCATATGTGTTATGTGTGTGTGTGTGTATGTGTGTGTGTGTGATGAATGTAAATACTTTTTTTGGATGAAGGGCTTAAGCAAAATGTGAGGGGAAGAATCTCAAAATCTATTTCTTCCAAAAGCTGCCTTTGTTCATGGTTGAGATCATTACCAAAAATTCTCACAGCCAGAAATACAAATTTTAAGCTCCCATTGCTAATTACATTCTTCATAGATCTGGCTTTCTCTATGTTGCACTCAAAATGGCAGTATGAGAAAGTTTCAGAAATCAGACTATTCCCAAAACTTTCAAAAATACTTTGTTTAGCTCAGTGATGATCTTAGGAATCTTCTCATTATATAAAAGACTTCAGTCAATAAGCATTTATTAAGCACCTACTATATTCTTGAAGTGCTAAGTGCTGGAGATAAAAAGAAAGTCAGAAAACAATCCCTCTTCTCCAGAAGCTCACATCCTAATGGAGAAAAGACATGCAAAAAATTATGTATGAACAAAATATGTCCAGGTAAATTGGAGGAAATCAATACAGGAAAGGCATTAACATTACAGGGGATCAGGAAAGGCTTTTCATAGAGGATAAGATTTTAGCTGGGATTTAAAAGAAGCCCAGAGAAATTAAAAGATAGAGATATGGAGGAGATTCTTCCAGACATGGGGAACAACTAGTGGAAATTCCCAGTCTGGAGATGGAGTGCCTTCTTAGTTCAGAGGAGATCAGGTTCACCTTGAACAAACTGTATTTCTTTATTTTCTTTAAGTTATAGTTAACAATGGTTTGTCTAGGAAATTTTATGAACTGATCATTTGTGTTGGTGTGCTCTGAGGAACGTAATGTATTAGTATGGAATTTCTTAGCAAGCTTTCATTAGCATTATAAATCCTAGAAATTGGAATACCATAATGACCATAGATAGACTCCTCTGTCATCTTCTAAAGTCTCTTATTTCTTCTCCCTCTTATAGGATCCCCCGAGGCTCAGCCCTCTGCTCTTTTCTCAAAATAAGGATTACCACCCTGGGTCAGGCTATTTCAGACAGTTTTGATGAGAGGTTAATGATATTCTCCAAATAGACATAGATATCTGTAAAGAAAAAGAAATTGTGAGTCTCTCATCTGTGAATTTATCTAAACCTGAATCTAGATTTTCAGCTTTTGTCACCTGTAAGTTTTGTCAGTTTCATGAGTTCTATAAATTCACTCTCCTGCTGACCAAAGTCTCATTTCCTTTTTATTACGCCAAATTAACTTCTTTGATGCAGTCCTGAATTGTTCCTTCCTTGTTTAATGTACATGTCTTGTCTTCAGAACTAAAAAGGAAGCCTCTCAAGGACAAGGATCATATGTTCCTTCTTAACCTCTCTGAGACTCAGGTTTCTCATCTGTGAAATAGGAATAATAACCACATCTACCTCAAATGAAAATCCAATGAGAAAAGAGATGGAAAGTGTTTTATAAATGTCAAGTTACTTTATGATTATGAATTATTGTCATTAGATATTACTCGTCTTATTCTTCCTATTTGTTTCTGTGGAATTCAAATAGTCTTGTCCTGGGACAAGTCACTAGATAGCTATTGGTTTTTTTATATTTAATGTTCTGCATTAAAATAACAATAAAACAATAATAACCACTGTCACTTATTTAGTAATTTAAGATTTATGAAGTGTTTTGCTTGTATTAACTCATTTGATCTTTGCAACAACACTGTGAGATAGGTGGCATTATTATCCCTATTTACAAATGAGTAAAGGGAGGTGCAGTGGTTGGAGCACTGGATGTGGAGTCAACAGATTCCAGTCAAATCTGACTCATACATTTATTAGGTGTGTGACCCTGGACAATTCGCTTAACTCTGTTTGCCTCAATTTCCTCATCTATAAAATAAGCTGGATATGGAAATGGCAAAGGGCAAATCACTCTAGTATCTTTGCCCAGAAAACCACAACTGGGTTGTGAAGAATCAGACATGACTGAAACAACTGAACAATGACAACTAGGGTCTCAGGTATTAAATATCTAAGGCAGGATTCAAATTCAGGTCTTCCTAACTCTACATCCTGCACTCTATAGCCACTTTCCCCTGTCATGGGCTAAATAAATATTTTCTTTTTTCTTTGACAATATAAGTTCATTTACTATAGACTCCCTGAATGCATCTGTGGGATAATTCCAGTATCAGACAGGAGGATGAGGGTAATATGTGCTCCATCCCATTCCCACAGAGACTTGACTTCTTTTGCTGGATCTCTCTAGTTGGAAAGTCTTTACTTTCTCACAATTTCTTCAAAAAATAAGAGACTTTTCTAGGAACTGAGAGGATGTTGGGGAGATTAGGTGTATTCAATATGGACACATCTACAAGAAAAAATGTTCTTAAATTTTTACAGAACATTATATCTGAGCAACTCTGAGTAAAGCTTTTGTCTATGATAATGGTCCAGTTTTTACAATTTTACAATTTTTCAATTTAATAGTAACAATAATGATAACTAATATTTATATAGCATATAACATGTGACATTGAAATCTCAAGGACATTTTGGCATCCATATTTGCAATGTAAGAATGTGTTGTCTGTTAGCTTATGAAGGGTGAAGAGTTTTTGAGATATAATTCAGACCACCTGGTGTGTGTCTTTCCAGGCATTCAACAGATGCTAGAAGATGAACATGCAGTGATAGATAACTACACAGTTTCTACTATTTTTCCATAAGTTGCATTGATCAACACATCTGGACTCCTTAAGACTGCCTCTCTTTAATTTGTGGTGAGAATGAACATGTTATGGATCAGAATCATAAACAGTGAGCCCTCCACCCTGGTTTTTAAATAAAACCTCATGATCAAGACATTTGTTAGGGGGGAGGGTATTTTTTTACTTTTAGTAGAAATACCACCATTTTCACTCTCTCTCCTAGTTCCTGGCACAGCATGGGCAAAGAAAGTTCACCCTCACTCTTTACCAGATGAGTGTATGATTAATAACAGAGCCACTCCAGAAATAATGATGAATATGTGAATTGCCAACTCCACCATTTGTTTTTGAGAGATAAGTGCAGGGCCAGCTGATCAAGTGCTTATGCCACAGAAGACAGGTTTTTAGCTTAAAAATGAAAGATTTTTCTGGCTGTCGAGGGGACTTGCCCTTATCAGGAATAAGAGAGAGTCCAGTTTCACTGAATCCATGAAGCAACATCACAGATAGCTTTAGATCTTCAAAGGGAGGCCTTCAGAAAGGGATGGAGTTGGACCAGTTTTCAAGTCAGAAGATCAGGGCACTAACCTAGTTCTGACACCTGTCACTTGCTGGCTGCTGGTTCATTTATTACCTCTCCTGCTTTTATCCCAGCTCTTTGTATGCTCCCTCCCCTAACCCCCATAACAACCAACTACAATATTCTCTAAACCTGAAATTAAAAGATCCCTGGTTTTAGAATCAGGGGTGCTCCAGACAAACCCCAAGTCTGCCTCAGTATGACCTTGGGCAAGTTATTTCAACTCTCTAGGACTCAGTTACCTTAGTTATACAATACAAGGATTGGAAATCATCATTATTATCATATAGCATGAATGTAGGATTTTAGCTTTACAAAGTGATTTATATATTTACATATGTGTATGTAACATCACTTGATTCTATCCTCACAACACTGTGATATAGATTCTGTTAGTAATGTCATTTTACAAATGAGCAAACTGAGACCCAGAGAGCTTAAGTGACACATCCATGGTCACAGTGCTAGTAAGTGTCTGAAGCAGGCTTCAAACTCTAGTCCTCCTGACTTTAATGGCAGTACTTTAGCTACCTAGCTGCCTCCATGACCTTTAAGATCAGGAATAAAGGTCCCTTCCTCCTCTAAATCTGTGATCCTGTCATTCATCCTCTAGCTATGATTTCCACATTGATAGTGAGCTTTTTGCTGCATCTACATTTCCATGTGTCTGTCTAGACATGGCTAGTTGACTGACTGACTGACCAGCCCTCTCATTTCCTTTGAGATATTTTTGTTTGTTTATTTATTAATATGAGGCTGAGGCAGTATGGATCTAGCTTTTGAATACACAGAAACCCTCATTTTAATTCTGACTTTGCTATTTGCTCCCTGTATAACCTTGGACTGTCCTCTTCAATTCTCTGGGCTATTGTTTCTTCACCTATAAAATGAAGTGGTTGACCCAGATGGCATCTAAGATCCCTTTCAGATCAACGTCTTCCAGGTCCCTCCCTATCTTATGATCATGTATTCTTGCTCTTTTTCCCATTACTCAATAATTATCTAAAATCCTGTGCATCATTGACCTCCAGAGGATTGTTGAGTATGTGATGAGATCTTATAGCTTTAGCTTTTAGGTTTATCATAGGATCACTAAGTTAGTGGTACAAGGGACCTCAGAGCCACTGAGTCCAATGCCCATGTTTCAGTTGAGGAACTGAGTGTCAGAAGGCTAAATCATTTGCCCAAGTTCACAAAGGTAGCAAACACCAGAGGCAAGACCCTAACCCCATCCTCTCCCTCTAGAGCCAGTTTCCTTTCCACTGTACAAATGTATATCAAGTTCAAAATTAAATCATTATGTTTTTAACCTTTTTAAAAATATATTATTCATAAGGTCACTCACATTTGAATTTCAAGTTGAGCGTTTTGCTGTAACTTTAAAAAAGGGAATCATTTTACTTGTGCTTTTTGTGGGGGGATTTTTCATAGTGAAGATAAGGGCTTTGATTTTTTTTCACCCATATGTCCTGCTCTAGAAGACCATAAATTGTGATGGTCTATCTGTCCAGGAAATCCAGAATGGTTAGATATCCAGTGTCACCTGGAAGGACTAGAATTTGGCATCATGAATTGAGGGTTAGGTAGCCTTTGAAAGGTTCTGGAAAGACTCAAGGATAATTACTATCCAACCTGAAAAATGGAGATCAGAATATTGCAGTCCCAAGAAAGGTTGTCAGATACTTAGAGATAAGGAATTCATTTGTCCTTCCACTAGCTCAACAGAAGGAAAGCTTGCTGGCCCCCACTCTAAAGGGTGTAAGTGGCATTCAACAGAGGAAAAAAGAGGAAATTGGGGCTATTTTGTAAGATGTAGCACTGCCTTTGGATTCTGTGGCCCTATGGACCTCATATTCTCAAAAATACTATCTCAAGGCTCATTTCAACTCATTGACTTCATGTGTTATTGACCTCAGTGGAAATTTTACATGAATAAACCCAGCATTCCTTGATGGCCTCAGTTCACATACTGATCCCATTAACCTGAACACTCTTTGCTGGGAAGAGCAAAATTTTGGCCAAAGGTTTAAATTTATGTACTTTGAGCCAGCTTTTCCTGCCCATTATTTCATTATTATCATTAATTTACACGAATGCAGTGCTTTCCTTCAGGGCAGTCAAATTTTTTCAGTAATAAGAGTTTTATTCTTCAAAGCCCTCTAACATTAATCCTTTTCAGGATAGTTACCATTCTGGCCAAATGTCAAATGAAGACATTACTTTAGACCTTTCACATAGAATTGCCTTCTCCTATGTATATAAATGACATGTCCACATTATTTCTTTAATAATGTTTGGGACTTATTTCCCCTAGAAGTTCTTAAATTGAAGTCTATGAATAAAATAGAATATGATGATATAACATATACACATGTATGTTTATTTATATTTACATATATATGGGAATATAGATAAAGTATTTCTACATAATAGGGTTTTTTATATTTTATTTTACATATTCTAAAATATTTTTTTTCTGAGAAAGGGTCCATAGCTTCATTAGACTGACAAAAATGTCTAGAATGGAACAGAGACAGAGAGACAGAAAGAGAGAGAGACAGAGACAGAGAGAGAAAGAGAGAGAGACATGGGGGTGGGGGGGAGGATAAGAATCATCCTGGATCTAGAGTAAGGAAGGGAAATGCCTTTATCAACGAATTTTCATTAAGAATTAAAATTATCTGAAGCAGAATGTCAAACTCAGGTCACATGTGGCTTCAAAACTCCCAATTAGGCCCAAACCAGATTAAAATAAAACTGGGAAATGTTTAATAAAAATAAGTGAAAATACAATACAACATAGATAATGTTATTTATGGCTTTCTAAGACAATATGCTGCCCTGCAGGGAATTATTTCTATATTACATTAATACCACTTATATGAAGAACTGATCAACTAAGGAACTAGGTTCCCTTTCATGGGCAGTCTCCAACCAAAGGTTAGATGGGCGCTTGGTGGTCACATGGTAGAAAAGACTGTCCATTGGACATGGTTTGGCCAAGCTGACCTTTGATATACTGAAAGGCTGTGATTTTATGATTCTGTGAAAGACCATCAAGCAAATTTATATACGTTTTAAAATTTAAAGATTCTTTTTATGAATAGGATGTAAACAGTGGGCACAGAAGAAGGAAGTTTAGCCATTTCCATTTTTCTTGCCATTAGCATAGTCTTGAGAAGCAACATGACACAGTGAGTAGAGGGCCAACCTTGGGAGATATGGTATCAATTCCTACTTCCAGTGCGTGCTGGCTCTATGGCTCTGAACCAGGAGCCTTACACTTCAGTGCCCTAGGCAGTTCTCTAACACTGGTTTTTGCCGAAGAATTGCTGATTCACATTAGTGGAGGAAATTTCCTCCCCAGGTGCTGCCCACACAGATGAAATTACAGGTCCAGTGTCCCACCCGACCCCACCCCCCAAAAAGCTACTAATTCTTTCTTTTGATATTTCTTTCATTTTCATACGCAGTTATAAAATGGGAAGGCAAGAACTGTCCTGTGGAAAGAGCCCTGGCTCTGCTGCCGTCCTTGTGTAGGTCCACTTTGAGCTCCAGGATCTTCCAAGGCAGCCTATTCCACTTTTGGATAGCTTTCATTTTCATAAAGTTGTGTTTTTTTTCTGACATCAAACCTAACTTTACCTCCTTATAACCTCCTCCCATTAAGGCTATGTTTGCCTTCTGGGGCCATATAGAACAAATCTGATCTCTCTTTCTCACAACAGCTGTTCAAATGCTCAAAGGTAATTATTACGTTCCCCTTGGAGTGTTCTCATCTCTGTGTTAAACATCCCCAGTTCTTCCAAGTAGTCCTTAGTGACATGGACCCAAAGCCCTTCTCCATTCTGGTTTCTCTTCGCTGAACATCCCCTAGATTATTAATGTTCTTCTACAACTGTGGTCCATAGGATTAAGCACAATACCCCAGAGCATCTTCCATACTTGGAGGTCTTAGGAATTCTCATTGCTCATCTACCGAACCCTCTCCATTCCTAGAAACTCTGTTTCCTTTCACAGAATTTACCCAGCCTGTTCTTCAGAGCTAAACAGCCCTAAAAAATATAACTGGTTCCATAGATCTTACTCAAAGAATATTAGACCCCAAATGCGAGGCATTTCTCCTCTACCAAAGAGTTCCTTGCCAGCACCACACCCCAGGAAGCCTGCCTGGTTGATGGTGTACACGTGTCCATCCACCTAGATATTCATCAATAATGCCCTGAACTAATGTGTTGCATTAAGTGAGGTCTATTTCAAACCTAGTGGTCAACATAAGTGAATTCCTTATGGCCTTAGACTTCAGATCACATCCACACAGCCAAGCGGAGAATAAAAGCTTATTTATCATCTAGATAAACAGCCCCTTTCATTGCCTCAGGACACTCCATGTAACTCTGGTAGAGTCAAATACTATTAAATTGTCATCACTGTCAAAAAGAGAAGTTATACATTTTTCCACCTGAGTCATACTTAATGACTTCTACAATGTGTAACAAATCTACACTTCTGTCGGTCTTTTCTCCTCTAACAGTTGTTTACAATCGGTTCTGACCCCATTAGGCTGCAGAAACAAGGCAGATTTTGGAAATATAAAATATGCCTTTGTTGTCATCTCTTATTTTGACCCATAAACCTGTGTAGTCAAGCTCAGATAGACAAGGTTCAAGGGGGATCACTGGGTTACACATAAGGATCCCTGTATGATGCATGACTTAGTTTTAAAATGTAAAGTTATCTGTGTTTCATTTTATTTATTTCGTTAAGTACTTCTTGATTACATTTTAATCTGATTCAGGACACACTGGTGAATGTTCCAGGCCATGTAGATAATCACTGGGTTTGATCGGGTGATATGTTCACAGCCAATGTTTAAATAGATATGAACAAGGGAATTGCTACAGTGGAGAGAGAGGTGGATTTGGAGTCAGATGGCATGAGTTCAAATCTTCATTTTTCTCCTTACTATCTGTGTAAGATTGGGTAAGGAGCTTAAATTCTCTGAACCTCAATTGCTGAATCAGTAAAAGAAGGGGGATTGGTCTAGATGGTTTCTACAGTCACTTTCAGCCCTAAATCTATGATCAAATGAATTGCAACTCTACATACAGGGCACAGATATGAAAGTATTTTATATAATAAGCCTTGAAGGCAGCCTTCCCTAAAGTTTTGAGTAAATTCATTTTTAAAAGTTGCCTACATCATTTTAGGGGGTGATACCACTTCTACTGTCATAATCTTGAATCCCACCTGACCATTTTAATTATTGGACTTTTGAAGACATATATGGCTGAGATTAAGGTATAAAGAAGCCTGGCTTTATGCTAGTTTTAAGTTTATTTTATAAAGCAAACACTCAAATAAAATGGTGCTCTACTTTTTTTCTTTCAAATGATATACCTAATCATGTCCAGCTCTTTTCCTAATAAGTGCCGGCTATATCCCATACTCAGCTGAAATTTAGGGCCTGCTGCATATTTTCTCTGGTCATTTTCCAGAAATGATCTAATCATAGAAGCAGAGCTTTGAAGTAGAAGGAATGTTGGAAACCGAGTGATTGAACTCCTCATTCCACAGATGAGAAAACAGAGGACTAAGGATGCTCAGGGACTGGGCCAATATCCCACAGCAAGGATTGGAGCCCCTGTTCTCTGTATCTAGACCTAATGCATTTTCCATTGTGCCACTTCGTTTCTGGGACTGCCTTTACTATTGATGCCACCATATTTGGAGCAGCTAAAGTCAGACATGTGGAGTCACCTATGACATTATCAACAGCTCAATGTTTAATACCAAGGTGACAATAGCAGGCCTCCAACAAGTCTAAAATTGTTATTGTTTGCCAGCTTCTGACATCAAGGACCCCAACTATAGAGAGGGCTCTCTAGACTGACAAAGACCCTGGGGACCTAACCTCAAAGAAGGTTCACCTCAGATATATCTCTCTGGCTTGTTGAGGCAGTTGGAGATAGGGTGGAGAACTAGATTTAGAGTCAGGAAAACCTGAAACTTCATTTAGACACTCCTTGGCATGCTGTGTGTAGACTCTCTGTGCCTCAGCTTCTCATCCGTAAAATGAGGAAGTTGTAGTAGCTCATCACTGAGGTCCCATCCTACTCTCAAATTCAAAAGCAAGACTTAAAGCCAAGGTGTCTGAATCCAGATCCAGGAATCACTCTGCTGCATCACATTGCCTCTACAATACAATTCATATTGCTGCCAATGTAATTAATGGGTGGAGAAAAAGTGAGATTTCTTGAACCCCTTATGATTCTAGCAAAGGCTGAAGGACTCAGCACCAGCAGGGCTCAAACTGGCCTCACATTGTTGCATTGTGAGTCCATTTTTCTGGAACAACTCATGATTAGATCTTCACCAGACATCTACATCTTCAGTTTTGTGTTATCTTTGGGGAGTATAAAAACAGTCCTGAAGATCTTGGGGGAACACGTTCAATTATACTTAGGCTAGGGAGAAAAAAAGGAGTAAAAAAATGTTGGTTCATAGATGGTAATTATGCCTCCCTCCTCAAATGATTATTCTTTTTACATGTTGTATTGCCCAATAGAATATAAACTCCTTGAAGACAGCTTTTTTTTTTGTCTTTGAAACTATCCCAAGGAGCTACCATAATGATCTGCAAGTGAATGTATGTGTTGATGTGTATCTGTGTGTATGTGAGTGTGTGTATGTGTCATCTAGACATGTAACTTCATTCTCTCCCAGCACATGCCTCACTTAAGCCTATTCAGACTGTGTGATGTGTAATTCTGATCAGTACATTAATTTGCACAGGATTTCTGAAGGGTAGAAAGGAGATAAGCCTGGATCAGCCCCAGTCTATTTGTGGAAACTAGAGGGACTCAGATGTGACAGCCTTATCCTTACTCTATCTACTGAGTAGCTGGCAGGTCTGAGAATAGAACCCAAGGTAGTCGATGCCTAAGTCTTTAGATAGCTCCACTCTTTCAATCTTCCTCCATAACTTCTCAGTTACTGCTGTCTGATCATGAATAAAAGCACTGTATTAGAAAGTAGTCAAGAATCAAGGGTTCTCTCATCATAACCTCATTGATCCTTCCCTTGTTAAAATTCTTTTTTATTTTGTTTTTATTACAGCTATTAAAAATGTTTTTCAGAGTGAAATTGGTCCATATTGTAGAGCTTAGCTCAGGAGGACAATGCATTGGTCATTTTCTTACTTGGGAGAACAAACAGAACACAGCTCTGGAATTTGGAGCCAATCATGATCATTGAAGAAAGAGATGAGTTCTGCACAGATCATTATTCTGTGGTTTAGGAGGATGGGACCAGGTAAGAAGTGAGAAGAAAGGTTTGGTCCAGGGGTGGGGAAGATGTAGCCTCAAGTCACATGTGACCCTCTAGGTCCTCAGTCAAAGGACCACACTTGAGGACCTAGAGAGTCATATGTGGCCCTAAGGTCATAGGTTCCTCACTCCTAGTTTAGTGTATTAGGAGTTTTAAACTGTGATCCAAATATATTGATAACTATATTCCAATACAATCAGTTCCCTTTGTAACCTTATTATTTTGCTTTACAGATTTATAAACATGATTTTGTGAAGGGGTCCATTGGCTTCACCAGACAGCCAAAGGCATCCACAATACAAAAATAATCAAGTACTCCTGGCCAAGGCAGAAATTTTTGTTCTGACACAAATGGATTTGTTCATTTTTTCCTGTTTTCCTTCAATGTATATTTCTGGTATAAGTTATATTAGCCCCATGGGAGCTATGCATAAACACATGGCCAAGTATTCAAGAAATAAATCGTGTAATCTTTGCTTTATCAATATCCACTTAGATGTGTCTGTGATCTCACATTTGCAGCATCATGGATTTTGAGGATAATGGGAACTTAGAGGTCAACTAATCCAATATTCATTTTACAGATGAGGAAATAGAATCCCAAAGAGATTTAGTTGGTCAAGGTTACGCAGTCAGGTTTCAAACTCAGGTTCCTGTGACTGCAGACCTAGCATTCTTTCCTCCTTGACAAGATGTTAATGTACACACTCCTTCCAGTAATAGAGATAGGAACTCATCCATTACTTGCAGGTCTGACTATGTTGCTCTCCACTCCTCTACTCAATAAACCTAACTGGCTCCCCATAACATCCTGGATCAAATACAAAATCCTCTATTTGGCACTCCAAGCCTTTCATAACCTAGTCCACCCCCTTTCCAGCCTTCTTACATTTTGCACGCAACCATGTACTCTTCGATCCAGTGACACTGGCCTCCTGGCTGGTCCATGAACAAGACATTCAGCTCTGAACATTTCCTGTAGCTGACCTTCATGCCTGAGATGTTCTCCCCCCTCATCTCTCCCTCCTCCCTTCCCTGGCTTTCTTCCAAGTCACAACTGAAATCCCACCTTCTACAGGAAATTTTTTCTCAATTCCTCTTAATTCTAGTACCTTCTCTCTGTTAAGTATTTCCCTTTTATTCTGTATATAATCCAAGCATATCTTGTTTTCACTTATCTCTCCCATTAGACTGTTAGATCCTTAAAGGCTGGGATTGTCTTTTGCCTCTCTTTGTATCCTTAGCACTTAGCACAGTTCCAGACACATAGTAGGCATTTAATAAATGATTACCAACTGACTGACTTGGATATTATGCAACAATCATCCATATCCTCCCATAAATCTCCCACAGAGGTCTGCCTGATATGCTGAGAGCCTTCTAGCTGCCCTGACAGTTCATGGATGAAAATGGAGTATACAGGCTATCAGGCATATCCATCATTTCTCCCTCCTTCTCATTATATGATTGACTCATGATTGGTTTTTCCATTCAAGCATTTTGGCATCTTTTATATGCGTCATGTGCTTCTCATTTCCCTTTGTTTGACTCAACTTTGATTCATCAAAGACTATGACATCTCATGATTTGCAATGTCATAATTTAAGAACCTATACACAATAACAATGCTTCAATGGGCCCATAACCTCATTGACATGTGTACACCCTCTAATGGAGTAGATCACTACCCATCGACACCTTCTTATCCTGTGAAGTCTCATGAATAGAAAATATACTCTAAACATTGCAGACTTCCACTAGATCTTGCAATCTTGTCATGAAACCGGTATAGCTCTCAGGTTGTCTATTTGTTATCCCTATTCATGCATGGCCAATCAACCATATTATCCTATTATACCTTTCCTGGATGGTCTTTTTAATGCCAACGTGGCATTAAACGTGGCCCCAGTGATATTCTGTGTGACCTAGCCCAGTCAAATATGGATAGACTCATTACTATCAAATTTACCTCTTGTGATGAAAATTTGCCATGGAAACCCATGAAACAAACAAAAATGCAAAATAACCATTAATGCTGTATGCCCCTCCCCCTTGCTTCATTATTGACAGTGGTAGGCTGAGAATCACAATTATTAAACCACTTACCGACATTGATTTAACTATTGGTGTTTTGAGCTTTTTGTCCGATGACCAGAAAATTAATATGCTGCTAGGACAATTGAACAATGCCTACATTGACATTTAGATCATGAATGAAACCCAAAAACTTAGGGAAGTTACAGCTTTTTAGATGTCTGGCCCACAATTTCTCCTCAGAGAGGCCAATAAAGGAGTTGATCAGCAATTCCACAGTATGCCCAAAGGCTATAAAAACAAAATAGCAACAAAAATCTCATATTTTTCATTGAGCCAATGCATCAGTTTGTGATGAAAACTGGAGTGACATAGTGATTACTGCTGGGCTTAAAGTAAGGAAACCTTGAACTTAAGTCCTGTCTCGGCCTCATACTGTCTGTGTGACTCAAAGAAAATTTCTTAACCACTCAAAACTTCCATTTTCTAATCTTTAAAATGTGCTCACAAGATTTTATGAGAAAACACTCTTCATATCTTAAAGCACTGCATGGCATAGATAAAGAAGCAAAACCGTGAGTGAAAGCAGTATTATAGAGTCAATGGAACTCCATTTGATTATGAAGTCGGGATCCAAAAGCATTGCAACAGACCAAAACAAATCTATCATATTAAATTCAATAAAGATGAATGTAATGTCTTACTTGAGTTTTTTTAATTATCTTTACCGAGACAAGTTGAGGAAGCGATGTTGAGACAGCACAAAAAATATCTTCAGGTTTTCTTGGTTTTCATTGCAGTTTAGATCAGCAGTGTAATATGCAACTAAATGAATAGGCACCATTTAAAATCTATAGGGAGAAGCCTGATATCTAGAACAATTTAATAAATAGTTATGATTTACCCATTTTAGTAAGGCAATGAATAATGATAAGGCATTCAAAGGTGTCTGACCAAGATGATGGAGGACCTTAAATTCATTCCATGTAAGGATCAGTTGTGAAAACCTGATATATTTGTCCTGAAGGAGAGAAAAGGTATGGTGGGGGCAACTCTAAGGGACTTGTAATGACTATATCCAATGTTTCAAGGGATGGAAAAGAAATTAGACTAATTCTGCTTGTCCCTAGAGGATAAAACCAGGAAATCTCAGTGGCAGATAAGATCTTGATGTATGGAGATATTTCTTAATAAATGGAGCTACCCAAGTGTAGAATGGGCTGTCTTTGGAGGTGGTGGGATCTGTCTCACTGAAGGTCTTCAGGTAGTAACTCTGAGGACATTCCAGTAGAGGAAATTTGGGTGGATTTCAGATATAATTGGACTCAGTCTTTAAGGGCTTTTCCATCTCTAAAATTCTGGGATTAGATATCATTCTACCAAAATCTTCTTTACTTGCTTAATCACCTTTCCCCCATTTGTTCTGGAAGTCTCAGAAACTTAAAAAGGAAGTTAGTTTTTTAAACTTATCCTCCCCAGTCATTAATGAGTGCAGATATGTTGCCAAAGTTACTCACAATTGCTGGGCTGATGGAAGTTATTCCACTTCAAAGTAAGAACATTTCCTTTACATGTTTGGACTCTGAAAACAAAATTTCTGAATGATTTTTTTCTGACTAGTCTGATAGGAATTACTTCATAACAAGGCACTCTACTGCACTCTCACAATCATTATCATTTAAGTCCCTCCTCCCCAAAAAGATTCTCTGATGACGACTCAGGCGAAGTTTACAGAGGTGGGGGAAAAAAGACAAAGGTATGAATTAAATTCTAAAAGCTTAGAAAAAGATTTCATGTTTTATTATTATTTCTAAGGTTATTCTTGCCTATGAAATATGCCTTTTGCATCATAACCTATCTTCACCTTCTTTCCTTCCTTTTTTGAAGTCATAAGAAAAGTCTAGATCATATCATAGCTTATCATAGCTATCATATCATATCGAGATCATATCATAGCTTTGACATGCTTTACATGGCTTTTCTGTTATAATATGTGACGAAAGAACAACAGTGCCCAAAGACGCTACTCAATTTGTATTTTCATGTGGATTTTGATAACTGAAGCATTAGTGATATGAAACAAGAGTACCAAGTCAGCATTCTAGTCTAGAGATGGAGGAAGTTTGCAGCAATTATTTCTAAAGACAATATGCCAACTCTTCCATCTGGTAGTTAAAACCTTCCACAGTTGGGCTTCTGTCCACCTTTCCAGACTTATGTCTCATTCTTCTCATTCATGCAACCTACATTCTCACCAAAGGATAAACCGAGTCTTATTTCAATTCAACATCCCATTTCCTGCCTCTGCCTTTGCACAAATTGGCCTTTATGCCTTAGAAAGAACCCATATCTCCCTTCTACCTCTTAGAATCCATGTTGCTGTTCATTTGTTTCAGTCATGTTCAATGCTTTGTGAGCCTATTTGGGGGTTTCTTAGCAATGATACTGGAGTAGTTTGCCATTTTCTTCTCCAGCTCATTTTACAGATGAGGAAACTGAGGCAACCAGGGTGAAGTGACTTGCCTAGAATCACTTGCTAGTAAGTGTCTGAAGCTGGGTTTGAACTCAGGAAGATGATTCTTTCTGACTCCAGGGAAGCACCTTATCCATTATGCCACCTAGCTGCCCCCAATCCATAGAATTCATATTGTCCCTCAAACCTCGCCTCAGATACCACTTCTTACAGGAGTGTATCTCTGTGTATATTATTTTATTCCTTCAGGTGAATGTAAATTCCTTCATAACAGAAATGATTTCATTTTTGGTCATTTTTAGTAGACCCAGTGCCTAGTACATAGCCAATGCTTATTGTTTGTTGAATTCATTTCAATTCCATGAAACTTAATTGGTGTCAATTATTGTTAGTTCATGACTAACCTAAACTGGAATTCAGAGTTGTTGCCTTCTTACCCTGGTTCTGCACCATACCTCTCTTTTTTATCCTCCCATAAGGACTTTGCAAAACTCAATATGCTTAGCAAACTCAGTTTCCATATTTATTTCTTGATAATCACGGAGGACAGTGCTGCATTGTTCTGGGAAGAGGCGACACCTGTCTGGCTCCAGATATGGGGGACATCTCCGTTTATTTTACCCCCCTTCCCCCTCCCCCTCCTGCTGACAGAATTTTTCTACTGGCAGAAATAATCTAGAAATAATGTATAGGCTCTGAAGAATTTTTCTTCAGTGGAGGAATACTTTTAATAATATATTTAAAGCTTTGAGAAGTGACATGATGTAATTGGTAAAAAGTAGCCTCAAAAGCAAGAGAAGTGGCTTCAATTCTGCCCCCAACAAATTCTTTTTAGTTGATTTACAATTTGCCACCCCCTTCTGATTTTTGTTCTTATGGGGCAAGGTGGTGCAGTGGATAGAGTAACAGTGCAGGAGTCAGGAGGACCTGAGTTCAAATCTCACCTCAGACACTTGACACTTACTAGCTGTGTGACCTTGGGCCAGTCACTAAACCCCAGTTGCCTCAACCTGGGTCATCTCCAGTCATCCTGATGAATATCTGGTCACTGGATTCAGATGGCTCTAGAGGAGAAGTGAGGCTGGTGACCTGCACAGCCCTCCCTCACTCAAAACAAAGTCAAGTGCAAGTCATTTCATTATTTCTTTGATGGCATGGTCTTCTTTGGCAACAAGGGATGAACACACACACACAAAGGTATTCAAAGGTCTGTTTTTTCATTGTTTCTCTATCATTCAACATATTTGGAATAACCTCTCTCTTCCAACTCATGGAAATCATTTATCATGGAAAAAACTTTGATATTGTCTAATTCAGCTTCATCATTTTACATATGAAAATATCAAAACCCAACGAGGTGCTGGGATACACACTAAATGAGATCACTCATTAATATTGGTAGGAAAACTGAAAATCTAGGTTTTCTCACTTTCAGTCATATTTTATTTCTGCCACATCATGCAAGGGAATTGGAAAGTCTTGTGATAACTGAACTCCTATTTGCTAATGTTGGCTTGGGAAATTAATAAACAGAACATTTGACTTTGGGGGGTAATGTCTTAAAAAAAAGTCCTGAATTCCATGATAACTTCACAAGATAGTAATCTCTTTTAATTTAGTTAATTAATATCATCAACCATTATCGTCGTCAGCATCGTCAATCATCATCATCATCATCCTCATTTTGGAGAAAAGGAACCTGAGACTTAGGCTGACTGACTTGCCCATTGTGACACAACCAGTAAGTGTCAAAGGCAGGATCTGAGCATTCATTTCTGAAGAATTGAAGTCCAGCCTTCTTTCTATTATAGCATCTAGCAATATTATTTCATTTTGTCTGGATTTTGCCCAAGCAAAAGAAAATGGAAGCATGAGTGTGCTCAATGTAAAAATGCTCAGGGTAAATCAGTACTACTGGCTTTTTTCCCCTTCAAAACCAATTTTTCTTGCTGAAACAAATAACTACATCTCTTCACCAGCTGAAATTTATTCTAACTACAAAGGTAGAACAAAAAGGAGAAAGATGATTTCCCAAATAATTGCAGAGGGCAGTGTTGGAGCTCCATTTTGTGGATATTCTGGTTTCCGGATCTGTTTTAGGCAAAGTCTGAGATAATGTTAATTGCCCAAATAACTCCCTCAATTCTTCACTTTGTATAGTTAGACATGGCATTTGTGTAGAGATGCCACCTCAGTACTTGTTGCTAAAGAAAGCCAGGAGGATCTATGAGGTATGAAAATAGACTACATCATTTTAATTTTTAATTCAACCGGGTGTTTCTTTGTTGTCTGAAAGGATCACTCTACATAATGAAAATGTAAGAGATTAGAAAGGACAGGTATCATATCCAAGACAGGCTAATGACAAGAATGGATTCTTCTCCTTCAGAAAGGGAAAACTGTGTTTATTATTTTCGTTCTTGGTTTCCATTCTCAGAGAGCACAACAGAGCAGCCAGGACTTTAGATTCCCTTTTCCTGGTGAAAACAATGGACTAAAAACACCTATCCCAGCCAACTTTCAGGAGTGCTGGGAAAAGTCAACCTTTGTCACTGACAATGAGTCATGGTCTTTTATTTCCTCCCAAAACAGTTCAGTTTCCCAAAATGTGCCCTTTATACTCCAAAGGAAACAGTGAGCTCCCTTCAAGATATAAAGAACAAATATACACAGAATGTGAAAAGGCCAGTTCTACTACTTTAGCTATGTTACGCTGCGGTATGATACAAGTGGTAGTTCCATTATATACTATAGTGAAGAGTAAGTATATACTACGCTGTATACTATTATAAGTAGTAAGTACTAAATACTACAGTACGATCATTTTGACTAACAGAACTATTCTTATTATAGTACAGCATGTATTAGAGTTAATAATGTGTATATATGTTTGTGTATGTATATATGTATGTATAGTACCGATTATTTATATGAGGCAGCTAGGTGGTGCATTGCGTAGAGTACCAGAACTGAAAGACTCTGGAACTTGACCAGAGTCAAGAAGATTCCTCTTCCTACGTTCCAAACTGGCCTCAGACACTTATTAGCTATGTGACCTTGAGTAACTCACTTCACCCTGTTTACCTCAGTTTCCTCGTCTGTAAAATGATCTGAAGAAGGAAATAGCAATCCACCTCAGTCTCTTTGCCAAGAAAACTCCAGATGGCATCATGAAGATTTGGACATGAATAAAACATGACGGAACAATAACATATACCATTTATACTGTATACTATTGACTGTAGGGAAATTAATTCTACAAGTCTTAGAATTGGTCCACTAGGTTTACTATAGTCAATAGTATCTAATATACTATTTATATATGTATATATACATATATCTATTATATAGTATTTAATATATGATATACTCTGTGTGTATATGAATTACATTTATATATAGTATATTATACACTGCATTATCTACTATAATAAATAACATACATGTATATATACTTATAGCAAATATTATGGTAAATAATACAAACTATATGTTTTATAGAACACCATATTTTAGCAACACCATGTGTAGTAAATACTCTCTTCCACATACTATTTAATATAGTCATACTATATTTTGCCATTTTATGTTATTTACCACTTATGTGTTATTTTTGTTGCTGATGTTCTGTCATTTCAGTCACGTCTGACTCTTCAGGATCACATCTGGGGTTTTCCTGTGAAAGACTCTAGAGTAGTTTGTCATTTCCTTCTCCAACTCATTTTACAGATAAGAAAACTGAGGCAAACAGGGTTAAGTGACTTGCCTAGGGTCATAGAGTTAGTAAATGTCAGAGGTCAGATTTGAACTCAGGTCTTCCTGATTCCAGGCCAGCACTCTATCCACTGTGCCACGCCACTGCCTCAATATTATTTTACTACAGTTAATAATATATAAAATAGTAATATATGACATAATATTGTGTGATGTAGTAAACACTACATTAAGACTAGTTTTATCAGTCTTACTACGATGGGGTGGGATGGGATGATATTGTATGTTTAGGATAGCATAGTACACCATAATACATTATAGCATAACATGCCACAGTTAGAACTGTACTTCATAGAAGGTTTCCCTGACAAATATAATTTGTAAATATTCTTACTACATTATAACTAAATCCCAACGTAGAGTTATTAAACCTTGTTAACATCACTCAGTCAGTAATTCATTTGTTCCTTTGGATCTTGCCAACCTTTGAAACATTGTGTTTTCCCAGAACACAATTAATGGCAGTATAGTTCAAGGCATGATGGAATACTGGCTTGGAATGCTTAAGGTCAGGAAGACCTCAGTTCATATCTGGCCTCTGACATTCACTAGCTGGGTCACCATCTGCTAATCCTTTCTGTACTGTTGGGGTCTTGATATAACAGCAGTGTAGGCATCTTTTATCCAAAATGCTGGACAAAAATAGTTTCTGTATGACTCAGTGATGTAAAATTCCCATGTATAAACTTGTCCTTTAAGTGATCCATGGGCATTGATGTTAATCAACAAGGAAATTCAGATATCAATAGAGATTTCACATAAATCACCTCAACATTGACATTTGTAATGACTGGTCAAAAGTACAGAGGGATAGGATGAAATAGAAAGGTTAATTTATTCTAATTTGCATCAAATAAATTGGCAGTAGAGATCTGGAATGATTAGACTATTCTGGCAAACTTCAAAATTGAAAGTCCCAATATTGGGGTAGAAATGGCCTTCTCCACATCCGTATAGAGCCAACACCAAGCTCTGTGAATCCATGCCTATCTGTGGGTTAACTGACTTGATACTTCATTTTGTCATGACTGGAAGAGTTTCCTATTTACAGTCATACCTCCTTGATTCCCAGAATGCAATTAGCCAGAGGATGAAGTGGCCTATAGTCGCTTGTAAATAAGGGTTTAATGGGAAACAAAAAGCTGGCCAACATTGAGCCACCCTGATTGGGCTATTCCCTAACTCCAAGCCAACATCTTGGGTTTGAACAAGATAAAAGAATGCTAATCTGCACTGTTGGCATATCTCTCCTTCTACTTCCTGCTCCTTTCTGGAAGCTGTAGGCTAGTATGTATAACTGTCTATTGGCACATACCAGTGTGAGATACGGAATGAATGGCATCCAAAAGGACATCAGTAAAGTATCTAGAAAAGCACAATAAGTGTTGATAGAGAGTCTTTTTGATGTGGAACACATAACATTGAACATCATTCTGATTAAGATATCCACCTGCTTGGAATTTCTGTCCTTGAATACATTATTAGACCAGTGATTCAAGGACATGGGATTTCATAGCAGCAGGTACTCTCATTGTGAGGGCTACCTTCATTGGTGCAAATTCCAGTCTATCTATGATCATTGATGAATAGAAGTCTCTAGCAGTGGAGTTTCAAGTGAGTTAATGAATGTTATAAGTACAATTTGAACTCAAGTCTTCCTGACTAATTCCATCATTCTAGGTACAATCCCATACTGCCTGTCAAAAGAAGAAATGGAGATTTGACCTTTAAAATTCTCATAAGATACCTTAGGTTTAATACATACATACTGATTACTCCCCTTGCTTTGTCCTCCAATCCCTAGAGGTGTGCATTACAATGGATGTGACAGTCAAATAGTATTTGTAATTGGTTTCATTAACTCTAAGAAGGCTAAACAACTTGAACTAACAGTATGATATAGTATATAATTATACAAATGCTCTATAAAGGTACTAGATGTTCTATCTAGAGGTGTTGGGGCATATCTGTTACTTTGATTGATGGATCTTATAATCAGATCAAATGTCAGAATAAATTCAGGAGAATAGGTGTTATGCTAGTTTCCATCGGGAACATGGTTCCAGTCATGCTCTTAAGCCCAAACAGTACTACCAAATTTAGGGACAGTTTCACAATATCCGAAATAACTATCGTAGATTAGGCTTTGGATGCTGTTGCCAGGTTATTATGAGATAAATGTGTCTGACTGCCGGTCAGCCAGGCTTAAGATTAATACACAATCAGCCTCTTCTTCTTTGACATGTGTTGTTATTGTGGCCCATTCAATTCAACAAGTACTAATTATGCACCTACTATGTGAGGCAGTGCTTGTAGAAGGAATAAGTAAGTCAAATCCTTTCTCCAAATGTTCAAGTTGTGTGATAATAGCCAAGTTATTGAGTGTCTCAGTACCCAGAGGCAATTCTCTAAAACTATGATAACAGTGCATTGTCTGGCACTGACTATGCTAGACTTGGAGTCAGGGAAACCCGAGTTGGAATGCTCCCTCAGGCACTTACTAGCTGTAAGACCTTGGGAAGTCATTTAAAATCTCTTAGCCTCAATTTCTTCATTTGTAAAATAGGAAGAATAGCCTTGACTTTATATGGTTGTAGTGAAGATCAAATTAAATATTTGTAAAGTACTTTGAAAACCTTAAAGAACTGTGCATGATGAACAGGAAGACTTCAGAGAGACCTGGAAGGACTTACATGAACTGATGCTGAGTGAAATGAGCAGAACCAGGAGAACATTGTACACAATAACAACCACGGTGTTTGAGGACTGTTTCTGATAGACTTAGCTCTTCACATTAATGCAAGGTCCTAAACATTCCCAAAGGACTCTTGAGGCAAAATGCCATCCACATCCAGAGAAAGAACTATGGAATCGGGACACAGAATGAAGCAGACTATTTTCTCTTGTGTTTTGTTTTTCTCATGGTTTCTCCCATTTATTTTAATTCTTCTATGCAAATGACTAATGTGAAAATGTGTTTAATAAGAATGTATGTGTAGAACCCTTATAAGATTGCATGCCGTCTCAGGGAGGGACAAGAGAGGGAGGAGGAAAAAATTTAAGACTTATGGAAGTGATTGTTGAAAACTGAAAACAAATTAATTTTTAAAAAAGCACTGTGCAAATTTAGCTATCATTGAATCCCAGATGAGTTGGTGAGTATGTTAGGTGGGGGAAGAGGTTTTCACATCAGACATTATATCAGTAAAACGGCAGATCTGGACCACCTCCCCTCAACAGTCATAAAAAGTGTGCTAGGCATTTAAGGAACAAATACGAAACAAATAGAATCCCTGACCTCAAGGAGCTTACTATGCATTGGGCCAATACAACATGTATTTACAACTAAGTAAAAGCAAAATAATTGAAGAAAAGAGGTAAAGAGAAACATAAACAGCTAATGAGAAAATGTCATTCAATTCAGCGCACATTTATCAGAATGCAGAACGACATGCCAGTCTGTAAGAAAGCAAGAGCGAAACCAAACCAGCCCTCACTCTCAAGAAATTTCTGTTTGACTGAAAGGATACATCTTATCAACTCTAGCACTTGCTAGCCATGTGATTTTGGGCAAGTCACTTGCCCCTTAGTTTCCTCATCTGGAAAGGGAGAAGGCTGGAATAGATTCTCTCTATTTACCCTCTAGTTCTGAATCTAGGAAGAATAAAAGCTTCTTCAGAGCAGACGCTTTTTTATCTTTTTAACTGTATTCCTAGTACCTAGCAGAATATCTAATATACTGTAGGTGATTAATAAATATGGATGTATCGATGGATCTTACACTCCATTAAATATAGAAGAGCGCTAAGGAAAGGCTTCATTCAGGAGAGGACACACTGCAGACAGGTTGGGGTTCCAGGGTCCAGATGAGTTCCGGATGAGTGCTGACCACCCCTCAACCTGTCTGTAACATACAAAGTAGATAGGTTTAGCAAGTTGCCAGTGAGCTAAAACATGTCAGGTCCATGAGATAGATCACTGACATTCTGAGGATCAGATCCCATAAAGGGATTGAGATTCATCTTGAGTATCGAATCACATATTTAGGGGAAGAGGGCTAGGGAGAATTTATTCCTTTCATCTACATACTGGGCTACCTTTTGCTTCACTGGAGAAGTAACTGGCTTAAATGGTATCTTCAAGCCTGAAAAGCTTCTCACACTCCCACAGATGCCCCCCTCTGGATGGTGACCGATCACCATCCCAGTAAGATCTAAACTATTTCAATCAGCAGGAAATGTGCCAATCACTGACAACTTACACATGACTTAAAGCCCACACACTTGCTCTGTTCTTTCATATGTAGATAAAGATTGGATCTGAGGATAGCAATGTGGGACAACACTCCACAGTTGGGTTTAAAATGCAGTCCTGTTGAAGGTGGGTGGAAGGTGGAAAGCATTGATTTCAAGTCAATTTCCCTACCTCATCTATTGCCTACTACTGTGATTTCCAGGTGCTTGTCATTAGATGGATCCCAGGCAATCAGACACACAAAGACCTGGCTTCAAGGGAGGGCTCTCCCTTAAACCATTAGAATCAGGCAGAATATGACACTGTGTATTGGCTACACTGGCAGCAGCTAGGTGGTACAGTGGATGGAGCACTGGACTTGAAGTCAGGAAGAGTCTTCTTCCTGAGTTCAAATCTGGCCTCAGACAATTCCTAGCTGTGTGGCCTGGGCAAGTCACTTAATCCTGTTTGCCTCAGTGTTTCATCTGTAAAATGAGGTAGAGACAGAAATGACAAAACACTCCAGAAAACCCCAATGGGTTTATGAAGAGTAAGACAACTGAAATGATTGAACAACAACAAAAAATTAGCTATACTAAGCATTCAATGCCTTCATGCATCCCCGTTCCAATGTAGAGTTACTGAGGTGGTATTTATTGGTGTTTTTTCCTGCCTGCAAAGTATAATATTGTAATGCCTATCTTTTCTAAGATTACCTACAAAGATGACCCCTTTTAATCCTTTTATTTTTTCAGAATCCTAGATGCCGATTTTCTTGGATGCCTTGATTAGCCTCTGCAGTTCTAATACATGCCTTCTTTCTTTATTGCCAGAAGGAGGAACCTGTGAAGTTATAGCTGCACACAGATGTTGTAATAAGAACCGCATTGAAGAAAGGTCGCAAACAGTAAAATGTTCGTGTCTGCCTGGAAAAGTGGCTGGAACAACAAGAAACCGACCATCCTGTGTCGATGGCAAGTAGATGACTCCCCTCTCAACCGTTTCTGAATGTCTCCCTCTATATTCCTAATTACTGAGTTTTCAACTTTTATACTATAACACTTCATGGTAAAAATGAAGACATTTATTTGAGCCAGAATGTGACCAATAAAAGGGGAAGATCTTTGAGACCCATATTGTTGATGAGTTTTCTTATTTTTCAGTAGGGGATCCTGTGAAGTGATTTAACTAAATGGTTGGTTTCTTCATTTTGTGAGATCTCAGTATATGGCCAGAAATTATTTTAGAAATTAAATGTTAGTCTAATTGAATTTGTTTTTCTCACTGGGAGCAACATGGAGTATTGAGCTAAGTTTCAAAGAGCTGCAAATTCCTCTCCCCTTTACGGCTTATCATAAAATGTTATATGTAGAAGTTATTTCAGAGATCAGCCAGGAAAAAAGCATTTATTAAGCACCTATTGTGTGCCAAGAACTGTGCTAGTCACTGGTGATACCAAGACAAAAGTTGAAAAAAAGTCTCTGTTGCCCAGGAGCTTACCAGAGTTCTCCCTTCCACATTGTGGGGGTTAGGAGCATAGTGCTCCCACCAACTGGAAAAGCCATTTTTGACCTTCCCTTGATGCCAGAAAATTCTGACTTTTTTTCTTTTTCTCTTATGGGGTGTTTACATACTTTACTGTAAAATTTGGGCTGATATTATATAAAACTATACATATATTTATGCATTTTTGAGTTTCTAAGCCTTTTCTTTGAATCTGCTGGCCTTTGTATGTCATCTGCAGCTTCTCACAAAAATCCCTAAAAAATGCTATTTAATTTCTTATGCTAAACTGCAATATATTGAAATCTCTATGGGGTAAGCTATGATGGGGAAGGAATAATTGTATCTAACAGGAGAGATAATGTACATATACTAGTAGATGAAAATGAAATGTAAGCTGAGTAAGTGAAAGTAAATACCAGCTGGATAAATAAATATAAGATAATTTAGGGAGGATACTACCAGTTGCAGGATTTTAAAGGAGCTTTAAAAATACAGCAGGTGTCACTTGGGGTAAGATGGCTTGCACTTTTATCTGTCTTCAATCAATTGACCTTGCAGAAGCCCCAGAATTTTTCCCTTCTAACAATTTTGTAAGCTCCATCGTGATATATTAAAATAGGTAAGGGGTTCTATAGAAGAGAAAGTGAGAAGGAAATGCATTCAAGGTATACAGTATGTAATGAGACTGGAAAGGTAGATTGGGAAAATCTACCTACACACAAACACACACACACACACACACACACACACACACCACACAAACTATATGAATACACCTATAAAGCATTCATTATAGAAACAAAAATTGGAGAGTTTTACTTGTTCATGAGTAGACCAAATCCAATACAGTAAAAACAAAACTACCTAAAATGATTTAATTATTCAGTGCCAGACCAATCAAATTACCAAAGGATTAGTTCACTGAGCTAGAAAAAATAATAATTAAATTCACCTGGAAGAACAAAGATAAAAAATCTCAAGGGAAATAATGAAAAAAGTGTAAAAGAAGAGGCTCCAGCAATTCTAGATATCAATATATGTAACAAAGAAGCTATCATCAAAATAATTGGTATTGGTTAAAAAAAGAGATTGACCAGTGAAACAATTAGTTATACAACATTCAAAAAGCAAATGATTACAATAACTTAATGTTTGATAAAACCAAAGAATCCTGGAGTAAGAACTCACTATCGGGCAAAATTGTTGGAAAAACAAGCAAGCAGATTGGCAAAAACCATAAATAATTATAAATCAGCATTTGGTATAAATGTTATAAATCTAAATCAATATTTGGTATAAATCAACATTTCACACCACATACCAAGATGAAATGTACATGAATGCATGACTTAGACATAAAGGACAACATTATAAATAAATTAGAGGAACGAGGAAGAAATTACCTTTCAGATTTATGGAGAGTGAGAGACAGTTCTTGACCAAATAAATGACAGAGAGAACTACAGAAGGTAAAATGGACAATTTTGATTACATAAAATTAAAGTTTTGCGAAAACAAAACCAATGTATATAAAATTAGAATGTTAAAAACATCTTTTCAATGATTTTCTCTGAAAAGAGATTTATCCTAAATATATAAGGAAAGGATAAAATTTATGTGAATGAAAGCCATTCCCATTGATAAACAGGATTGGGAATCCCAATCCAGAGACACCAAGATATGTGAGAAATAGCAAGAGGACCAATTTAGCTAAACAAGCAGTTTCTAAGCCAGAAATCTTAATTATCAATAGATATATTTTTAAATCCTCCAAAACACTAATAATTAAATACTTAATAACTAAATAATTAATTATTATTTATTAAAGAAAATACCCCTTAGATTGAAAAAGTTGACAAGAGGAAACTTGCCAGTGTTGGTGGGACTATGGGAAAATAGTCATATGAAAGCACTATTGGTGGAGTTGTGAATTGATCCAGCCATTCTGGAAAGAAATTTGGAACTATGCCAAGTTGTTATACTGCATACCTTTTGACCCAGAATTACTACTACCAGGCCTGTGCCCCCAAAGAGAGAAAAAAAAGGAATATCCAGAAATACAAAAATATTGTAGTAGCTCCATTTGTGTTGGCAAAGAGTTGGAAACCAATGGCATACCTCTCAATTGAGGAACGGCTAATCAAATTATGGCACTTAAATGTAATCGAATATCATTGTGCTTTAAGAAATTATGAAAGGGATAGATTCACAGAAATGTAGACAGTTATGTATGAACTGGTGCAGAGCAAAATGAGTGGAAATGGGAGAACAACTCGTAAAATAAAAACAACTGTAAAATAAACAAACAACTTTAAAAGACTGGAGAATTCTAATCAATACAACGCTCACCATAATTACAGTGTAATAATGATAAAGTAGGCTATGCCCCTCCACATCAATTCAGGGTGCAGAATGAGATATATTTTATGTGGTCAATGTTGGAATTTGTTTGGTTTGATTAGGCATATTTGATATAAAAGCTTTTGGCTTTTTTAGTAGAGAGGGGAGAGGAAGAAGGAAAGGACAGATTTTTGTTAACTGAAAAAATAAAATTAGTAAAAAAAAAAAAAAGTAAATTGGGGATCATCTAAACCAGTGCTTCTCAAAATTTTTGGCTTCAGGATACCATTACACTCTTAAAAATTATTGAGGACCCCAAAAAAAGCCTTTGTTTATTGCAGTTATAACTATTTATATTTACCATATCAGAAATTAAAATATCCTAACATTACCATGAAAATAGTTTTATATTATGGACCAGCTCAAAGAGTATCGGGGACCCGTAGGAGTCCTTGGACCATATTTTGACAACCACTAGTCTTAATCAATCCACCACAACCTCAGTTTACAGATAACGTCAAAGAATTGGCAACACACAGAGAATCACTATCAGAAAAGCAAATAGAACCTAGGTCTCTTGACTTTAAATGTGGAAAAGCCACATAAAGTTTTTTGACCTTCCCTTGATGCCAAAAAATTCTGACTTTTTTTTCTTTTTCTCTTATGGGATGTTTACATGCTTTACTGTAAAATTTGGGTTGATATTACATAAAACTATACATATATTTATGCATTTTTGAGTTTCTAAGCTTTTTCTTTGAATCTGCTGGCCTTTGTGTGTCATCTGCAGCTTCCCACAAAAATCCCTAAAAAATACTATTTAATTTCTTATGCTAAACTGCAATATATTGAAACCTCTATGGGGTAAGCTATGATGGGGAAGAAATAATTGTATCCAACAGGAGAGATAATGTACATATACTAGTAGATGAAAATGAAATGTAAGCTGTGTAAATGAAAGTAAACACCAGCTGAATAAATAAATATGAGATAATTTAGGGAGAACACTAGCAGTTGCAGGATTTTAAAGGAGCTTTAAAAATATGGCAGTTGTCACTTGGGGTAAGATGGCTTGCACTTTTATCTGTCCTCAATCAACTGACCTTGCAAAAGCCCCAGAATTTTTTTTCCTTCTAACACAATTTTTCAAGCTCCATTGTGATATGTTGAAGTTATGAGAGAGAGAGAGACAGAGATAGACAGACAGACAGAGTGAGCGAGAGAGAGAGAGAGAGAGAGAGAGAGAGAGAGAGAGAGAGAGAGAGAGACAGAGAGAGAGAGAGAGAGGAAGATGTGAGAGAGAAATGTGAGAGAGAGGGAGAGACTCCCAGCAGAATGGAAGCTCCTTGAGGAAAGAAACAATTTAATTTTTCTTTGTATTTCTGGCTCAGTTAGCTTATTAAGTTTTGTTTTGTTCTTAATGAATTAATGTTACACTAAAAAAAATCAAATGACTGTAATCTTTATAGCTATTGATATTTGCTGCAGTATGTAGATCTCAACACACTCATGTTGGTCCAGCCCCTGACAGACATTCGTGTGTTATCAGAAGTTCGATGCAGGAAGCCAACCCAACATTCCAAGGGCCTCTTGAGTTCCCCTGACATTGTGAGATTGTGAGGACAGAAGTGGATCCCATGGGCTACCCATAAGTATTACTCAACCTTGTCATGAGTCTAGTCCTTTTCCTAGCATATACTTCTGTGATGATACCCTTTACACTGGTTCTGTTTCATGATTCTTTGTATTATGTTGCAATCCACTTGTATATGCCATGAACCTTTCCATTGTCCTTTTAGTGTTACCCAATTTCCATTTTTCTGAAGCAATACTGTTTAATGACCTATCTAAAGCAATCACTTATGAGAAAGGCACATGGCTAGAGAAGCAAAAACTTTCTTCACTGTGGCTAGAAGGGCCTGTTGGCTCTAAGAGGTAATAAGCATTAGAAACCAATTATGGTTCCCTGTGCTCATCACCTGAGGCAGCATAGACAATTATAGCCATGAATCTTCATTCAATTTCCATTTTCTTTTTTTTAACCTTTAATGATTTGGAATCAAAAACCTTCAAGATGAAAAGACAATAATGGTACATCTATCCTGGCAGGAGAGGAGATGGCACCAGGTGCCAAGTCAATGGGAAAGGGAAACTTATCCAACAGCAAGATTTTGTGTTTCAGAAAGATCTGTGCCATTTCTTAGAAAATCTGAACTCTCTGGAGACACTGGGACAGGAAAGTAGGTTTAGAAGTAACTCTTCCAAATAAAACTTGAATCCACACTGAAAATTCAGAGTTTGACATAGGACAATAGCATTTTCACACACCAGAGAGTGCTTTTGAGAACCATCCTGGAGAACACTGGAAGGATGCATTGTGGGGATATGGAAAGAGCTCTGGGTTTAGAGAGGAATTCAGGTCAGATACTTTCTCTTCTCTTCTGTGTGAGCTCTCCTTAACCTTCAGTGTCCTCATGAGATGGTACAATGGATAGACCACTTGACCTGGAATCAGGAAGATCTGAGTTCAAATCCAGCCTCAGATGAGACGTTTGACTTTGCACAAGTCACTTGGCCTCTGTTTGCCTCAGTTTCTTCAACTGTAAAATATGAATAATAATAGGACCTGCTTGGCAGGGTTGCCATGAGGATCAAATGAGATATTTGTACAGCACTTAGCACAGTGTCTGGCACATAGTAGGCATTAAATAAATGTATCCAGAAAATGAGCAGACTGGAGGAAATCTCATTTTAAGATACCCACCAGTCCCAGTCTTATTATTCTACACTTTTGTCATCTGAAACAACAATTTGAAAGTTCCCAATGCGGCAGGCTCCTCTGTTTAGCATTTAGAGCCCTTCCAAATCTGATCCTAGCCTACCTTTCTAGGCCTATTATACGTTGTTTTCTTCATGCAGTCATGTTCCAGTTAAAGTGTTCCTCTCTACCACTGTTTATAACGAACATTTCATCTCTCACCTACCAATGTTTGCACATACTATCCCCCCTGCCTAAATTATACTACCTTCTCACATCCATTTCTTAATTGTTAAAAAAAAATCAGATGATTCCTGAAGTAGCCTAATGGTTGTTATAGTAAAGACACGCTTTAATAGTCTTGGTTTTCCTTCAAATCAAACCAGAGCTTCTTCAGCACCATTACTTCTAAGGACAACTACTACTTATTCCTTCTACAGAATCTCACTAATGCTAGGTATTTGTCTTTTTTGATTCACTGGAAAATTGATAGAAACCAGGTAACCCACATAAAGACAGTAGATAATCCAAATGCTCAATTTCTCCTAATCAGATTCATTTTCATGAAATTTGTCTCTGATCACAAGCATTAAATGAATATTTCCTCCAAAGTTGCAGGTCAGGAGGCTTCTGCAATGTTTTCGAGAAACACTGATTCAGAGTGAAACTCTCAGAAAATATTTCATAGTGAAGCATCTCAGAAAATGTTTGAGGATTCAAGATCAGGATATGGGTCATTTAAAATAGGCCCAGAAAATTAGGGAGAAACCTTACCCCACTTTTGTAAAAGTTCTATTTTGGGAAAGAGTAGGCTATTTTAAACAGTATTCATTTATTTAAAAAGAAACACAGGCTATACCATTGTAACTGGAAAAGCACACTCAAAGGTTTCAATTGTAGAGAAGCCATTTAAAGTTAGTTATGAAGGAGAGAGCATTGTGCCCTTGGACTCCTGCCTAACACCGCTCTAAAGTCAATATGAATTATTATCCTTTAATTCACACCCTGTCGTGTTTTATTGCTTAATTATTCTGTTACCAAGAATAAGGGGGGGAAACCCAAACACCCCATGATAACAGATTTAACTGAGACTAACTAAAAATAAAATGTGCATTCTTCCAATAACTTACTCTTCCAATAACCTTACTCTTCAGAGACAAAAAAAATCAAAGTCAGGTGGAAAATAATAGCAGGGTGATACCAAATGGCATAATGGAGTAGAGAGAATGATGAGCAATATGGGAAAAGTTAGGAAGAGCATTTGTTCTAGAACATGAAAAGTTGCCTCTGGTCTGTACTACCTGGGAGTCCCTGGGCACGTGTTAATATCCCTTGTCCTGGTATCCTCATCTGTAACATGATTGGTTGCCCTCTGAGGTCCTTTATGATCTTAAGTTCAAGGATTGTTTCATAAATGAATGTCAAGATCAAGGCCACATGTGGACCTCCTTATGTAATTAGTTCACTTGTGATTTCCAACTTTATTGCCAATAAATAGATTTTAAAAAGTATTAAAAAATACTTTCAGGATTTTTTAGTTAAAAGTTGTTATAGGTACAGCTAGGTGGCACAGGAAATAGACCACCAGCCCTGGAGTCAGAAGGACCTGAGTTCAAATCAGTCTTCATACACTTAGTAATTGTGTGACCCTGGGCAAGTCACTTAATTCTGACTGCCTCCAAAGAAAAAAAAGTTATTGTCTAAAAGATGTTAAAAGACATGGATAAGAAAAGGTATCAATCAAACATCCATGTTAAAAATGATCATTTAAATGCAAGGTTTATGGCTACTTTGAAGAGGAAATAATGATCACTAGACCAGCATGGATTAATTAAAAACATGTCTTGCCTTCCTAAACTCATTTTCTTTTATGACAGTTTGCTAAGCTGGTTATTGCTTTGTATTTTTCTTTCTTTCATGGTTTGGGCAGGTGTGGCTATGCTTTTATGTACATCAGAGGCAATATTGTCATTGAAGAAATCACAGATTCTTTTGAATGCTAGATGAGTAGATCAAGGGATTTCAAATTGACATCAACATACATACAGCAACATCCCCTGTACATCTACAAGTTAAAAACCTTCTATATGTGTACATCAAGTTCCATTTTTAAAAAGAGAGAAAAAGCTAGCTTGATGGACTAAGCTTATTTTAATGTAATTGCTCAAATCCAATTAGTTGCCTACTGGGTACATTTTTTAATTCTTTTGACAGAATTAAATCTCTCCCGTCAAAAGAAAAATGGCTTATATCTCTCTACGTGGCCAGAGTCTCCATGACACTTGCTTCTGTAAGCTATCCCTCATTTGAAAATAACAGTTATTGTCATTGCTCTTGTGGCTTTTTTGTTGTTATTTGCATTTCTTTTGATTTTCTGGAAGAGGTGAGGGACTATGGGCATATGACATTGCATATGATGTCAGATTTTATTGATGTTTTACTTGGTTTTTCAGAATTCTTTCTTTTTTTATTCTTTCTCCTAAAGAATAGTTTTCTAGAAACATCAGTGAATATTAGAAGGAAAGGGGAAAGGGATATGTTGGGAAATGCAGGTGATATCAAAACAAAAATAACATTAAAAATTTGTAAATGTGTCTCTATCACTTATACTGGCTCGGTAGGGTGCAATATCCATTCTTTGTCAAATATCTCATTGTTTTCTCAATTGCTATACCACGGTAAGGACTGGTTTCATAACAATATATGCTTGATGGCCATTATTGCAGTCTTGCAAATATTAGGGGAACTTTGATTAAAAGTAAACATCATCCTGACCATAACAATTGCTTATTATGTGTGTGTGTAAACTATTTATTTATATACATATATTCGCATAGAACTTTCCATAAAGTTTTTCATATGAGTCTCACAAAAACTCTGACAAAAACCCTGTTACTAATAACTTCCTTTTATAGATGAGGAAACTGAGACAGAGACAGATTATGACTTGCTGAGGATAACTAGTAAATGTATGAGGTGGGATACGAACCTAGTCTTCCTGACTCCAAGTCCAGAGGTCTATCTAAAAACACAACGCTTAAGAAACGCACTGGGTGGGTTACTTACTTACGCTTTGTTCAAAGCTGCCATTTCAGTCATATAGGAGCCAATGAGGGAACTCTCTACGAATGAAGATCCATATCTATTCTGCAATGTAGAATGTCTTAGAGTGTCATCTGCCCCCAGACAGTAAGTGGCTTTTTCAGACTCACATCTCCCGGATGAACCGAAAATATAACAAACCTGAGTTTTGCTGACTCCATGATCAACCCTCTATCCACTCTGCCACACCTTCTCTCCTACAAATCTTAAAGCCTTGTGTAAATGAGAACTGTGGTTACTCTTCAGATTTCCCCATTACGGGGGTGGTTTGACTAGTCTTTATCTCATCATAAAAGAGACCTAAGTCTCCTGACAGAATATGTCATCAGTAAAATGGCCAGAGGAAAATATTGAACGTACCTGGTTTGTGCCAGATTCATTAACTATGATGCCAAGTCAATATCACTTTCTTTTTCACAAGCAACCAAGTAGACGAACAGATTTGTCTGTGATGTGGGACATGCATTAGAAAAACTGTGTATTACCAGACCTCCTGGTGTTGTAAACACCAAACCCTTGGCAGTCATGGGCTAAATCTGAATTTTGTTAGGCTTTCTCCCATATTCATCAATAATGGAATTCCCCAGGAACAGTCACATAGCCAGTGGCTTCCATTTGTCTCTCATACCTCAAGTGGCTTCAAAACCTGATCTTCTGGTACCAAGAGAGAGCAGTTTCCATTAATTCTTATTTCTTGAGAAAAGGGAAAAATGTTTTTTTAAATCTAAGGAGTCAGCTTCTCATCTCTCTTAGTGTGCACCAACATAGATAAGAAGAGATTTCAGAGTCCTGTGTTATTAATGTGCTGTCTCTAAGAATAACGAGCAAGGTTTGTGAATTATTTCACACTTCCAAGAAAATCTATAGTCCTGTCCTTCCACAACACCACTGGAAACAACTCAAGATGTTTGTATTTTTCTGATAGGCAGAATCAGATGACTTCATTTGTGTTGGGGATAACAATAATGTGTGCTATACACTCCAAAGGACTGTTTATAAGTCCCTAAAACAGGGTAAATCATGAGCTGGAGGGCAAAAAAGAGAACTTTGTCATCTTGTATCAGCTGTTCTCGGAATTATTAGGTATTTTATTTAGCATGGTATTAAAGTTTTTCAAGGCCCCAAATTCTAGGAATCTCTTGACATTGTAGCTAAAGTTAATAACATTATGGAATGGTTTAGTCATCTACTCATTGAAGGGATGGTCATAGGCCTTCACTCTGTAGTACTGAAGGAAGCTAACACAATGGAAAGAGTTTATCTCATACCAAGTATAGAAAATGTTCAATTGACTCAAATTTTATTGATGTTATAATGTCAACCATCAATCAGAAATAATAGTACTAAATGCCCTACCTAAAAGGTGACTAATTATTGGCCAAGAACTCTGGCCTTTGGAATATGTAACAAACCAAGCCAGCTAAGCTAATCAAGCCAAATGGTTTATTCAGCTTTAAAAGTTCACAGCTCATTACATGAATTTTGCTTCTGCTCCAATTTCATATTTATTGTATATTATTTTATCATAGAGGCACCTGGTATTGTGTTGAGAATACTGGGCATAGGGTCAAAGAAGACCTACTTTCAAAACCCAAGCCTGAAATGTGTTAGTTTTGTGACTCCCCCAAATCGTTAGCCTCAGTATACTTCTGACCACTCCCTAGACTTAATTACTGAGTAATAAGTGAGCAACATGGTAGAAAGTAATAAGTGGGCAACATGTTAGAACGTAAAGAGCTCTGGTTCTAGTCAAAAGTTCAGTCATTTTTCAGTCACGTTCAACTCTTTGAAACCCCATTTGAGTTTTTCTTGACAAAGATACTGGAATGGTTTGCCATTTTCCTCTCCAGCTCTTTTTACAGATGACAAAACTGAGGCAAACTGAGTTAAGTGACTTGCCCAGGGTCACATAGCTAGTAAGTGCTATATTCAAACTCAGGAAGAGTCTTCCAGACTCTAAGCCCAGCACTCCATCCACTGTATCACCCAATTGTCAAAGGAGGAGGGTTGAAATCCTGCCCCTGGCACTTACTGCTTGTGTACATTGGGCCAGTTCCTTCATCTTCTTGGGCCTCCGTTTCCTCAACTGTAAGTTGATATAGTTGGACCAAGTAGTCTCTGAAGTCCTTTCTGGCTCTGTGTCTATGTTCCATGCTGCATTGGTAGCGGAAGTTCTTCACATAGCTTATTTTGCTCTCAGGTATTTGATTGAGAGAGTTTCTGTATGAATAACTAAAAAAAGGATACAGTTGAATCATGTTTAAACACTGAAAACCAAAGTGGTGTGTTGTGTTTTGGGGGCTATTACGATGTTTTTACAAATAGCTTAGCCAAGAAGTCACATATTTCCTGAGTGTGGGGAGCCATCATTGGTATATCTGGCTGAAACTGGAAGCAAAAGGGTAGGATGTGGGGGGAGCAGTGTATTTGGTGTATGGATTTCCATTCATCAATAAATGAGTTCTCAAACAGATCAGTCAATAAGCATATATAACCCTTCTATTCTGTGCCAGGAATTATGGTAGGTACTGAAGATACAAAGGCCAAAATGAGGCACCTTAGTCTCAAGGAGCTTATATTCCAGTTGGGGAGACAATGGGTTTATAGATAATTATAGGATATGTATAGTAACATAGTGTGGAATACTTGATTTCTCCTTGTTTGGGGGGTAATAATCCTCTTGCCTTATGTGATGTAATGCCAGCAGGGCTACAAGGAACATTAGTAGTCACCTCATCCAAAGCCTCATTTTCCATATGGGGGAACTGAGTCCACGGAGGTAATATGTCTTATGGTCACATAGCTAGTCTGTCACGAAGTAGAGTCTAGAACCCAGGTCTACTTGTTACTTAGATCAATATTCTTCTTACTATACCCTTACATGCCCTTAATAAGTCCTAGAATTAATGTAAATACCCACAAGTGACATGAGGGGTGAGGAATGTGAGATTCCTTTTTTTTCCCCTTTAATAAACTTATTTAATAATTTTTCCCTTTAATAAACAGGTGAGTGTAAATGAAAAAGGAACGAAGGAACACAATACTCTTTGAATCAACATTCAATATAACTACGGTTCAGTTTACCCCTGAGGCAGAAACCCAAGAAACAATTAATTGAGACAATCAAAAATCTCCCTGTTCACTTTTCTATGGCAGATTTCCATACCTCTTAGTGAACGCTTCAGAAAACAGCAAAGAAAAGCAAACCCAATTGCCTTCTTTGATATCACCAGCTTCCACACATGTTATCAGCGCTCCTCTCTGTCACCCTAACCCCGCTTCTCCCACTCCATCACTGCGATGTAGGATTCTCATTCAAAAAAAAAGTTATAAAGAAGGTTCTGATCTAAATACTCAAGTCCCTTTTCTATCTCAAAACCCCCTTCTTTCTACTTCAATTTAGATTCTTCACAAGGTGGGAGAGTGTAAGGAGGGGAGGGATTTCAGGGAAGGGAAATTGCTAACATGAGATCAAGTTTAAAGTTGTAGACAGGTGTTATTTCATGTCAATGTACTTTTCTCCTGATAATAGTGTATCCCCTCCTTTGTCTCCAATTCATTTCTTTTGGGTAGTCCATGCATCCCAAAAGGCAGGTTTTATAATACCTGCACCAAAGGCTGCCTGATGAAGCCCTTCCTGAGAGCCCAGGAAGCTGACCAGAATTCTAATAAGGAAGATTCCAGCTCATGAAAATGGAGATGAGAGAATGATAGCTTTCTTACTCAGTGAAAATGGCATACTTCAGATAGAATCTAAACAAGTTTCTCCATTTCTTTCCCAGAGAATGTCAATGGAAATGGGTGGCAAAGATGATCCAGTCACATGTTTGTCACATGGGTCAAACTGTGCCTTGAGATTTGGGGAAGGCAGGTGAATAGACCTGTCATTTCTATACAGTCCAGAGGAAACTCAGGGGAGCTCCCTGTCCAGAATAACACTTAAATAAGTTGCCCAATCTGATTATAGAGGCCAAGTTATTACTAGGGCTAAAGAATTAAGGCTATGTCCCAGGGTATTGAAATTTCAAAGGTGTACAGTGTCACTATGGAATTGTAGATGGGTGTTATTTCATAGAATTGATTCCCCCTCCCAAGAAACTGAATTGGTCTTACTTGCTGTATACCTTTCTGGCCACAAAGTATATTATTGATTTAAAGGTATAGTACTTGCTACATGTCCCTAGCACCAAAATTGCTAGTAATGGCTCTCTATGGAGGCAAAAGATTAATTGGACCATTTAGTAGTTGGTCTCCTTTGAAGTATCCCTTGGATCTGACCTTTTTTTCTTCTATAGTGAAAAGGACAGAGAACATACTATAATATGGCAATGAGAGATGTCTTGTTTCCCCTTTGCTGCCATTCCAAACTCCTTCTCACCCCAATTTTCCAGTGCCATTGTTGTAGTTTAACTGGAAAGGCAAAGGATTTAAACTGAACCACTAAGTGGAAATTCTCCAGTAGCTAAGCCAACTCTAACTATTCCAAAGGATTAGCTTTGTTTCTTATTGTTGGAGAGTTGGTGATATTAGATGCAAAAAATTTAGGTTTTTCTAAAGAAAACTCACTTTAGAGTGTTTGAGGTGAACGAAGAAATCAGAATCCATTTGTAATGGGAATTACTGGAGGAGCTTTGACAGAATTTTTGAGTTGGAAAGAATTGTAGAAGACCAATGGCAAAATATAGGATCACAGCTGGAGAGTTGGTGGAGACATTAGAGGCTATTGAGTCTAGTCATCTCATTTTATTAATGAGGAAACTGAGGCATGGAGAGGAGATTTGCCAGAGTCACTTAGTGTCAGAAGGAAGATTCAAACACAGAGTCTCCCGAAGTCCATATCTAATGTTCTATCCACTATCCAGAGGTGTCAGACATGTAAACTTTGGGCCACATGCAGCCCCAAACATTCCCAAATACGGTCTGATTCAGATTAAAATGTAACTAGGAAATATTTAACAAAATAAATACCAATAAAAAATACAAAAATGTGAGATTTTTTAAATCAGCCTGTGGCCACAGAAATTCTTATGTACAGTTTAGTCGTCTCTATGTCTGTTTGACTTTGGCAATGCCCTACTCCACCTACGTCTTGTTTCCAGGGCCTCCCTCAGTGGCAATCTTGGCTAATCCATGCATGAAGAAGAACCTTTCCTACAGCAGAAGTGATCGTTCAGCTTATGCTTGAAGATAAGACATAAGGAAAACCCACCCCATTTCCCAAAGCCGCTCATTCCATTTGGGGACAATTCAACAGAAGACAATTAGATGGATATGGAATTGACCAGACTCAAAGACTAATCATTAGTGACTGAATGTCAGCTTGAAGGAAGGTCTCCAGTGGAGTGTTCCAGGAATCGGTGTTTGTTTTTATACTGTTTGAGATGTTTATCAAGGCCTTGAATCAAGGCTCCTTATTATATTTGCATATGACACTGAAAAAAATTAACTAATACACTAGATGACAGAATCAAGAGCAAAAAAAAAAAAAGAAGAAACTTGACAGGTCAGAAAACTGGAAATTTGACTGAACCAAATCAAATTAAGTTTAGGAGGGATATGTAATGTTTTAATCTTAGCTTCAAAAATCAACTTCCCATGCAGAAGATGAGTGAATTGATTAGACAGCAATTTTATCTGAAAAAAATATCTGGCAGTTTTAGTGGATTGTAAGTGCAATATGAGGCAAACAGTATGAAAGGGCAAGTTTTAAAAAGCTAATACGTACTTGAGCTACATTAAGACAGTCGTAGCTTCCTGGAATAACAAGGTACAAAACCTATTGTACCCTTCCTGGGTCAGACTGCACCTACATCGGGGGATCATAACTTTTTTTTAATGGACCCTTTGGCAACCTGGTGAAGCTCATGCACACTTTCTCAGAAATTTTATTAAAAAGTTAAAGAAAATTCAGAAATATACAAAGGAAACCAATTATGTTGAAACACCATTATCGAAATATATGTGTGTCTATGCGTCGGTACATTTGTGTGTATGTGTGTACATATGAATATGAATACATAGTATTCATTTTGGAAAATTTTAAGTTCCAAATTCTCTCCCACTCCTTGAGAAGACAAATAATTCGATATTGATTATACACATGAAGTCATGCAAACCATATTTTCATATTAGCCATGTTACTAAAGAAAACACACAAAAAAGAAAGCAAAAAAGTATGCTCTAATTTGTACTCAGAATTTATCAGTTCTCGATCTCTAGAGGTAGATAGGATTTTTCATCATGGGTTCTTTCATCATGGAATTGTCTTGGATCACTGCCTTGATCAGACAGAGCTAAGTCTTTCATGGCTGATCATCCTTACAATATTGCTGTACAATGACCTCCTGCTCCTGCTCACTTCACTCTGCATCAGTTCATACAGGAATTTCCAGGTTTTTCTGAAACAACCCTGCTCATCATTTCTTCTATATTCCATTACAATGATATACCACAGCTCGTTCTGCCATTTCCCAGTTGTTGAACATTCCCTCCATATCCGATCCTTAGACACCACAAAAAGAGTTTCTGTAAATATTTTTGTACAAATAGGTACTTTTCCCTTTTCTTTGATCTCTTTAGGATACAGACCTAGTAGTGGTATCTCTGGATCAAAGGGTAGACATAGTTAATAGCCCTTGGTGCAGAAGAACAATGTATTTTCATTTTCATAACAAAGTCTTCAGATTGGAGCTATAAGTAGTCATTTTGACAAGTGGAGGATAAAAAATGAAATGAGCCCTCAAATCAATGTTTCATCTAAGGTGCAGCTGCCAGGTGTAGGAAGAACGCCATCTGGTAGCTTCATGGTTTATCTAATTGTTCTTGCTAACCAGGAGCTAAATTACATTGTTTCTAGACTGCTGAAAAAGTACCAGTTTACTTCTCTAAATTTTGATGTCCGGAGTTAAAACTTTCATTGTCCAATCTTAGTTATACCTCTGCTCGGAATTCATGACCAACTGGCATACTAGCTAGGGACACTAAAGACTTGTCTTTTTTTTTCTTAGCCCACGTATGAATTGATTGCTTGATGATATCCCTGAGCACCATAAGGCGCTTTGTTTGGGTGTGAGGGGTGGTGTTTGACTGCATCGCTGTTATCTCATGCAAACAAGTGCAGAAATGAGCCAACCAGCCTCATTGCCCAAAGGAGTTGAGTTGTTGCCTTCATGTGCAATGTACATACAGCTGTGGATCTTTTTTCTTTCGAGGAGAACAAGGGGGAATAAAGAAGTTCTTGTACTTGATGAAGCTGATAAACAGCCAGATGTTTGGTGTGAAAAAACGCACTAAGTTAAAGCCTCTGCTTCTATCATCACTCTTCCTTGTTAAGGAGATTGGCTTATAGATATGGTAAAATGTTGAACAGTTTGTAAACCTTGGAAAACAGGAGTCCAGTGATTTTTCTCATGTGTTCCATTGGCAATGGGGCTGTTACTATTAATAAAATGCCCTCTCCTTAGGAGCAAAGTGGGTTTTTTTGTTTTGTTCCCAGGGCATAGCACTGAGCTTTTTCCATAGTAGGTACTTTTAAATGGTTGTGGAATTCAATTGTGGAATGCTTCACTTACAATTGCTGAAACTAGACATTTGAGGGTAGGTGAATTCTTATCACATGTGTCCCAGCCTCCAATCTCTTTTCCTTTCCATATATAATTCCATATAATACAGAAGGCTTTGTAATAAAGTGACTGTGAAATCATAAAAGTAACCTGGAACTCCATTACTGAGATCATTTCCAAAAAAAGATCCTTATTCATAAAAGAATTCACAAGATCATAGATCTAGGGCAGGAATGGAATTTCCAGGACATCTAGGTCAACCTTCATGTTTGAAAGATATCATCTCTATGGAGATGGTTCTCAGATCTACTTGTCCAACCCTATGTACAGCCTGACCTCTGTTTTCACATCTCCAACTTCCTATTGGACATCTTTAACTAGATGTCCTATAGATATCTTAAATTCCGCACGTCCCAAACTCTTATCCCCAAAAGCCTCCCTTTTCTGAACTTCCTTATTACTATCTAGGGTGCCATCATCCTCCTAGACACACAGGCTCACAATCTAGGTATCATTCTTATTTCCTCTTGATCTCTTACCCCACTCCATATCTGATCAATTAGCAAGTCCTGTCACGTCTACCTTCACAATATCTACTCCTGATTTCTCTCTAGTAACATTGCTGATACCCTGGGGCAAGACCTCATCACCTGACACCTCTACCATTGCAATAGCCCAGGGATAGTTGTTTCCCCAATTCAGTCCATCCTCCACTCAGTTTCCAAATTGATCTTCCTAATGAGCAGGTCTAATCATGTCAGTTCCAGTTCATTATACAATAAATTTCAGTAACACCTTTTTGCCTCCAAGATCAAATATAAAATCTTCTCTTTGGCTTTTAGAGTCCTTCATAGCCTTCCCTTTCTCTCTTTCCAGTTTTTTTATACTTAATGCTTTCCACAGATTCCATGACCCAGTGACATGATCCTCCTAGCACAAGGGACTCCACCTCTCAACTTCATACATTTTCACTAGCCATCTCTCCTCTTGCCTAGAACTCTCTCTCTCTTCATCAATGAGTCAGCATGCTTTCAAGACTTACGTAAAATCATGCATTTTGAAATAAAGCATCCCCATTCTTGCTGATTCCTTGGTCCTTCCCTTTAAAACTATTCCCAAATTGCTATAAATATGTATTATTTGTTCAGCATTGTTTGCATTTTATCTCTCTCCATTAGACTACAAGTTCCTAGAGAAAAGAGACTGTTGGATTTCAGTAGTGATTGGGAGCTTTAGGAGTTTCTTTTTCCTGTTTTGGAAGTAAGAAATAATGAAGATGCAATCAGATCCATCCAAGATTTACCTGTCTGAATCCCATCAGTTGGGCTTACTCTGAATTTCCCATCCCAAGGGAAGAGTATCCAGTGATAGGCATCACATATATAATATGTACATTAACCATGTAAAGTAGATAGAATAAACATTATTATACCCATTTTACAGTTTTGTGACTTTATAGATTAGTGGCTCAGGGTCACATAACCATTAAGTGGTAAACCCAAGATTTAAATCCAAGACTTTTGACTCTATATTCTATATTCATTTCATCATGATCCACTCTCTTCAAATTGATCACAAATATACATCTCATTGAAGACAGATGAGTAGTTGCATTTTCTAAATGAGAACATATATGAGAAAACCTGGCAAATTCTAGTTCTCGGTTCTAGCTTTGGTTTTGAAACTGCATCACCTTAGCCAAGTCAGTTCCCCTCTATTTTCTCATCAGCAACATGAGTGATATGTAAATGGTACTCTTAGGTTTGCAAAGCACAGTCTAATATACTATTATAATATGGTATAGTATCACAACAACCACATAAGGTAGATACTACAGAGATTATAAACCCCATTTTACATGTGAGCAAACAGAGGGTCAGAGAAGTAAGATAACTTATCTATGTTAATATCACTAATAATTGGGGGAGGTAGAATTTGAACACAGGTCCTGCTGACTCCAAATCCAGAATGGTACCCAATATACCACACTGCCTTTCAACCTCAATAAGCTTCAAAGGCACTTTAGCAGTCTATGCTTCTACTCCATTTGACCATCCATCTGGTCTAGATCCAATTAAACAAATATTCAGCAAATATAGGAACTATGTGATCATCAAAGGGCTTAGGTGGCAAGTAGGCATGCACTTTGTAAAACAAAGTGTTAGAAAAGCATTCAGTAAACTTTCTTAGAACATGTCTTTTGCTTTGAATTTAGCATGAATGTGGCCCAAACAGATGTCTCTGTGGAAAGTTGAGATTGCCTTAGTGCTCTGCCTATAAATGAACAGCTCGGAGGCTGGTATTAATAACCACTCGTGCTTAAAGAGACAGATGCCTGTTCTTTGCACCACTTGGGTATTTATTAGCAAATATAGACAGTTCCATTCCTGTTGTTCTAATTTTGCCCACTTAATTAGAAAATAATTCAAACTTCTGTGAAAAAGTCTTGTTTTTGCCAATTATACTTCACTTACAAAAAAGAAACCATGAATTGGATTTCTACAAAATGATTCTGAGAGTTACCCAGATGTCCTGGTTACTGAACTAGGATGTTGGTGGCTAGCCCCAATGAATAGCACTAAAAACAGCTCATAGAATGTTTCCATAATACAATGTTAAGACCATAGTCTTTGGAGCAAGAATATATTGACACCAATTCCAGATGTGCCAGTTCCTGTCCATGTAACTTTGCCCTTTTCCTGACCCTCAGTTTCCTCATTCTTAGAATAAGGTGATAGAACTATATGATCTTTGAGGTCCCTTCCAACTCAAAACTTCTGTGACCTGTGGCAATTATATAATGCTTTGCAATTTTAAACCCATGAGGTAGGCAGTATAAATATTCAATTTAAAATGCTTTGCCCAATATTCAGGATTAGAATCCAGCTCTTATTACTATAATTCTAGCCCTCAAGCAATAAAAAAGAAGTCCCTAATAATATATCCAGAGGCTTGTCCATGGCCTAAAATCATGCAGAGATTTAATGCAGGGATCAGACTTGAAAGAAACCTTTGAAGCCAACTAGTGGAATATAGACACATCTGTATGAGAAAACCTCTTAAAAAGTACTCTACCAATGGCCTTACAGCCTTTGCTTGAAGACTTACAATCAGAGGGAAGCCATTATCAGCTAGAGCTGTCCATTTCACTGTGAGTTAGCTCTCTTTGTTCAAAAGTACTTTCTTACTTTCAGCCTCAGCTGTCTCATAAGTAATTTCCAGCCATTAACCATGGTATCATAAACTTAGACCTTTGGAAGTCACTCATCTCAACCCTTCATTCTAGAGATAAGGGCATTAAAGCCCTCAGAAGGTAAGTAATTGACCCAAGGACATAGAAAAAGGGGTATAAACAGAATTCAAACCTAGGTCTTATGTCTTTAATTCTCATGTTTTGTTTTGTTTCCATTATATCACACCATTTGGTCCTTATGGATCAGGAGAACAGATAAACTTCTCTTTAAAATGCTTGGAGACAGCCATGACTACCACCACAGAGATGCTTCAAAGTCTTATCTTTTTCAGCCAAAGCATTCTTGGCTTCTCCAACCACCTTCGTATGACCTTTTCTTCAGGCCTCTCACCTTCCTATATCTTCCTCTCATTATATTTGTCTAAAGTGGAATCTTTACTCTGCCCCTTACAACCTACCTTTGTGACCTTAGGCAAATCACTTCCCTCCTCTAAACCTAAGTCTACATTTGTAAGAGGAAACGGCCACACTAGATGACCTGTAAGGGCCTTGCTTTAAATTATTTAATGTAGTCAAGAGAGAGATTGCACAAAGATAGACTGAGGCATGTATTATCCAAGCCAAATAATTATTTATTAGCAAGGTATGAGCCTGCCAATAGATTGTTTCAGTGGATGGCTCAGTTTTAAGACAAAGACAAGGAGAAGGACAGTTCCTTTTTATAAGCGTACAACAAATAGCAGAACAGGGTAGGTGAGGAAACAATACAATTGATTACAGAGTTAAAAGCATCAAGGTGGTAAGGGCAACATAACTGGTTGGAATTAGGGGATGAAGGGCCAGCAAGAGCCCCCTCTTTCCTCCTATGGCTAAGAAAAGTTCACTGTTTGGTCCATCTGCAAGGTCAAAGATAGTGGACCAGATTTCTTTGGATAGCAAATCAGACATCCTTGAAAGATAGTGTGATAGTATAAAGATACTAGACCAGACTCCCTGGTACCCACCCACATTCCCAAGGATAGCAGATTTCCTTGAAGCAAGAATAGAACAGTGATTAGCAGGAGAAGTGAATTTCTAAACTTAACTCATTACAGGACAGCTGAATGTCTGAACTATATTGAGACAAAGAACCATGACTTAGGCAGTTTTCAGGACAAAATCAATTACAGAGTGAAATGAAACATAAAATACCAGATCAATGTTTGCTCTTCCCAATGATAAAGAGAATTTAGGTCATTTTTACCTCTTTTCTGGCTAATCTAAATAGCATTCTAACTGCTCTCCTACCTTTGGTCTATCCCTTAGAACATAAGATCATAGATTGGGCACTGGAAGAGACCTTAGGGCTCATTTAAAATACCTAGTCCCTTCATTTTTTAGATGATAAAATTGAGGTCCAGGGTGGTTGAGTGATTTGGCCAAGGTCATACAAGTGGTAAGCATCAGAGGTGGAATTTGAATTCATCATCAGTGGTCTTTCCACTGTACCATACAATCTCCCTCATCATTTTTAATCCAAATCCCATCTACAAGCCTACTGGATTTATGATGTCATCAATGTAAGTATTTGCTCCAACAATACAGAACTCAACCCACCAATTTTACTCATTCTATGCAACTCTTGCCCATGTGCTTATTTAGGTTCCCACACAAGTTCTACCCTTCAGGGAGGGGGGGAGCTTCCTTAATTTCTAACATTGTGGGGAAACCAGGGGAACATGTGATTTTGACACTCCTGGAATCAAAGGGATAAAAATGAAAATAAAAGCACTATCTCTTGAGTTAGGGACTGTCTCATAATTCACAAGCAGTTGAGCCAATTGTAAGTACCAATAGGTTATTCAAGGTTATCATTAAAGAATGAAAATGAAATTAAATTGAATTATACATGTCAATAACCAATTTCTACTAGATGGGTAGGAGCTGAATGTTTGGCCTTCAAACTCTTCTCTCCTGAAAAGACACAGTGAGTATTTCCTCCATTTGAGGTAATAGATTGAGTCCCTAAATGTGATCAATGACTGGGGAACACACACAGTTAATTAGCTGTGCACTCACCAGAATCCCAAACTGTGAGAAGCAACACAAGGCATGTTTGTGTTTAGCCCAAATACTTAAATCACCAGAAGGGCTACACTGGAATCCCTGGGGTGGCAGAAGGGGTAATAAAAGCCATCAAGGGAGCAAACCTTGGGCATTGGATTGACTCCTTTGCTCAGTTAAGTCACATCAATAAACATTCATTAAGCTCCTACTCTACGTTAAGTAGTGGAACTACAAAAAAAGGCAAAAAAAAAATCATCCCTTCCCTCAAGAGGCATACAATCTAATGAAGGAGATAATTGCAAATCACTATGTACAAACAAGATATATACAGGCTAAACTGGAAATATTCTCAGAGGGAAGAGACTTGGTGCACCTTCATGAACTAGCAAGAACACGTCTTTAGGACTGCGTACAGGAGTATTTTAGTGAGGAATCAAGAGCTGTGTTAGGGGGAAATCATGGGAGGACATGCTCTGATAGTTTGAAAAAGTTTCCTCTCTTCCTGATTTTCCTTTTTGTCCTTTAAAAATCTTTTGATTCCTCATTCTGAAGAAGGAAAAAAAATCATTACATGTCACTCTATAGTCATCATCTCATCTAACCCCTACAGCAGTCAATGTAAAATATTATCATCCCCATTTTACAGATGAGAAACCAACATGAGAGGTTAAAAGTATTGAAGATAGAAACTTCACCAAAGTCCTGCATAAGTCAGCATCATTTAGGACCCCAGTGATTTTCTTTTTTCTAGCTCATCCCCATCCTGCCCTCTACCCCACCCCAGCTGCCCCGTGCCTTGCCACGTGTTTCTTGGGCCCTTGCCTCCTTCTTTTTTTAACTTTCCCTTTGCGTCATCCTTTCAGGCTCCCAAGAAAGTGCCTGGGCTCCAAGCCACCTTCTGTATGATACCTACTTAGATCCAACATTTAAACCTCAACACATACACTTAAGAATTTCTCACTTGCCCCAAGGATTCCTCCCTTTTCCAATGACTCTTCATTTTTACCACATATTTCTCTTAAGACTTTGGTAGCTTACATATACTGAATGAATGCTTACTGACGGGCTTGAACTTCATTTTCAGGATCTATATTGACTCCACTCTACTTCCTTTCTTCCTATCAATAAACATAGATCAAAGGCCCACTGTGTTCAAGATGTCCTAAGTACTGTCATTCACTCTGTTAAAACATTTATTGCACTTACTATGTACTTGTGACCAAGGATGGGCAACTTGCTGCCTTGAGACCACATGTGGCCCTCTGGGTCCACAGGTTCCCCACCTCTGTTTTTGCCTAGAATACAAAGAAATCTAAAAAGAAAAAAAAAAACACCCAGTTCCTGCCCTCAAGGAATTTATATTCTAATATATGGGGGGGGGGGTATCATGTAAATAACCAGGTAAATATAGGTGTATACAGGATAGACTGAACATAACCTGAGAGGTGAAGGCATAAACATCTTGGGAGGATTAGTAAAGGCTTCCTGCAGGAGGTAACATTTGAGCTAAATCTTGAAAAGCACCAAAGAAACTGAGAGGTGGATATAAAAAAGCTGAGCATTCCAAGACTGCAAGGGAGGGGCAGCAGGACAGCCAGTGCAAAAGCACCAAGGTGGGAAATTGAATGCCATTTTGAGGTATGGCAAGTACATCAGTGTAGCTGGATTATAGACCATGGAGGGGAGTAGAATGTAAAAAGCACTTAAAAGGTAATAATGGATCAGGGTACAAAGAGCTTTAAATGACCAACGGAGGACTTTCTCTTTGATCTTAGAGCTAATAGGGAGGCATAGGACTTCATTGAGTCAGTGGATGACATGGGCAGACCTACATTTTAGAAAAATCACTTTGGTGGCTAAATGGAGGATGGCTGAAATGAGAAACGCCTATGGTCAGAGAGACAAATGGAGCAGTCTAAGGTGAGAGGTGATGACTACCTGAACTAGGATGAGGACTGCATAAGCAGAGAGATGTAGACAGGAGAGTTTGGGAAGTCAGAAATGATGAGATTTGGCAAGAGATTGGATATGCCAGGTGAGCGAATGACAAGTTGAGGGTGAATCTTAGGTTGTGAGCCCAGGGATCTAGAAGGATGGTGGAAATTTCGATAGTAGTAGGAAAAATGGGAAAAGACAAGGATGTGAGGGAAAAGAGAATGAGTTCAATCTGATTTCAAATCAATGAGTTATCTTCAGGACATCTAGTTCAAGCCATACAAAAGGCAAATGCTTGTATGTGGCTATAGCTCTGGAGACTATGGACAAATATGTGTATGTGTAAATATGTGTGAATATGTGTACATATACATAATTAAAGTATGATTTTTAAAAGATAGGCTTAAAAAGTTAGGATTTAAATCACATAATTTCAATAGAAATCATCATCAAACCCATGGGAGCTAATGAGTTCACTAAGTGAGATAGAATAGAGAAAGAAAAGAAAGGGCTCAGGTCAGGAATTAAGAAAAACAGGACACAGTTTTCCTCCAAGTGATATGCATTGAAACCTGCTTAAAGTGGTCGGTTGTTAAATTTTCTGTTTGAGCATTTACACCTTGCAAATCAGCCAATACTACAGATGTCACTTTATTAGCTGATTGTTTAAACTTGAGAAAGAAAAGCAGAAAATGTAAAAAATTCAAATTAAACTTAAAAGTGTGTCATGCATACTTAAAAAAAGAGATGGTTGTTAAACATTTACCAGAACCCTGCTGGTTCCTACCCTATAATGATGACTTGATCATCTAGTTATGGACATAAGAACTACATAAGGACTGATTAGAATGATGCCGGGAATATTGCCCCCTTCAAAGCAGTCAACTGAGAAAGCTTGTTGCAATAACCGTGCCATTTCCCAAAATGTTTATGCCAAAACCTTCTACCTCTGAATCACCATTGGAACCTGCAGCAGTTCATTCTTTTGGGTCACATCATTTGTGGCAAATATTTGTCCTTTGAGGGTGAACCTAACTTTCCACAAGCAGTCAAAAAAAACATTTGGCAGTGATTCTGGTAAATAAGTTGGTTGGCGGATCGAGGAATACTGCTTTCAGGGCAAACATGATTCATGACTGTGAAGTAATGGGATTGGCTTTCTTATATGGTTGTAAGGATATTCAACTCCACTGCCATTCAAAAGAGAGCCAACTCTCTAGCATTTAGAGACTAGAAAGGATCTACAGGAACTGGTGATTCCTAACTCAAGGCAGGATTTTCTAAGAAATGTATACTTCAGATTGCTCATTATATTAAGAATTGAATATTTAAGTACATGTAAGTATATGATCTCCAATCCACTTACATTGGCTGAGCCTTTGCTTCTTTAGATGAAGTGATGACATCAGGTTACCTCTAAAATCCCTTCCAGATCCAAAACACCTGCCCTTTGAACACTTTGATGTGTGATCTTGGATCTATTGCTTCACCTCCTTAGCCCCAAATTTCTTATCTGCAAAATAAAAGTATTAGAAAAGAGAGAAGTCACAGTGGGAAGAACACAAGACAGTCTTAGTTCAAAGCCCAGGTTACAACCGATGTGACCTAGAGCAAGTCATTTCATGTCTGTGGCCCTCATTTTTCTCATATATGTAATGAAGATGTTGAAAAAGAAGACTATGAGGGAGCCTACAACTATTATTCCAATGGAAAGAGGGTTAGATTTGGAGTCAGGGGATTTGGACTATAATTGGAGCTCGATGGCCAGCTACCTGTTCAACCTTGGCAAGTCACTAACAGTCTCTGAACCTCAGTTTCCACATCTAGAAAACATGGATAATAATGGCATCTGTCTTAGGAGGTTGTTGTGTTCCAATTAAATAGTGTGTAGTCATTTTTAGTCATGAAAACTCTGTGGAAAACATTGATCCTTGGGGAGCTCTTGGCAAATATATTAGAGTGGTTGCCATTTCCTTAACCAGCTCATTTTACAGATGAGAAACTGAGGCAAAAAGGGCTAAATAGCTTGCTCTAGGTCACACAACTAGTAAGCGTCTGAGGCCAGATTTGAACTCAGGAAGATGAGTCTTCCTGACTCCAGACCCAGCACTCTATCCAGTATACCACCATATGTGTACTTAAACTCAACACATTGGCAAAAATGATGAAAGATGGTAATTGGTGATCCAAAGTATATAGAGAGACATTAATGCACTGTTGGTGGGAACTGTGAATCAGTACAACTGCTATGGAAAGTAATTTGAAATTATGTAAAATGACAAAAATATCCATACTCTTTGACCTAATGATTCCATTGGTAGGATGTAAAAGGAAGTCACTAAGAAAAAGAAAGGCCCCACATACACCAACAGCAATCTGTTTTTGCATTTCATGCCTATGGTGACCTGTCTCCCAGAGGCCCTTCGGTCAACTGTTGATACATGTATGTTTGTGGGGCCCTCTCTCTCACCCTTCTCATGGTTAACAAGAGAAAATGTAAGAAAGGAACTGGGCCACCAGGTCTGGAAACAAGCTAGGTATTCATTAACTGGTCGGAGGGGGGGGTATAAAAACTAAACAAATTTTTGCTCATTAATAAAATGGGATATTACTGTGCAGTAACATATAAACAAAGGAATCAGAGAAACAGAAAAAAGACTTATATAGGCAGCATGAAATAAGCAGAAACAAGAAAACCATATGCAAGATGACTATGACAGTGTAGAAAGAACAAAAATCACAAAACAATCTAAAATAAATGCAAAACTGTGAAGAAGAAGTATGAGAATACATCTCTCCCAGTTCATTTTAGAGATTAGGGTATGGAATATTTCATATAAGAGCTCTGGACTTAGAATCAGGAAGATCCGAGTTCAAATCCTGCCTCAGACACTTACCACCTTTCTGATGATGCGTAAATCACTGAATCTCTCTTAGTCTCAGTTTCCTCAGCTATAAAAATTGGAATAAAATAGCACCTATCTGAAAGAGTTGTTGTGAGAATTAAATAAGACTACATGTGTACAGTATTTTGCAAACCTTAAAGTGTCATATAAACGGTAGATATTGTTATAAGCTACTGTTTATATTTTGGTGTGTCAACTTATTTTGCTATAATTTTATTTCTCCCTTTTTCTTATTTTGTTTTAAATTCTTATAAGAGGTGGATCTCTGGAAGGGGAAAGGGAAATGAACACAGGAAAGAAAATCTAAGCAATGTTCAAAAGATGTCAATAACCTCTATTTACAAAAAAGGAATATGTATATCTATTTTCACAAATTCTAAATAGAAATGTAAGTAGAAATATGTAGAAAAAAATATATAAAATGCCCCCCAAAAAAGACACTTGTGTCAAGACTTTTGTAAATCACAGAGTGCTATTTAAATATTAACTATTATTAATATAGATGATCAAAATTCCCTCTAATTGTTAGGTGGATCTATTGCTATTCCTTCAGTTTTTGGCCATGCTATTTCTCACTGACATGACTGCAAGAAAGAAGGGAAATCTTAGCTCATCATTTTCTTCTTTTGCCCATTTCAAAAGGTGAATTGGGGAGGTCTAGGCATTGTGGATAGAGCACTGCTTCTGAATTCAGGAAGACCTGAGTTCAAATCAACACTCAGGCTGTTATAACTGTGTGACCTTAAGCTAGTTACTGAAGTTCTGTTTGCCTCAGTTTCCTCTGTTATAAGTTGGGAATAATAACAACATCTATCTCACAGGTTGTTGTGAGGACCAAATAAGTAATATTTATAAAAAAGCACTTAGCACAGTGCCTGGTATGTAGTGGGCATTATCTAAATGTTTATTCTCATCTCCTTGACCCCCAGTGCTTAGCACAGGGCATAGCACATAGTAGGCATTCCTGTCTAACAGAATAGAAATGAATTGTCCTCACGCCTCAGAGATTTCAGAAGCCATCAGTCAGACATTTCTGTGCATGTGTGAAATTGATTGTAAATCACTCATGCTGTTTTCAAGGTACTGAATGCTCCCATTTAACATATTTAGCATGTTTCTGACATTTACAAAGTGTCTCACCTGTTTTGGATGATCATTATTTAAAGCATTTTACTGAAAGTGCCCCTGAGTAGTTCTTAAACACAGCATTCTTGTCCAATCGATTCTGCTTGTCCCTGAAGAGAGTGAGCCACTGCAAATATTGAATCCTACAGCTGCCAATCATCGCATCCATCCATTTGCTTCTCTGAATGGGAATGCAAATTCATTTGAAGCACTCCGTGGAGCCAAAGATGAGTTTCTCTACCTTCTTGTACTATGGCTTCCTTATATGAACACTAAACGCATACAGCCTTGTCAGTCCTAAGGGAAAGAGAGACATTAAGACTTGCTAACCTTTGGAGATGCCTGACTCCAGATTTTTGAATTCTCTTGAGAATGACAGGAGTTTCTGTGTGTGTATGTGTCAAAGGTGTCATCCAATTAGCTACAACCATGACAAGGTTACCACCCCCAGGTTCCCCTCCCACCAGTGTAATTTGGGTTGGGGACTGACAGCTTCTACATCAGAATGTAAGAACATCTCCATTAGAAAATATGGTGTTTTAGCATGATAGAAGTAGTATACAAAACATACTCCCACTTTCTCAGATGCATTTTTCACTCTCACCAGATCAAAATACTAGTCCAGAACTAGTCCCAGTCCTTCCTTCCATTTTTTCTTTCCCACCATGAGCTGGGATGGTTGGGAGGGGCACACAAATCTGCATGGACCAGTGGGACCCTTGTAGGACAAGTCTCCATAGGTATGGGATGCTAAAACAGATTAAAGTCTCTTTATCGTATGCTTTGTGCAGCATAGAAATGCTATCAAATTTGAAAATGTGCTTTTCAACCATTTGGCAATGGGCAGTAGACTCCTCATAAGCATCTGGCATAAAAATTAGTGTGACAAGCAACAACGATGTGCCAAAATTGTGCTAGATAATAATAATAAAAAACGAACTCTTTGTCAGGCTCAATACACATTATTCCTGGAATCATGCTCATCAGCCCCATCATCTAAACAGCAATTAATGTAAAGCTGTACATGTTTGTCTCATTCTTTGAATACGCTCCACTCTCCCTGTTATTATTCTTTATGGATCAAGGTCCAGCTGCTTCTAAGTCATCTCACCTCGGGTATCTGCTGCAGATGTGGACTCCAATCTCAGACAGGGTGACCTGTGTAAATAAAGGTTAGATGGGAATGACTGTGATGGGAAATTAAGTTTTTTGTGCATTGCATGGAAGGCAAAGCAGGGCAACAGATGTTCTCGGCCAAGAGCTACATCAATTTCAGAAGTTACAGCAGTTTCTGAGGATACCGCTGTTAACCTAACATCCAGCAGCATCATGGCGTGAGAGCCAGGCTATTCTACAGATGAATGGCTGCAGAATGACTATAACATTTCCATTGTATCCTTCATTATGAAGGAGCTGAGAAATGGAATGGCAGTGTATTCCACATTTTAGTACTTGTGAAACCAAAGAAAGTGGAACACTATGAAGGTCAAAGCTAGCTTTGTCTTGTTTAGCACTCGTCATCCCCCTTGAACAGAAAAAAGAAACATAGAGAACCATCATGGTGGAGAGAAAGGGGCATTAGATTTAAATCTTGGCTCCACCTCAGTTTCTTCCTCTGTAAAATGGAGTGTAATAATATTACCTGCTCTTTCTATGTTGCACAGATGTAAAAAGAATCAAATGAGACAATATATGTAAAGTAACTGGTATTTATTTAGCCTTTATGAATACCAGGTGTTAGCTGTAGCGATTCTTCTAGTGTCCCCATAATGTTGCTTGGTACCAAGTGTCAGTTTGCTTAGTACATGAGTGGACTGGTACCACTAGCCAGAAAAATGGTTTTGATTTGCTTGTTGGAAGCTTGGCATGATGTGCTTTTCTTTCACTGAAGATTACTGCCTTAACCAACTACTTCACACTGTGTGATACAGATCACAGATATACCTTGGTAGAGAGAATGGGTGGGTTAGTGCAAATTCCTCACCACTCCTAGAAAGACAAACACAATTCCATCCCCCAACTGGCCTTTATATCTAAAAGATGACATGATTTGTGAACAGATGACAGTCCCATGTCATCTTGTAACAAGACCAATGTCATTGCCAAGACCTGTGTACCCATATGGAAGTCAAACGTGTGGGGGGCAGGAATCAAAATAAGGAGGTTTTGTTTCCATAAAGAGTCTGTGAGACATTCATAAAATACCTAGTATTGCACGAGTCTCTATTAGTATGAATAGCAAATCCTGTGAAGTGCTAAAATTAGTCAAATTCACCCTGTATATTTCTATTGGGCTGGAACCACTTAGCATATTTTATCTAATTATAATTTTGAAAACATGCAGCTACTTCACAGGACTCATTATTTGCCCGAATTGGAACAGAGCCATACCGGTTAAAGGACATACAAAAGGCAACACGATTGCTGTAAAGAACATTGAAATTGGTATCAGAGGAAGTGGGTTCAAACCCAAGACTTATGACCTTTGTTATTGGGGATGAGTTACTTCTGTGAGCTCCTTCACTGCACGGACTGATACTGTGTTTTTGTTGTTCTTTGCCTTTCTTTGTACCCCAGCACATAGTACCATGTCAGACATACAAATGGTATTTAATAGATGCTAATTGATTGATTCATTTTCTTCATATGGAATGTGGACTAGGTGACCTATAGATTTCTTTCCTGCTCTAAATCTAGGCGTTCTTCTATTGAGCTGTGATATTCCCCACTATCCTGTCTACAAATACCCCATATGGAAACTGTATGAGTTGCATTGCTACTTAAGTACAACTCCTACAAGTAGGCATTGGTTGACTTTTTTTAAAGTAGAGCCATTGGGTAACTTTTTTTACTTTTTTATCTTCTCAGATTCATAGATTTAGAATTGGAGTCCAAAGAAGGTATTGGAATATTCAGAATAATTCAGTTGCTTGGGAGAAAAATCTTGAATTGTTCCAGTTTGTTTTTAAGGTTCAGAATTTTAAATCTCCTTAACAGAATAAACAGGACTTTAAAAAACAATTCCAAGCCCTGGTTGATTTCTAAAAACATGATTTCTCCCCATTTCATTGCCAAAGGAGAAAAGAAGGGATGTTCCCAGCTACAAATGTTCATTTTTGTAAAATCCTAGTGCACAGAATTGAAAAAATACCACTAAACTCTGGTTATGAGAACAAAATAAATGGAACCAAGTCCTGGTTTTCTGATAACTGCACAAAAATATTTGCAGCTGATAGAAGGTATTATCAAGTAATAAGATCAATGCGATGAAATTCCATTCCCATGTTCTCCTCAGATAGAACCTGCATTTGTTGAAAGCCCCCATTTAAAACTCATGATGTAAGCCATCTCTGGTGAAATCAAATCAATGAGTAAATTAATAATATAAATTTCTCATGTGTAGCCTGAGCAACCACAGGCTCTGGGAAACATAATGAAGATGTTTCGCTAAACCCGCTTGAGTTATGGATTAAATGGCAGGTTATTCTGTCTTCTCTGTGCTGTAATTAACCATTACTTCATGGCAATAGTGTAGATGATCAGTGTCATTCAGGGTTGAAGAAGCATCCCAAAACTCATTCTTCTTGGGGTCAACCTTCCCCTTTCTGTGTAGGGGTCCTTCTATTGAACCTCCAGAGAAAAAGGAAAAACCCACCTGGTCTCCTCTAGGTAAAGGGGTTAAGGATAGATATCTTAGGTTTGGTAGGATGGATCTAGAGCTCCAAGGAAACTGAGATACTCTGTATTTCAACCTTTTACAGATGAGGAAACCAAAGTTGAACAAGATCAAAAAGCTAGGAAATAACAGAGCTAAGATTTGAATCCAGGTTCTCTGATTCCAAATCCAGTGCTCTTTCCTCTGCATCACACTGCTATGTCTCATCTCCCCAAAGAGAAAGGAAGGAATGAAAGAAGGAAGGAAGGAAGGATGAAAGAAACAGAAGGAGAAAGAAAAGAAGGAAGAAAGGAAGAGAAAGAAAAAGGAAGGAGGGAGGGAAGGAAAGAAGGAAACAATACTTTTTTAGGTGTTTACCCTGTGCAAAGCATTAGGGAAACAAATAGAAAAGTCAGACTCCTGGACTCCCAAGGAATTCATATTTGTAATGGAGGGAAAAGGTGAAAAGTGAAAAGGCAATGGGACTATCAACTTGACATGTTATTTTCTTGGTGTAGGGAATGCTCTGATAAGGGAACCCTGTCTCCAAATGCACTTCATCACCTTCTCTGCAATTTATTGTCTTAGAGAACTGGCTAAAGCTATGGGAAGTTAAATGACTTGCCCTGGGTCACACAACCAATTCATGTCAGAGGTGAGACAAACCCATCTCTCACTGCTTATAAGACTGAGTCTCTATGCACTCTATCATGCCACCTCTTTCAAAAGGTAACAACTCCTGTAATAATCGAAGTCAGTGATTGATTTTATATCACAAGGCAGTGGGTAACATTATCAATTAAAATGTAGAGGTAGTACCACAATTCTGATAAAGATGGTTAAAGTTAAGTTAAGGGAAAGGGAGACAATTGACCTGGGTCTTGAAGTATGAGTAGGATTTGGAGAGAATACCATTAACCCCCTCCTATTTTCTTATCAACAGAGTGAAAATTAGGGGTTCCCAACTATTTACTGTTACCTAGGAAAAGGAACTAGGAATCTTGGCTGCTGTTACGTAAAGAGTGGAGCTTCATGCAACTAGCTGATGTTATTCATAGAGCACTGGGATTGTATTCAGGAAGACTGAGTTCAAATCTGACATCTAGCACTTACCTCCCAAGTTCTTGGGAGGATCAGATGGGATAATAATTATTAAACACTTAGCATAGTGCCTGGCACACAGTAAGCTCTATGTATGTATGTATTAATTATTGTCATCATTATGCACAGCTGTGGACCAAGGTGCAAGCAAAATGTTGGACATCATCAAAAAGAGTAAAACACTATTCTTGCTTTACCATCTCTCCCAGCATTCAAAATTGTTCTGTCTGCCCCCATGAAGGTCTTATGACTGAACTAGAACTCATCAAGGGAAGAACTTAAACGATGCAAAAGACAGGAAGAATTCTATAGGAGAGACCAAAAAGATGAATTCTTCAGCCTAGAGAAGATGACTTTCTAATAACTAATAACTAAAGCAGCTCCTCAGTATGGACTTGTTCTCAAAAATCTCAGAATATTAGAAGTAGACAGCATTCACAGTTGCTCACAGTGGAGAGTTTGGGGGCATCAATAAGCAGGTGGGGGTGGTTCTCTTTAATGAGTCAGCCCCACAGCCCCACCTAGCCATCCATCAAGCCAGCAGAAGACCTTAGGCTTAGATTGTCTTTTAAGGTCCCTGTTTCTGCCATGTTTTTGTCATGTCCCCTCTCCTTGACTGATGTCCGCCCTTTGAATTATGATGAGTACAATCCTATTTGTTACCATCACGGCAGTGACTACTCTAAGATTCAAGAAAGCCATCTCATGAGTTTCATTTAGCAAGACTTAGAGGAGAGACAGAAGCAGCTATCAACTTTTTCTTTTACATTCTTTCCAGCAACAGATTAGTTGTTCTCTTTATGCATAGAACTCAGAATCCCAAAAGTATATATGAGATATAACTGTGAAGTAATGACATTAGATTTGGGGTTCAAGAAAATCGGGTTTTCAAGTCCTGACTTCTCCACATGTATGACCTTGGCCCAGTTATTTCATTTTGAGGAGGCATCTGTTTCTTGAGCTAAGAGATTTCTAACATGCCTTATGACACTAACATTCTATGATTTTGTAAAGGGTTAAGATAAATTCCTAGATGAAAGAATCATAATCCTTGAAGAGTCTATCACTAATTTTTCAAGATAGTGTCATGACAAAAAGCTACTGGCTTAGTACCATTGTCATAGAATAAATACTAGACTACCTGAATCATTGGACTGATTTGCTATGATATTTTTAATAACTGGATATTAAACTAATATCAAAGGTGACTTCATTTCCTGATAATAATAATAGTAATAAAATTCAGCAGGTAACATGCCCACATGTAGCAAAAGGCACTAGTATAAGAGATCTGCATTTCAACCTTAATAAAATTTCCTCAAGATTCTGGAGGTAAAGAAAATGTTCTTTGGCAAGATGCAGTATTTCAATTCAACTGCTTATTAAATGCCTGCTATGTACAAGGCCTTGTCTTCAGTGCAGGGAACTTGAGACTCAACAAGTTCAGCTGGTACTCAGATAAAATAAATCCTGTTCCTATTTCGAATTTATTTAGCTTGTATTTTTTTAGTGAATAAAGCTCCCCCATCTCCAGACTCTTTTTATCCCATTTTATTACCTGTCTCTTGCTTTTGGTTATGTGTGATTATTATAATTTTAACTGAAAGGGCATCAAAGAGTTTAAAGCTGGGGGGAATAAATTGTTATCCAGTGCAGGGCATTGATCAGGTCAGCCAGTAAATTAACAGCACAGAACACCATTAAATTTTAAACTTAATTGCTTTCCACTCTTAATTTCTATTGGATATAATCAATAGGTGCCAGAGGAAAGTTAAAGGAGTTATTTAGCAAGCATCTATTTCCTGGAGCATAATGGAAAACTACTGTTTCATCTTCTGGTTGACGCAAATAATTTGCTGCAGAAGTGTGGCCACTTAAGCATTTTATCAAAAGGCTTCATTTTAGTTTAGTCCTGATTAGCACCCTCTCTCAGCAAGCCAATGGGAGATTTACTTGGGCGATCAGTTTAGCTTTGTCTCTAGCTCTCCCATGCTGCTTGATTGAGGTGGGGGCTTCTCTTCTCCATCTTCCTAGCTGAGAAGCACATCTTCCATCCCTTTGTTGAAATCCTGGCATGGCAGTTTTGAAACATGTATGTACGTGCTCACTCCATTCTCTGAATGAATGCCATTTGAAGAAGACCATTTGAGCACTGGAACTAATACTGGATTTACCCTAGTGTCAGTGGGCATGACAAGGTATGTGGCACAGAAGCCATATTGCTTGTTGATTGGGTTTAGAGATTTGCACTGTGCGCTCTGTTTGGGAGACTGCCATCTGCATGGTTTGCTACCCCTTTCTCAGAGATTAGAGAGATGTAGAGATAAAGAGAGGCCATTGTGTGTATGTATATACATATATAGGTATGTATATACACGTATGTATGTATAGAGAGATATGTGCACTTGTCTATATATGAGTGTATTATGTATGTGCATATATAAATGGATATGGAAAAATGTAATTATACACACATGTATGTGTACACGTGTATACCCTTCATTAAAATGAGAATTATAATTATAATAATAATATATATAATTATAATTATAATCCACCAGTCATGGTTGTGAAAATAAAATGAGATATTTATAGAACGCTTTGCAAACCTTAACGTGCTCTGTCTATGGTTATGTTCATTAAAATTATTATTACTGTTTCTATCTCATGGGGCAGGGGTGGTGGGATCTGAAATCAAACAAATACAATTGGCCTTCCCTGGAAGCTGTGAGTGGTCGGAGAAAGCAGAAGATCTTGCAAATGCTGCCTTCCTCCAGACTGGGCCCAATGGCCAGAGATATTCGGCCCTTGGCTATTTAGATAAGCTCTCCTATGAGGATTGCACATGTTTTGTTTCTGTTTTCTTTGTATTTCAGGTACTTTTTTCTCAAACTACTAACTGTTTCAGGATGCTCAGGGAATACTTCCAAGGATTTGTTGCTGTCCTTGTTCTTTGAATGTTAAATCTATATGAGAGTCAGAATGCCTTAATGGACAGATTTGGAATGAGGAAGTCTAGATTTGGAATTGGGAAGTCCTAGGTTCAAATTCATCCCTGACTATTATCATCTATCCAAAAAAAGACAAGTCTCTTGAAATCTCTGAGGCTCAGACAATGACCCATGCCAGGGGTGGGCAACTTGCAGTCTTGAGGCCACATGTGGACTTCTAGATCCTTAAATGAAGCCTTTTGAATGAATCCAAATTTTATAGTTGCATAAAATTACAGTTCTGTAAAAATTGGATTTCATCAAAAGTTTGAACTTAAGAATATAAAAGGCCACATGGTGACCTCAGGGCCACAGGTTCCCTCTCCCTGACTATGCTAGTGGAAGAAGTTCCCATTCCAGGATCATCAAGTCTTACACACACATTCACACATGCATATACATACACACACACACACACACACACACACACACACACACATGCACGCACAGAAGAGAAGGAAAATAAAAACAGGATTTAAATGATATCAGTAATAGCACCCAGTAGATTCTCATGAAATGCTATCCAAACTTATTCATGTTACTGGGACAAGAGGCAAAGGGAAAAATCAGCCAGTTGCAGTGTAGGCTATACATATTTGAGAATCAGCCGCATAGAAGTGATATTTCAATCCATGAACATAAATGAGATCTCTAAGGCAGACAGTGTAGAGAGAGGAGATAGGCTACACACTAATGTGGTGAGGAGCACCAAGCTATTTTTCCTGACTTAAGGAGGGCTGGAGCAAAAAGATGGGGAAAGAATGGCAGAATGAAACCATTTTTTGGTTTTATTTTATTTAATTTTATAGCTCTGATTTTTAATGCATTATAAAACAAATAGGAAGCAGAAAGGGCTACTCCAGATGAAGAATTAGGGAGGAGAGAAGGCAGTAAAAGCCAATTTGACCCACTATGAGTTTTGTTAAGAACTGCCCTTCCTTTACACCTATGGCAGCCTTCTAAAAAGAAGGGATCTTCCACGTTCACTAAGAATCTGTGCTTGGCTACTTGCTATTTGTGATTTTTTTCATCAGTGCCTTAGATAAAGGCAGAGATGGCATGCATATCAATTTTACAGATGACACAAAACTGGAAGGGACAGCTATTACACTGAATGACAAAGTCATGATCCAAAAGGATCTTGACAGGCTAGAATCTAATAAATGTGAATATAAAACCTTACACTTGGGCCGAAATTATGAGCATACAAATGCAGGGCTACAGAGGTAGAGAGCCATTTGTCTGCCAAATATCGGGGGATTGTGCTGCACTACATGCTCAAAATAAGTAAACAGTGAAATATGGTGGTAAAAAACATGAATGGGATCTTGGGATGCATTAAGAGAATCAGAGCTCCCATGGAAGAAGGGGAAGCAATAGAATTCCTATATTCTGTCCTGGTCAGGCTATATCTGGCATGTTGTCCTCATTTCAGGCCACCATATTTCAAAAAGGGCACTGATAAACTGGAGAGCGTTCAAAGAAGGCATATATGTTGGTAAAGGGTCATATAAATAAAGGAGCTAGGGATCTTTACTACTGAGAATATTTGGGAGACATGATAGTAGCCATCAAGTATTTGAAAGACAGCCAAGTAGAAAAATGTGGCTATCCTTGTTCTGCTTGACCTTAGGAGGCAGAATTAGAAATTACAATGAAGACAATTTAAACATAATGTATGAAAGCAGTTTTTAACCCTTAGTTGCTCAAAAGTTCAATGATCTACCTTGGGAAGTAGTGAATTCCTCATCACTCGAAGTTTTCAAGCAAAGGTCGGACAACCATGTGCTCCATGTGTTGTAAAAATGATTATTTTTAAGGATGATGAATACTAGCAATTCTGTGAAATACTTATTGGCCTCAGTTGTTGTTTGGTCATTTTTCACTCATCTCTGACTCTTCATGACCCCATTTGTGGTTTTCTTGGCAAAGATACTGGAATGACTTGCCATTTCCTTCTCCAGTTCATTTTACAGATGAGGAAACTAAGGAAAATGGGGCTAAATGACCTGCCCAGGGTCACACAGCCTAGTAATTGTCTGAGGCCAAACTTGAACTCAGGAAGATGAGTCTTCCTGATTCCAAGGCCAGAGTTCTATCCACTATGCTACCTAGCCATGATATGAAGTAAGTTAAATTTTCTTCCCCTGACTGTCATCTGACCCTGCCCCCCACTTCCTTATATCATCATAATAATAATGGCCAGGTTACCAAAGAATGAGATAACCAAAGGGAAAATGGATTTTTTAATGACCACAGGTGCAAGTAGGATATAACTCATTCCCAACAATGACTTGTGTAAAAGAATGGTATAGGGCTACCATCCTGGGAATCAATGACTGGAAAAGGAGGTGGATTAATCTTCTAACAAAAGGATAATAGCACTGTAGTGGGGTGGTAAGAGCACTAAATTTGAAGACAGAGGACCTGAGTTTGAATCTTGGCTTAGCCACTTTGTAGCTGCATGATCCTGGGCCTCAACTTCTTCATCTCTAAAGTGAAGATATTTAACTAGGTAAACTATAAATTCCCTTCTAACTCTGTGATCCTAATAAACTTGGCTTGTATAATAATTGGCAGCTGATACTGTTTTTAGGGGAAAATAATATGGAAATATAATACAAATTTTATATATTATATTATTTTATATATATGTTATTATAAAATAATATGGGAATGTTATAAATGGGAAAATACCTCTGCAGAGAAGTGTGATATCAAGAACTGATGTTCATCAGGAGTTATGTAGGTGTCAGATTATTATTGCCCTGGTTTCTTCTCTTTGTCTTCCTCCTCTTCCTCTTTTCCTAGCCACATTTTGCCATGTTAATGGTATAGCACTTCTACCTGGTACCAGGAGAAGAAAAAGAGGAGTCAAAAAAATCAAATCAATCAATGTGGCTACTTGTTATCAGTTCCTGTCAAGAGTTTGGCCCAGGAGGGCACAGAAGCTATTGGCTAAAATGAAGTTCTTAGATTATCGGTGGATTTCAATTACTGTATTGGTGCTCTCTAGACCCCTGTTACCCTGGATAGTTGAGAGCTGGCAATATTTTTAAGATTTATTATGCTTTTTTCCCATGGTTAGTTACATCACAATTGGGCTCCATATTATCAGCACTTTTCTATTATCTTCAAACCTAGCATCTAAGAAAGACATATGCCAGCTGCCTATGCAGCTTTAAAAGCTGTCAGCTCATCAATAGTTATGTCATTTTTAGTCAGAAATGAATTCCACACAGTGTCAAATTATTCCTTGTCAAACCAGTTGGTTCACTAGAAAGTCACAGCAGGAAAAGAAATGAAGAAAGAATGAAATCTCCCCACAGTTGCTTCAAAATGAACATCTTTTCCAAGGAAGGGTTGGCCACAGTCCTGGAAAATGCTTTACTAAGTACTGAATAATGGTCTGGAAACAAAATCAAAGAATTTTCTTTTTAACATTAATGGTTAAAGAAAGGTAGTGGTTTGCCAAGGAACATTTGCAAAACCTATTTCCCATCAGCACACTATAATAGAGACCCAACACATTAGCTATGGTAAGAGGTTATTACTTCCTCTCTCTCTTTCTCTCTCTCTCCTCTTCATCTTCCTCCACTACCCTCTTCTCCCTCCTCCTCTTTTTCCTCTCTCCTTTCCTTCCTCCCCTCTCCCTTCTGTCCTTTTTCATCCGTTCTCTCTGTCTCTTTGTCTCTCTCAATCTCTCCCCCTCTGTCTTTAACTTTCTTCCCTTCTCTCTCTCTCTCTCTCTCTCTCTCTCTCTCTCTCTCTCTCTCTCTCTCTCTCTCTCTCCCTCCCTCCCTCCCTCCCTCCCTCCCTCCTCTCTCTCTCTCTCTCTCTCTCTCTCTCTCTCTCTCTCTCTTCTCTCTCTCTCTCTCTCTCTCTCTCTCTCTCTCTCCCTCCCTCCCTCCCTCCCTCCCCTCCCTCCTCTCTCTCTCTCTCTCTCTCTCTCTCTCTCTCTCTCTCTCTCTCTCTCTCTCTCTCTCTCTCTCTCTCTCTCTCCCTCTCTCTCTTACCAGGCCTACCATATTCCTTGTTCTCCTGTTGAAGTTAACTGTTTTGAAAAGAAAGGTATTTCTTGTATTTTTGCATGTGTTATGGATGTTAACTGCAGGGCTAATTTTAGGGGTTTTTCCTTGTTATTTTTCATTCCTGAAATAGTGGCAAGATTTACTGCTTTTTAGTCTTCAGCAGATGATATGCCATAGCTGAGGCACCCCTTTGAAAGATGGGAAGGAAAGGTTTGGAAAGAGAGAAAGGACAAGTAAAGCTTTTTATGGAATGCTATTAACTTGTGAGGAGAAGTGCAACCATGCATCCTGCCTTTCACCACTACATCAACGACTGTAATCCAATCCCAGTGGAGACCAGAAACCAAATGGTCTCATTAGAATATCGCAACATTTTCATACTGAAACTGACAACCAGAGAGCCATCTAGCCAATTTGGTTAATTTGCTTCCAAACTTGACTTGGCTAAGCAGCTAATGGCTCTCTGTAATAATAAGCCCCAAATATCCGCAAGCTGTCTACCATATTGGACCAGTCAAGTAGACAGCCTTACCCAAAAGATTATTTCATTCTAAAGCTATGTCTCCATGTTCAGAGTGTAGTGGAGAAATGAGACAATTATCCAGATAATCTAAACTTGGAGGGGGAAGGAAGGGAGGCACACTATATTTTAGGTTTAATGAACTAGGTATTTCAGGCAAAGGCTTGAATTGGCTATGAAAATATCACCTCAGTTCTTTACTTGGGGCATGTAGATACAGCCCAGTTGAACTGAACAAGCAAACGATTTTTTTTAAGAAATGACGAGGGCTTAATAGCTCACTAAGCAAAGGTCTGCAGGAAGCAGTTGTGATTTTTATTTTGTTTGTTTTCCATTTTCTTACGAAATAAAGCAAAAGCAGCATTTTTCACAAGTGATCTCACATGGAGCCCCACTCTTATGGAAACCTCAGGGTACTGACCAGTGCAAGTGTGAGAAACACCTAAAATCTGCATGACAAAACAGACTATCCCATAGTTACCAGGATGTCAATGACAAGAAAAATGGCAAAAAGGAAGTAAAATAACTTTCATTCAGTACTTTGATTTGATTGTATTTAAAGGGACACTTTAGTTAAACAAGCAGTGGGATCTTGATTTTTCAAGGCAAATCATCCAGTTGGTGGATTATCATGGCACCATTTTGCAGAGGTAACATGTCTTAATGCCTAGGGCACCAGACTTGGAGTTAAGAAGAATGGAGTTTAAATACTGGCTAAAACATTAGCTGCATGACCCAGGACAAGTCACTTAACCTCTCTGGGCCAAGGATTTTCCCTGGTTCTCCATGAAACCTGGATGCCTGAAACTCTCCTTCCTCATTTCACTCTCCTGGCTTCCCTGGTCTGCAAGAAGCCTTTTTCAGTCCTCCTTAATCCTAGTGTCTTCCCTCTTGGACTACCCCAATGTACCATGGGAATATCTTGTCTGTACATAGCTGTTTACAAGCTGCATCTCCCACTGGGCTGTGAATTACTTGAGAGTAGTGTCTGGTACACAAAGGGTACTTAATGAATGCTTATTGATTGACTGGTTCTAGGACCTTGGGGAAGGTACTTCCCCTCTGTAAGCCTCAGTTTCCTCACTTATAAAAAAAAGACTAAAAATCCTTACCCTGCCTAGAGCAGAAAGGTCAACCCTTTCATTAACCCGAGTTACCCGAGGGTAAATCCCTTCACTTCTCTGGCTCTCACTTGCCTCATATATAGAATTCGTGCAGCTACCCTAGTTAAACTCTTAATAGACTTTTGACTCTATGTCCTGTGATCTTAGGTATAAATGAGGAAACTAAGACCTTGAGAGGTAAATTTTAGCTTATGTATCAAACACCAAGTTTGAACTTGTGTTTTTGGTCTTTCATATCCAAGGCTCATTCCACCTTAACACGCCACCCAAAAGATTACTATGAAGGTCAAATGAAAGAATGCTTATGAAGATGATTTGAAAAGTGTGATGTGCAAATGTTTTGTGATTTTTACAAGTTTAGGGGATTTCCTGGACTCTACCGAAATCAAGGCCTATCTATGACTTAGTATGTAAACCCTAAGGAGTTGTTTGAGGCCTAGAGATGTTAAGTGATGTGTGCAGGGCTGGTTAATCATCATGCTTTATGCCAGGCCCTGTGCTAAGCCCTAGGGATACAAAAGACCAAAATGAAACAATTCCTCCCCTCAAGGACCTTACATTTCACTACAATAGACAAAATACACATTTAGAAATAAATAAAACCTATATTCAAAATAAATGTGCGGTAATTAGGATGAACAGTCACTAGCAGTTTTGGGAAGGGATAAGAAAAGGTTCGATGTAAAAAATGGTATTTGGTCTAAGATCTAAAGGAAATGAGATTGTAAGAGGCAGAAGAAAGAATGAATTCAAGACATAGGCAGAGGTATTCTGCAACTATATACAAAATTTCACTAAGAGAATTTACCTGTCAGAAATTAGAAATTGTCAACTATTATAAATCAGTGCTTGGCTTATTGTTTTGTTATCAGGACTTGGGAAAATTATGGAGAAAATGATGATAATGTATTGTCAAGAATATTTTTCCCCAGGGAGAGCTGATTGTTAAACATACCTCAGGACATAGGATACAGACAGTGCAAAGACACAGAGATGGGAAAAAAAGTGTCACACTTTAGAAGGCCTGTCTGGATCGATGTACCCCAGTGTGCAGGGAGGGGAGTGGATAATAGCTGTAAGATGCAGGATTTGAATCTAGGAATTTTCCTGGCCCCAAGCCTAGGATTCAACTATTTAATGTCCTAGATTCTCCCTGTACAATATAAATGTAAACTGTTATTATAGAGCTCTTCCTGGCCTCTCTTTCCCTTATCTGCTTCTTCTGGCCATTTCTTCACTCTTCATCATCTAAGTGGAAAAGTGTGCAGAACAGGAGAAATGCATTTGTTGTTTGGGATTTTTTTAAGTCACTAGAATTCCGGTTTAATATATTTCAGTAAAAAATCAGGGTCCGCTGGAACATTTGGGAACATCAGGTCTTTGTGAACCTTGGTTTGAATTTATACCCCATTCTCAAACTGTGAACATTCTTTCTTGGCTCACAAATTATTTGTTTGTTTGTTTGTTTGCTTATTTTTAATTACTGAGCATTATTTTTTTTCTTTCTCAATCTCCCTCCCCAAAAGAAAAAGGGAAAGAAACAATTTCAAAAGAAATATGCAGTGAAATGAAGCGAGCTTCCTCATTTTGGATGCCTCATCTGCATCTTGAGTCCATCATGACTGCCAGGAAATAGGGAGTACGCTCCTTCAGTCTTCTGGAATTGGATGACCTATGATTTTTTTTTCTGGGTTCCTATTAGCATAAAATACCTTCCAAGATACAATTCCACTGCTAACGCTAGGTTTGGGATTATCATGAGATTCCAATTTCCCATGATGTTCCCCATTCCTATGGATAATGAAAACTTAGCTTACCATCCCACTGACTGAACCAGAATAATCCAGTTGACCAGAAATCAAGTGCCTTTAGAAGCTACTTCAGGCCTTTGGAGCTCCTGGATTAGCTCCTTCTTCTGGGTACTCAACAACATCTGGCTGACTTGAAGGACTTAAATGAAGCTTCCAAGGAGTAGACAAGAGTCAGTGTTAGAGGAATTGGGATTCCATGAATTTTTTGAAGCCTCAGTTCCCTGGTTATGCTTTTGTCATCCATCCTTGGACATGATAAGTTTAATGGAGCTACCAGGCACCACTACCAACCCTGTGAATTTGAAAGGCAAACTTAGACTGGCCCCCACTAAGCCAGAGATCAGACAGAGACATACTGGAGACTAAGACAAAGTGGGTGACATAAATCAACACCAGGCTATGGCTCCTGATCAAGAAATCACACCAAGCAACAGGGAAAAACAATGAAGATAACTTTGAATTTTAGGGTGAAGTTCTCGTTTATCACATTAATGAAGCTTCCCTGCCCCACTCACCCACCTCCAGCTCTGTTGTATTTTTTTTCCTGTTGTATATTAGAAATGTAGAAGGTCTCTTGCAACTGAAAGAAAATGAGTCTGAGCCACTAGCCAAAGTCCTTTTTCCTTATTAGGCAGAACCCAGATACCTTTGAGGTTTTTTTTGACAAAAAAAAAATGAAAAGACCAATGAAATGAGCAACCATGATTTAAGAGGATCAGTGACGAAGAAAGCTACCCATCTCTTGACAGAGAGGTGATCAACATATATTTTTAGAAGTTGTCAATGTTGGGTTTGGTTTTCTCCACTGAGCATATTTCTTTCAGTCAACATTTATTAAACACCTACTATTTGCCAGGCACTGTCCTAAGCACTAGAAATACAAGTACAGGAAAAAGACAGTCTCTGCTCTCAAGGAGTTCACGGTCTATTGGAGAAGACAATATGCAAATAATTATGTACAAACAAGCTACAGAGAAAATAAACAGAAAATAATCAACAGAGGGATATCACTGGAATTATGGGGGATCGGGAAAGCAGCCCTTTTCAGTTTTCAGTTTTATTTTAGGTTAGTTTTAGTTGCGATTTGAAGGAAGCTAGGGATGTCAGTAGGCAAAGATGAAGAGGGAAAGCCAAAGAAAATGCCCAAAGTCTGGAGTGTCTTATTGGATGAACAGTGAGGAGGCAAGTGTCACATGGGTGGGGGGGAGGGGAATGTAAAGTAGAAGAAGACTGGAAAGGTAGAGGGGACAAGTTATGATGGTTTTACTTTTTTAATATGGAATGTAGAAGGAAGGGGAAAAATAGGGTCCTCTCCCTCCAAAAAAGAAAGGATAATAGAAGGAAGCTCAGAAGGAATCACAGACAAGCAGGACTAGTTTGAAAATAACATTTTGAATCTGTTATATGCTTTAAAAGAAAAGCAAACTCTATATAATGTAGATAAAAACTTTCAAGGACAATCCCCTCCTTCTGTTCTAAAATGTATGTGGAAATGCTCATTTTATTTGGTATTTGTTAAATTTAAAATAAAAAGAAGTAAAGTGAAATGAGAATTCCTGTTTGAAAGAGCAGATAAGAGCAAAAAAACAGGGTATACTTTTATTTTCTTACTATGTATCACTTGGTATTCCTTTCAAAATACAACAAAATTATCATGTTAATTTCTTTTTTTCTCGTCCCTCCCCCATCACCCCTTCTGGTTTAGAGATGGCTACCATTGGACATGATAGATAGATAGATAGATAGATAGATAGATAGATAGATAGATAGATAGATAGATAGATAGATAGACAGATATGTAAAATTATACTATATATACATACTTCTATTTATCAATTCTTTCTCTGAAATAGCACATTTCTTCTTATGTCCTCTATAGCTAATTTAGGTATTTAAAATAGTCAAAATGATGTACTTACTCAAAGCTGATTTTAAAACAATATTACTGTTACTGTATGTTCTGCATGTTTTATTCTTTACCACTCCATGGTAGCAGCTAGGTGGAACAACAGAGCACTGGGCTTGAAGTCAGGAAGTCTCATCTTCCTGAGTTCAAGTCTGACCTCAGATACTTACTATCTGGGTGACCGTGGGCAACTCCCTTAAGCCTGTTTGCCTCAGTTTCCTCATCTGTAAAATGAGCTGGAGAAGGAAATGGGAAACCATTCCACTCTCTTTGCCAAGAAAACCTCCAAAGGGGTCACAGAGAGTTGGACATGACTGAATGACATGTTATAGGAGGAGGAAGAAGAAAAGGAAGAGAAAGATTAACAACTAGAATAACACTGACATTGTTCTTTAACGTTTGCAGAGCACTTAACAAATAGTATCTTCTTTAAAACCAAGCTCTAATGTTATGTGAACTTGAGCCGTTAAATGTGAGATACCTAAAAACTGAAAGGAAAACAACCAGCTACAGTGACGTTGATGAAAGCGAGAGGGGAATAATAGATAGGTAGATAGATAGATAGATAGATAGATAGATAGATAGATAGATAGATAGATAGATAGATAGAATATATATTATAATTAGATCATATATTATTATATATTATAATTATATTAATATATATAATTTTATATATATATATATGTATAGCTTCCTCAACATCACAATGAGAAATTACTCAAATGGATTTATGGTCTCAATTTGGAGGTTCCTTCTAATGACAGAGGTAGCCCTTACCCACGCTTGTCCATCATATCAGACTCTTGTCTGTTCTCCCAAAAGTGGTCATCTGGGGATTCATCCAAAAACCTTCCTTGCTTTGTCTTGATATGACAAAGATGTTAAAGGACCACACAAGCTGTAATCCACTTGCCTTTCCCCATGCACCTCCACATGACCAGTCCATCTATTTTGTTTGTACATTTTTTAATGACATCCTTTACTTTGATTCTTTGTAATATGATGTGGCTTGCTCACTGCCTTTCACCATATGCCTCTCCGTTGGCCTCAGAAAGATATTTATTTTTTATTTTTTATCAGGCAGGGGTGGAAATCCTGTGGCCTTGAGATAAAGTGGCCTTCTAGGTCCCTAGATGCAGCCTTTTGACCGAGTCCAAGTTTTACCAAACAAATCCTTTTATTAAGAGGATTTGTCCTGTGAAGTTTTAATTCAAAGGGCCTCACTTGAGGACCTAAAGGGCCACATGTGGCCTCAAGGCCCCAGGTTCCTCATCTCAGTAGAGTTTTCCATGATTTTCAGATACATGCCAACACCTGAAAATATTGATATTAAAATGTGGCCTTTGTTTCAAAGTTCAAATCTAAATTTAAAAAAAGTCAAAGTTCAAGTCAATTTAAAGTCAAATTCAAAGTCAAAGTCAATTCAAATCAATTAGAAACCACCCTGTTTGTTCTCAAAAGATTTTTTCAACTGTCCTGCCATGAATGGCATCTGCATTAGAATTTTGTGGTGGATGAAAGCGTTCACATACAATCAGTTTGAATCTTAAACCTGTTCTCCACTCTGTGTCTGACAGGAAGAATATAAGAACTGCTAATTTTGCATTGAAGGACATCTCATCAATGTTGTGTTCTTCGCTTGCCTCATCATACCCTATGGTTTTGTACCAATAGCCGGTTCATCAATTACACACATTATATTGCGGTCTTCTAACCCAATATCTCAGCAGGATTATCCCCAACAGGGCTTAAACAACACAAGATGTCAAGACTTCCGTAGTAGAAGTATCTCTTCACAATCAAAAAATGTTTAAATTCCGAAAGAATGATAGGATAGTGGTTTGGGCTTCCAACAGCATTATAAATAGAAATACTGATGATTTCAGGAATCCATTCATTCAAGAATGGTTTTCGTATTTTCTCTCAGTCAGTGGATCCTCAGGAGACAGCCCTCCATCTGTATGTGACTGGTGCGTGAAGAAGGAAATAACTTGATCCTTGGAGATGTTCCTCTCAGCATAACTGGAATGATTCTCCTATGTTTCCTGAATACTTGCAGGTGACAGCAGCAACATTTGCTGCCTCTCTTGATACTCCCAACTTTGCTGATGCCTTTTTGTAGAACAGATAAGAACATGGCACAGCAGGTTGACAGAATAGGCAAGGGAAATTCTCTGTGAAGTGCAAAACTTGCCCGGGCCACCTGTGCCAATGTATCTGTGCCTACCCATTCTTGTTGAAGAGGCAGGCTGCTCTTTCAGAATTTTGATTGGAGGGTGATTTTGGAAATCTTTTCCAACTCTCTCTCTCTCTCTCTCTCTCTCTCTCTCTCTCTCTCTCTCTCTCTCTCTCTCTCTCTCGCTCATACACACACAAATGCACATACCCTAAAATGTGTAGCTAACACCCCAGTAAGTAGATTTAAATCCAATAATAAAAATAAGAACAAGCATTTATATAGCCCTTTAAGGTTTGCAAAGTATTTTACTGATATCTTATTTGATTCCTGCATCAACCCTAGGAAGCAGATGCTATATGCCATTTGACAAATGAGACAATTGATGGTTAGTGTCTGAGGCTGAATTTTAGCTCAGTTCTTCCTGAAGCCAGGTCCAGAGCTCTAACCAGTGTGCACTGAGCTATTTTCCAACATAACCACTCTGCAACTATGGTGCTAGGAAATTGCTTGAGGAACTGAGAATGACTCCTCCACAGTTACCCATATTGTTGACCTCAACCCCAATTTCAATACACTTCCCCATCCTGCTTCTAAAATCCTTACTGAACAAACATGTCTAAGAACTTCTATCTTCCAAACCTAGTATAAGAGTTGACTGGATTGGGTGCCCTGTATTTGGAGTCAAGAGGCCTGGTTCCAAATACCAACTTGGTTTTACTGCCTGGATTCTACTGCATGTGTCAGATTTAACTTGCATTAAAAAAAAATACCAGGGAAAGAGGTCTCTCTTGCCACCCTTGGATACTGGGGCAGTTAGGTGGAGCGGTGGATAGAGCACTGACGTCAAGAAGACCTGAGTTCAAATCCAGCCCCAGATGCTTATTAACCATGTCAAGTCTCTTAACCCCGATTGCCTTCCCCCCCCCCCCAAAAAAAAAACAAATAAAACACTAAGGCAAGAGGTCTCTCTGGCCACCCTTGGATCCTGAATAGACCATCAGCAACTGTGGCTCTATTCTGATCCCAGTGATGCAAAGAGAGCAACTCAGAGATTTAATCTCCATTTCTACCATCACCCCCTTGCCTAGCATGGATTTAGGGTTTATAAAGTCTCTTTTCCTCGACAGTCATAGGAGATAGGTTGTCTAAATATCATTATCCTCATTTTGTGCATGAGGATACAAATTCAGAGAGGACAAGTGACTTGTTCACTGTCACACAGCATTCAAACTCAGGTCTTCTGACTATGTCCACCACTTTTTTTTGCTGTATGATGATGCTGTCAGACACATGAACATCAGTTTACCATTTTGGTCCTGCCCCTAATCTCTCCTTTTACTAAATTATCTGGTATATGAAATCCCAATTAATATTCTTAAAACAACATTTTCATCATTGGAGTTTCATATTCCAGAACTTTAGAACAATTCCCTGTTGCCTGTAGGACTAAGTCCAAACTACTTGATCTAATAAGGCTCTGTCATCTACTCTTAGCATCATAGTTCCTTATAACCTAACAATGTGATGTCGTGGAAAAATGTGTTCCTTAAAACCATATCTGGCCACATCCCTCCCTCCTCTGTTTCAAAAATCACCCAGTGGCTTCCAATTACCACTGAACACACAAACATGCACACACATACACACCCACAATGACATACACATACATATATATACACACACGTACGCATACCTATACATAGAGATTATATACACTCATATATATATATATACACATATACACACAAATATTATAATATGTATCCCCAGTCTGATTTTTAAAACCCACTACAATATGCCTGGGCAGGTAGGTAGAACAGTGGATAGAGTACCAGGCCTGTAGTCTGGAAGACCTAAGTTCAAGTCTGGTCTCAGACTTAGCTATATGATCCCAGGCTTAATCCTTAACCATTTGCCTCAGCTTCCTCATCTGGCAAATGAGCCCAAAAAGGAAATGGCAAACCACTCCAGTATCTTTGCCAAGAAAACATCAAATGAGGTCACAAAGAGTAGGACATGACTGAAATGATCAAACAATCAACAATATGCCTCCCCCACCTACCATCCAATCTTATTTCATATTACCCCTTTACATTCCACTAGCTCTGTTCCTCAAACACGACTTCCCCCATCTCTGCGCTTGGGCACAAGTTGTTCCACTCCCAGAATGACCTCCCCGTTAATTCTGACTCTTCAGATCACGAGCTTCCCCCAAAGCATAACTCAGGGGCCATCCCCTATAAGCCTCCATTCCTAATCCCTGCCCTACTGCCACACGTTAGTGACCTCTGTCTCTAGAAATGACTTTCTAATACTTTTTACTTATTTATTGTCAGTGCACCTGTTTATCTCCCAGGTAAAAAGTTACCTTATTGAGGAAAGAACAAGAGCTTACCCCTTGGCTGGCACTTAACAGAAGTTGAGGAAATTCCAAGTTCTATTGAAGAATTTTTAAAAAGTTATTCTGGAACTAAAACATCTAGTTTTGATTCCCCACTAGGATATGCCTCATTTGCTCATTGTTTGGGTTTTGATAGCTCAGCATGAGTATAAATTCATACATTTCAGGATTGTTAGGGATATAACTAATAAGATGGTTACCATGCTTATACAATATTGTCATCCCCAAGTGTGAGTTGCCTGTCATGAATTCAAGGATGTTGACAAACTTTGCTTCCCCTCGTGTGATACTTGGGTCTGACAAGCTTTGTTTCTGTTCTCTGTCTTTACTAATGGAGGGATGCCTGTAGATTCAATCACACCTGCGATTTTGCTGAAGCTGGGATGAATCACCAGAGTGGCTGGCATCTATCTCGATTTTGTGAATATAAGCTAATGTTGAGCAAACTCTACATTTTTCTTAGAGAACAAGATAAAAGTGTATTTGGTTAATTTGCTCTAAATTGACTAACACAAATCCACCCAATAACTGAACATTCCGAGACAAGTGCATTATCATTTTCTATTGATTGGAAACCCCACTATCATTTTAATTCTCATTATGTGGTATTTGTGATGACAAAGAAAAATGCATGCAGATTGTATAATTAGATGGCATTAAGGTCTTCGAATCATAAGAGTTAGAGTTTGAAAAAGAACTTTCTCTTTCAGAAGTAAGGTAGGGTCTTTATCTCTCAAGTAGTTGTCATTAATCTTACGGGTAGACCAAGGCACTCATATTTCAAAATCTTTGAAAAGGCAGGTTTTTAATCTATATTTGGCCCACTAGCCCTCTATCCCTCCCTGCCAAGAGATTGATTTAGTTTTGCATGTGATACTCTAGTATTTCTATTTAAATAGAAACTGTAAATAAATTGAATTAAAATTTTTGCTGGGAGAAAAGGAACCATTTGCTTGCTACATCTTAATGTCAGGACAGAAATTGTATCAAGGATATTTTAACCCATCTCCTTATTACCTTCCATGGAAATGCAAAAGCACTGCTTTACAGATGCTACTGTGTTTAAAAGAAACATCCAGGGAGTGTTCAGTGTAGCTGTTTACATACAGGAAGTATTATGGAAGAGACATTTAGCGAGCAAGGGGTCCCATCTCCTGCTTCCTTTTTTAAAGGAAAAGTCCTTCTTTAAACTCTTCTAAAAATGGAGATTCAAGAATGTTTCTTGGTCACCTACTTCCATAACTTTTATCATCTGTGACCATTGGGGGAAAATATAAATTCAGCCAATTAGTACACTAGATTAGTCCAGCTGGCTGATTTAATCCACTTGCTTTCTAAATTAGCAATTGTTTAAATATTTTTTGTCTTCCCCAAACTAATTTTATGTGTATAGATGTGTACATACACATATGTGTGTAGACAATAAAACTTTTCTGGTTAACCCTCTAAATATATGTGTGTATTTTGCATAGACTATAAAAATGGATATTCAACTAGTGGATTATGTTTCTTATTGAGGAATAGACTTCTTAAATGTATTAAGAAAAGTCGACCAGTCCATCCTTTTCCCTATCAATAACATTTGTACCTAAATGATAAGAATAGATCAGATAGAAAGGAAATGATTCATCATTCTCCCACCATATCTGTGCCCATTAGACATTCCAGTCCATTAGGATGTCCAACTTTCTCCTGCCTAACTTTCTCATCATGACTCTATGGGAAATGATGAGTCATTTGTAAAGAATCTGAGGACCAAATGATAAAGAATGGTGGACCATTAGTCTGGGGGACTCTAAATGTCCACTCTATGGATTATTCTAGTCTCTTAATTTCTTACTTGTCTTTGAAGCTTTCCATTTAACATCATGAACAGACAGAGGAGGAAAATATAAATGGTGGGGACTCAAATTTTGCTACAAACTATATGGTAAATATTCCATAGGAGAGAAGGTTAAATCTGCTTGATTTTATATAACTGAAAGGATCTTATATACTTCAAGGATCTTTGGTTTCTTCCATGGACTACTGTTCTCCACTGACATAGATGGCAGATCCTCCAAATGTTAGCAGATGCCTTCGACAGGTGCCAAACTGGCCAACTTAGTGAAGAGCAACTCCAAACTTAACTAAGCAGGTCTGCAGATATTATAGTTTGTCACTGAGCCCAGGCCTGAAGCTTTTTCATCTTGGTAAAATCTGCAGCACTTGTGCTCTGCTGGAAAGGATTTCAAGAACCCAGGGCCACCCCATGTCATGAGGAGGCATTGAAGGAATACAGAAGTGGAAGTTCTAGTCACTTCTTTAGGAATTTTGGCCTCTGTGCCCTGCCTTATTAAACCTAAAACTGATTTCATGGTTACAAAGAGATAATAAAATATGCTAGAAAGAGCACCTGGCTGGACTTGTGAATTCTGTATTCTATTGAAACTATTCTTTCCATAGGTACCAATGACCTCAATTATCATATCTAACAGTTTTCTCAGTCCCTATCTTTTTGGACCTCCTTGCCATCTTCAGTGTGAACGATCACCCTTTTCTCCTTAATAGTCTCTTCTCTCTAGCTTTTTGTCCTGGTTCTGTTGCTACATATATGACTTTTCCTTTTTAGTCCACTCTACTGGTTCTTCATCTTAGCTATGCCCACAAGCATGTATGTTCCCCAGTTCTTTGTTCTGGACCCTCTTCTCTGCTTCCTCTCCATCTCTTTCTTCCATGTATTTCCATTGGCTGTTTCCCATGCCTGGAATTGTTTCTTCCTCATCTCTGCTTCCTGGCTTCTTTCAAGTCTCAGCTAAAATCCTACCTTCTATAGGAAGCTTTTTTGAGTGCCCTTTAATGCTAGTGTTTTACCTCTGAGATACTGTCCAGTTTTTCATACACAATATGTTCTTTTTATATAAACTCTCCTTAGCCCCTCTTAATACCAATGCTTTCTCTCTTTTCATTATTTCCTTTTTATCCTATAATTTGCTTTGTTTGTATTTCATCATCCCCATTGGATAGCAATTCCCTTAAGAAGGACTGTTTTTTGCCTCTTTTTGTATTCCCAGACCTTAGCTCAGTTCCTGGCATATAGTAGGCACTTAATAAATGTTTATTGAATTGAATATATGTATATAGTTTGTACATAGTTATTTGCATAGTTTTGCCTCCATTAGCCTGTGAGCTCCTTGAGGGCAGGGATTATTTCTACCTTTATTTATATACCTAGCTCTTAGCACAGTGCCTGGCACATAGTAGATGCTTAGTAAATTCTTGTTGACCTGATTATATTCTAATCCAAGTTCATGGGCAAGTCACTTAAGCTTGCTTGAATGAATGAATGAATACATTTACTAAGTATTTACTATGTGTCAAGCACCATGCTAAACTTTAAGGATACAAGTGCCAAAGATGTCTCCTACCTCAAAGTACTTGCATTCTAATGGAAGAGACCACCCACAGAGGGGAAAGGCAGCCAGAGCAGGGAGTTATGTTCTGGGAAGTCACAAATATGGTGACTGGATCAGTAGGGCAGTCCACTGCTAGGTCTTTCCAGATGCAATGGTTAGCATAGACTTGTTTACAGGACCCCAAACAGAGGTAGAGGAGGTAAGTCAGGGAATAGGCAGAGAGTACACTCACTCACTTGTCAACAATGTCTTAAGTGAAGATAAGGACTCCTGCTCCTTGGGAGTACTTTGCTAATTGGCTTGGCTCTTCCCAGGCATGGTCTTCTGAACCTCAATTTCCTCACCTCTAAAATCAAAGATTATTTCAAATCATCTCTTAGGTTCTCTTCCACCACAAAATTCTATGATTCTATTAAGACAGTATTTCTCTTCACACAATGCCCTGCTAAAAATGACTTTAATTATTCTTAAAGGTCACTAAAGCAATTGGATGGAAACTGAAAAATTCAGTCTACAGGCCAATTATCATGCCAAATGACTTATAGGACTTTTCTTTTTTGCTGAGTCAGGAATTAGCTTAGCCATTGTTGACTGACACAGTTACCATATGACAAATGAAATATTCAATGAAACTCATCATGCACTTTTTACAGTGTTCAGCATCTAGTTGATGGGAAAATTTCATTTTCATCTTTTCCTCTGTACATTTGGTGTCATGAATGATTTTTTTTTAAAACACTGATCAAAAGATTACTCTGTGCCAAGTACTGTGATAAACTAGGACACAAATAAAACAAAGACAGTCCCTACTCTGAAGGAGTTTACATTCAAATTGCAAAAGACAATACAAGTAGGAGTGGTAGTTAGAGAGGGGTATTTGGGTTTGGAAAGTTACCAGAATTAGGGAGTGGAGCATAGAGGGGTACCTTCTTTCCGATTGCTAAGACAATAATAATGTATCTAAATTTGGAAAGGAGGAAGGGGATCTGTATAGTAAGCACATGGGAAGAAGAATGCTGGCAAGAACTAGGCCAGGAGTAAAGGGACTCATTGCTGGAGTTGCCTAGGATAGAGGAGTAGCAACAGGACTCATAATCATTCATCCCCAGCCTATATTTCTGACAACATTTCAGTGGAAACTGGACACCACCCTGTGTGCAGTTAGCATATTTGCTTCTGAAACAATTTTAATCCCACTTTGGATAAATCATTTATTGTGATGTTTTTATTCTCAGCAATTCTGACAACAGGCAAAGGACAAGAAAAGATGAATTAAGTAACAAAAATTACAGACCCTTTGGGATCCAATTAACTGAAGCAAGGTCATTCAAAACCTCATGAAAAAATGGAGAATGGTACAATGGGTCAAGGAATGTTTGAGAACTTCAGAATATAATTGCAAATAAGAAAAAGTGTCAACTGCACCAAGAAGTGGCCAAAATCAGGACAATTATATAGTCAGTCATAATGATCTTCAGAAATGGGATTTTTAAAATCGTCTAATATTGTTAAGTTTAACAAAAAGGAATAAAAGAAATGTTATCTTTCAAATTTTCTCAGCAATTCAATTAGCACCTCATCATGTGATTTATAAATCATGCTTTATTTGTGAAAGTGGAGGTATGTGCTTGTTTCTATAAATGTTGAAACTTCTGTTAGTATCAAACTGTTCTTTCAACCAAGATGATAATGTGATGAATGATAATTGATGGTAGAATGGCATTTGTTCACTTGCTGAATATTTCCATTCAGACATTTAGTTGGTACATTTTGGACCGTTTCAAAGAGAAGGCAAAACTTACAATTTAACAAGCATTTATTAAACCCTTGCTATGCACCAGGCACTGAGAGAGGCAGTGGAGATGCAAAGACAAAAGTGAAAAAGAGAAGCTTTGAGAAGCTTACATTCTATGGCAAAATTCCTTGATGTTGTGGCATCATTTACATTTGAAACCCAGCCATGATTAGGAGGTGAGAGGAAGAAATGGGCCTAAGGAAGGTGTTTTACCCATTGGGGCAGATCATCAAAGGATCGCTACCGTTAGTGCAAATGTACCGATGTGACCCTGTCAATAAGACTGACATTATGGCCCTATGTCCCTGACTACCTACCATCCTAGAAGTCTAACACATTAGAACTAGAAGGGACCTTAGAGATAATCTAGTCATAGAGTCATTAGGTCTTAGATTTATTGCTGGGAAGGACTTTGGGAGTTCTCAAGTCAAATACCTTCATTTTTACAGATAAGGAAATTGAGTCACATAGAGTTGAAGTAACTTGAGCAGGATCGCATAGCTATTAAGCATCTGAAGGGGAACAAAAAAATTCATCTTCTGACTTCCAGGCAGAAATCTTCCAACTCTGCCCTGCTGCCTTTCAAGAAAGAAATGTCAGCCAAGGTATCTGGGAGGCCCTTTAGTCTTCAGCATGTTACCAACTTTCTTTACACTTCTGAGAAATATATCTGTGCCTTCTTAGTGCAGTCTTTCTCTGTGTGCCCAGGGAGGTTATACATTTGTCTACATGGGACAGAGGATGAAATGTGGCTCTTGGGGAGGCAGCAGTCTGAAGAATCTTGCCTAGCCCTCTTTAAGGAAGACTTGGATCTTTATCTGGAGAAGAGGGAAAGGCCATGAGTTTTGGTCATGTTATTCTCCTTCTCAAGAGTGAAGTACCAGACTAGAATTATACGTATCTGTGTCACTAAACATGGCTTGTCTAGGGTAATGATGTCTGCAGGAATGAAGAGTCTTTGATGAACTTCAAGGATTTGGGGGTTTTAATCCTTCCCTCTTGGTTTGACTGGTGAGTGAAAGGTTGATTTGATCCTATGGTTCACATTGGGGGGAAGGAAGCCTGTACTTTAACAATAAATTACAGTGACTTTGAATATGTAACTGTTTCCCATACAATGTAACCTCCTAGAGGACAGGGGCCATTTCTATTGTTGTAGCTGTACCTCTAGTACCAAACATATCCTTTCTCTCATAGTAGGAATTTAATAAAAGTTTATTGAGATAAATTGAAATGAAATGAATCAAACTGCTTGCCAGCTAAACACCCGTTTTTGTTTCCTTGTTCTCTTCTCTAAGCAAATAAGGGATATTCAAAGATAAGGAAATGGTTGTCTTGGTGAATTTCTAAGACGCTGCTTTTGTTAAGAGTCATTTTCACTTTCATGCCCTCAGTCATCACTGTACATAATCTGAAAATATTGGGGTGTGATGGAAATGGCAATGAACTTTGAGTAAGAAGGCCTAAGGTTGAATCTTGGCCCTGACGCTTATGAGATATGTAATCCTAGACAAATCATTTTGTCACTTTTCAGCCTCAGTTTCTCCATTTTTAAAATGAGAAGGGTGGGACTAAATTATCTTCTATCTATGATATTCTTTGATTCTTCAATGAATGCAAATATCCAAGGAGATTGGGCTCAGATTTAAGGGCCTTTATATGATGGATTTCTAAATATATGTAATTGACAAAGGTTGTGCTGGATTTTCCCAGTGTATCCACTCCAGTGGAGTGACCCATAGGATTGTATTTGGTCCCGTGGTTTTTTTTAATTAAGGAGGACATGATAGCTATCTTCCTATGTTTGAAAGACTATCACATGACAAAAGATTGAAACTTTTCTGCTTTACCCCAGGGGCAACACTACAACAACACAAAGAGACAAGGCTAGCAGGTCTGATACCAGAGAAACAATTGCCTAACTGTTCAAACTGTCCCAAAGTAGAATGAACTGCCTCTGCTAGTGATGGGCTCCCCATCACTGGAGTTCTTCAGGCAAAAGCTAGATGACTACTTATCTGCTGTCTTGTAGAACTGATTCTGAAGTGCCTTCCAATTCTGAGATTCCCTGATTCTACAGTATCATAGGAGCTTAGTGGGAAGGAAGTGATAGAGTGAAAAAACAGTGGTTCTTTGGCAAATCCCTTCATCTTTCTGGGCCACTGTTTCATCATATGTAAAATAAGGCTATTTGACTGATTGACATATAAGGTCCCCTCCCAATCAATGAACCTAAAGTTCTTGGAAGGAGCCGTTTAGTCTGATGCCAATTTTACAGATGAGGAAAATAGGGAGCAGACAGTGAAGGTCATACCAACCGTACATCATACATTGTTCAAGTCATATAGATATTAAGTAGAAGAACCAGCATTTAAAATGAGGTCCTTTGATTCAAATTCCCATACTCTCTCTAATGTGCCATAGGACCCTCCCCCTTATAGTTTTCACATGCTGAATTAGCTCCCTTAAGCTTTGTTTTAAGGTCCATAATAGAAAGGTCTCTAGATGCTTGGGTCTGAGTAAGTAGACATGCCACAAAAATCAGTTTCAATAGTGTGGCTCCCTCCCCTCCATAGTAGCATATAAAACTGAGATAGTTGGGTAAAAGAGTCTCTCTCTTAAGCAAGGTGAGCAAGGACACATTCTGAAGTTGCTAAAGCAGGTGTTTCTTGAACCTCTGCAATTCAGTCCATGGAGCTGTTTTGAGAAAAGGGCTAAATCCACCTCTCTTTCTGAAGATACATGAGATCCAGCATCAGGAATGTCACTGGAAATAAGGGAAGGCTAGACAGTACAAAATGACTCCCCTTCAAATGCCATTGCTGATGGAGGATCACAAAGTGCCTCTTGTGGATCAAGAAAATGCTTCAAGTTTGCTTTTTCTCTTTTTAAGGGAATAAAAGAGACCAGACCATCTTTAGTGAGTCCAATAAAGGTGGGGGCATCTGAAGTCATGTGGATGTGTGGAGGGACAGCTGCCAGAGGGGACTGACTTTGAAATGGTCCTTGGGGGCTTTCATGTAGGCAATATATATTTCTTTCACACATACCAGGAAGCAGAATCTTGAAAGCTTGTCTCTAGCAAGCTGAATTTTTGACATGCATTGGCTGGAGCCCAGAATTTAATTTTCCCTCTACTATTTTCACAAGATCTTCCTCCTTTTTCTAGTAAAAGCAAAAGCAGCCTCATCCTTTTCATTAAAAGGAAACTGAGAATCATCAAACAGATGCATTTTCTCTCAACTCTTAAGAACCAGGCCAAGTATTAAAATATATTTTGAGATCCATGAGCAATGTTCATTTATACAGAATGAGCTTTCTTCTTCAGGATTGAGGCTGTGAACTGAATAAGAAATGGCTCGGTCTGTATTTTCCATGGAAACAAACTAAATATTGAATTTTCCCCCCAGAAACTACAGTATATGTAAAGATATTCAGACATACCATTGTTTTACCATCTCCCTTGAACTCAGTTCTTGATTGGAGGTGAGGGAAAGCAGGAGGAGATGGGGAACAAAACCAAAATTGTGTTGGTAAATGGGAATGGCATAAATTCTTACCATTGTCATAAAATCAGAGGATGTCAAAACTAGAAATCAGCTTCTATTTGTTTTATCGATCTTTATGTGCGCATATATTATCTCACTTGGTTGAAGATAAGCAAGCTCCTTGAAAGCAAGGATTGTCTCATTTTTGTCTTTTATCCCCAGTACCTAGTACAGTGCATGGCACATTGTTGTACAGTCATGTCTGACTCTTCCCTAGCCCTCCAATACTGTCTATGGGGTTTTTTTGGCAAAGACACTGGAGTGGTTTGCTATTTCTGTCTCCCAGTGGATTAAGGTAAACAGAGGTTAAATGGTTTGCCCAAGGTCTCACAGCTAATATCTGAGGGCAGATTTGAACTCAGGCCTTCCTGACTCCAGGTCTAGTGCTCAGTCTATTGAGCCATCTAACTATCTTACTATGTGCCTGGCATATAGTAGGTATTCAATAAATACTTGGTATTTGCTTGATTAACTGGCAGAAGGCATATGATTCCATAATCTGATGGGGGCAACTGGATCAAAAGAAGCAAAGATAGATACCACACTTAGGAGGGATGAGGTAAAGTTCTGGCAGCCACCACTAAAGGACCAAGACTTTGGAAAGACAGGTTGAGTCAGAAAGCTACCTCCCCACCATTCCCTATAGTTTGTTTCAGGGTTGGGTCCAGGTTTCCCAGACTGAATTTTGTCTCTAAAAGTCTCTTCCTACAAGAAGTATTTTCCTGATTCTCACAATCATTCATCGATGCCTCCTTCTTGAAATTTCTTTGAATACACTTTGTGTTTATTTATGCATTGTTCCCTCAGTAGAATGTAAACCCCTTGAAGGCAGCAATTAGTGCATCTTCATCATTGTATCCTAGGCACCCAGTACAACAGTGTTTGGTATAAAGAAGCTAATAAATAAATGCTTGCTCATTGAATATGTTTTAAAAGAAGTATACATCTTTCTTCTGACAGTATTGTGGAAAACAGGCTTTTGATTCACTAAGGTCATGTCTTCCTAGGAAGCCAAATATCCTTATTCCATCAGTGACACACCACCATTGCTCACATCTCTCTCACTTGGAAAACCAGCTGGGTTGCTTAACGGGTGACACAAACAGCAGTGCCCTGGGCACAACTTGTTCCAAGGGCTGGATGCATTTTTAAAAGCAAAGAATATGAAGATGAATCTCTGTTTGGCTGATAAAATTAACTTCTTAGTTTGATAGAATTCTGAGAAAAGCCACTGAGCAGTTTTATAAATATTTTAGAAACATACAAAATGTTCTTGTACAGTGAACACATTTCTGGACCTTTACTTAGTTATGGATCTTCACTTCCCTCCCATAAGTCAACTAGGGACATCACTAGGCTCCCCAACTAAATTCATGCAACAAGCTATGACAAAGCCAGAAGAAGAATTTCAGACTTCCTTGGGTCTACAAGTACAGTGGTAGAACCATTCACCAATATAGCTATGATTATAACTTTCAGAGGAAGTAATGAGTCATCAGTGCAAAAGAACATACAATGGAAATGAGATCTTTGGACTCTTATAACTATGCCACAGAATCTGAGAGCCGTGGAAGGAGCCTGCAAGGTAACTTATCAAATCCATACCTGAACTATATCGTACACAGCAAATGGTTACACAAGCAAATGGTACACAGCAAATGGTACACAGTTCTTGGTTGAGAAGGAAACCACTACTACCAGAAAGGCAGTCGAAGTCAAGTTAACTAGCATTGTTTAAGCATCTACTATGTGTCAGGCATTGTGTTAAGTGTTGGGGGTTCAAAGAAAATGGCAAAAACAGTCCCTTCTGTCATGGAGCTCATAGTCTAATGGAGAAGATTGCATGCAAACCAGTATGCAAATTTCATTTTATATATATCAGTGTGTATATATGTATACACACATATATGCATCATATAAATATGTATATATGCATACATATATGTGTGGGCATATATGACAAACTGGAGATAATCAGCAAATGAAGACTGATCAAGAAAGTCTTCTTATGGAAATCCATAGCACTTTGGGAAAGTATTCATTGTTAGAAAAGTTTTCTTTTTCTTTAAATTTACTTCTTAGCAAATTCCATAATCCCTCTTAATCTGCTTTCTGAGGTCCAAGGTAACAAATCTAACCCTTCTTCCTCCTAGCAGACCATCAAACACTGGAGGATAGCTATCATGCCCCTCCCTAAGTCTTCTCCAGGCTAAGCTTTCCCATTTCCTTCAGTCACTCCTCACATAGCATGATCTCAAGGAAGGCCTTTCACCATCCTAACTTCCCTCCCCCTGGTGTTTTTCAGTCCATCAACGATGTTCCTAAAATGCAGTGTCCAAACCTCAATGCCATACTCCATCTGTGCTCTGAAAAGATCAAAGAGTACTGGAACTGTCATCGTCTTATTCCTGGACATGATTCTTCCTTCAAAGCAACTGAAGATTGCATTAGCTTTCTTTTGTACTATGTCATACTATAAGGGTCATATGGGTTCTGACTCCTGATAGGTCATTCAATAGGTTCATCCTCAATGCATGACCTTGGGCAAGTTCCTGAACTCAGTTTCCTCATCCATAAAATGGGAAGGGGGCAGTGTTTAACTCAATGCTCCTAATGTCCCTCCTATTCTAAATCAATGATCTCATGGTATCAATTTGCCTGATGTCTCTTGTGAAAAAAATTCCCTTAAATTCCCTGAAAGCATTCAGGCTAATATAACATTAAGTATAGGACAGGTCTTATTTAATCTGACAAACTCATAATGGACTCGTATCCCAACTCTTTTATAGGAAAACTCTCTGCTTCATTAGAAGCAAATGGTACAAGTCAATGTCCTTATGGAGCCTAGTAAAAAGGGATTATTAACCTGTGATCCATGCACTTGGTGTGTTTTTTTAAATGTATTTTGACAAATATATTTCAATAGAACTTGCTTCCATTGTGATCTCACATATTTAAAAAGCATTATTCTGAGAAAGTGGATCCATAGGCTTTATCAGACTTCCCAAAGAGTACATTACACAAAAAAGATTAAGGAGTCTTGGTCTGGTAGAACTATGATTACTAGATAGTGTAGTAGAATAATGATGCATACACAAATTATAATAGAAAATATTTCATGAATAACACATTAAAAGAAAAATGGAGTACAATGGAAGATCAAAGGAGGGAACTCCAATCTAGATTTTCCCAAAGGGAAGAGACATTTACAAGCATCTACAAAGTTATAACCAAGGATACATATCTACAAATGCATGTGTTAATTTGTCTCTTGCACTCAATAGTGAGGGAAAAACGTAATAGATTTTTGAAAATCCTATTTTATCTGCATGCTTTGCATGTTCAGGATTACCTCCCCTCTACCCCCTTCCATGTTAAAAAAAAATACAAATACCTGGACTGCAATAAATTCTACAGTTTAACAACAATAAGTGCTTCCTAGATACCCAACCCTCTGTGACATCCTGGGGTTGTGTTACCAAGAAAAAAAAATCCCTACCTTCAGGGATCTTATATTCTTCTGGAAGAAATATGGAAGGATTCAATAACTCCTTGCTACTGGTAAATTTATATATGGTGCAATATAACTGGAAAAAATTAAAAATGAAGCTATTAGTTAAGGTAGTTGCCATAAATGTTATTCATTTAATTATCTTTATAGCTTTGGTAAGTCTCTAATCATGTATTTCTGCTGGCAAGCAAATTTAAAATAACTTGGTTCCTTTAGACCCTTATTAGAAATAAGCTGTGAAAGTTAACAGTTGTGACTATGCCGAAACAATAAAAATCTGATTTTAATTGAATAGTGCCAAAGGGATGTTCACTAGGCAAACACCATGAAATTTCAAGAATCTATTAGGGTAGCTTTTCCATACTACATAGTGGTTCTAAGTAAGTAAATATAGTGAGTAAGCTAGAAAAATGCTCATTAAAAATAAAAACCCATGATCAATTAAAATTAAGCTCAATATCCACCACTCAAGAATATCTTAAAATGCATGATAACGGTTAATAATAGCTAGCATTTAGAGAGTGCTTTAAGGCTTATAAAGTACTATACAGATATGATTTCATTTTATCCTCACAACCATCCTGGAATTAGGTGCTATTATCATCATCACCATTTTACAGATGAGGAAACTGAGACTAAGAGAAGTTAAGTCATTTACCCAACATCACATAACTAATCAGTCCCTGATGCCGAATTGAAACTCAGGGATTCTTGAATCCAGTTCCAATACTCTGTCACCTAGATACCTCGATTTATGGATGTATTATGATGTTTAGTTTTATGCTGTAGCTATTGATAAAGTGAATTGATAATTAAGCTAGGATATGATGAAGCCTCTACTCTCTATAATCTTCTTCCTCATCATCTCATCTTTGTCTTTTTCTATTAGTTTCATAATGATGTTGAACCCATCAGCCAATCATTTTCAGTACTTCAGTGGATCTGGAAATTCATTGACATGGCTACCTTTCTCCAATGGAGAAGAATGTATTCTAATTATGTGCTTTGCACATAGCAGGAACACCAGCAATGGACAATCTCTTTCTTCCCTGGTTACTCCCTGAGTAACCAGGTGTAGCAGTAAGCACCCCAACATACACAGGAGGACCTGCTGCACAGGTTCTTATATCTGCTTCTCTAAAAGGAAAGCAACTTTTGAGGGTCAACGATCACTTTAATCAAACATATACCAACATAGAAAATACAGGCAGGATCAATAGATAGGGTTTCCACCTGTCTGACCATTGGCAACACATACATCTTTACCAGAGAGAGAAAGCATCAGCATCTGGGTTTTCAAAGCTGTTGCCTAGAGTTTCATCTGGCACAAGAACCTTCTTCCAAAAACTAAGCCACAAACAAAACCTCACCTCAGAATAGATAGACTCTTTTCAGAGACAGAGGGCATGCCCCCTGGTGACCCAGTGCCTCATTAGCAATCAGCAAAAGGTGTGGGCCATCATACAAAACAAGCCTCCCCTAATCAAGTCTCCCTAAATAGGCCTATTAATGGATGGGGAAAATTTTTAACTCCCATCTCACCAGGCCAAGCTATCTTTTACTATTGTAGTCACAGAACACCTACCCATCACCCTCAACGAGCTTCCCAACCTCCCACCCAAAAAAGGACAATTATTCAAATTTGCTATCTCTTTGGCTTAACTCTTATCATGCATTATTCTTTTCAGTGACTTTCATATGAAGAAGGGAGGTGGCATAATGTTTAGTCACTATGGGAGCTTAGTTCCAACTTATTCTCCAGAAAGTTTGGAGCAATTCGCAGCTCTACCAAGAGGGTATTAGTAGGCTTAAGAGATATTCTACTGGATGAGACCACATGCAAATAGATAGATATAAATAACACTTCCCAAGGCATTCACTGCTGAAAAAGTCCTTTCCAATACCAATACTGTCTTAGCAATGCCCTGCGGGTCCAAATCATGGAATACTATAATCTGAGAAAAAAATGTAAGTGATCAAAGGCTGATAAAAAGATATGTGTATGATGGGTGTAAGTAGCCCTTGGGCAATTTCAAATGTGCACAAAAGAATTGGTATGAATGGTGTAATTAAGCACATGGAGAATCAGAAAAGGAGGTAAGCTACTTCTAGAGCAAGATGGAGGGATAACACGAGAGCCAGCATGTTGCATTGGGGCATCCCAGGCATATTAAAAGTCCTAGAAGGTCTCTAGTTAGTTCAGGTTTTGTTCCGTCAATACCTTTCCACAAATCCTCCTCTACTGAGTAACTCTTGCATTTCTATATGTAACATTACTTCTTCCTCCTCTATGAAGAATTATGAAGAGATTTAGCTTTTGAATAGATCTTAGAAGTCATCAAATCCAACTCCCTCATGTTTATTGATGTTGAAACTGAGACCAGATAGGTAAAGTGACTTGCTTAGGGCCACAAAGCTCATAAAAGACATGACCAGCATTTGGATCAAGGTCCTCTGACTCCAAAACCATTGCATCTTCCACTATACCACTTTTTAATAGATAAATGACAGATAAAAGATAAAATAAAAATAAGATAAAGAATTGCATAGGATGAGAAGGCATGGGTGATGGGTAGGAATTTATACTGATGGTGGAGCTGTCCAACACTGACAACCTCAGAAAGTCACTGAGGATGAATCAAGGTCTCCAGATTCAATTACATTATCCCTCACACATCACAACTTTCCCTATCATGGTTTTGATATATCGCAGGTTGGCATAAGAGATTAAATAGGAATTTGGGGGGAGTTTTGCAGAAGCCCTGAAGGCCAGTATGTGAAGGCCAGCAAGCAACACAGAAAGTTAGGAAACTCAGAAATGCATAAAATATATGTAGAGTATTGAATAATATCAAGATATTTTATCTTTTAATTCCATAATAATTCAGACTTTTTTCTCATATGAAAGAAGGATCAAAAAATTTATGTGGATTTTCCAGATTTAGGGGGCACCGTGTCCCTAACCCTGATGTGGAAGGAATAACTGACTGTTGGAATCATCTTGAAAGGTGAAATGATGTCATGCTCCCATATGATTATTGCAGAATGAGTGAGACCTAAGAATGTTGAGTCTTTAGTTTGGAAGCATCACCGACTAACTATTAGTTTCCAAATGTCTTTTAAGCTGCTTGCTTTTATCAGTAAAATACACTTTAGTTCAGTTCCTTGTCAGATTAAGGATTGTCTTCATACCTTCATGACGATGTGGTATTTTCAGAGGAAAGTCTTCACATTCAGAACACATTTCCCCTAGAATCTTAGAGTTTTAGGTTGTTGGTCTCTTAGGTCACGTTGGAGGTTACAAGACTTGCAGTAAAGATTTTGTGTCACTTTTAATTTTGTGTTTGATTGTTTCTTACTCAAAAAGGTTTGATTCCTTAATAATTGCTGCTTGTTTCTTCAGAAAAGAGCATTAAACCCACTTTTCAAAATTCAACTACCAAAAATTCAATACTGTCTTGATGTTGGAGAAAAAGCCCTGGATTTGGAGGAGAACCTGGGTTCAAAATCTGGCTCCTCTACTTTATAGGAATATGAAATTGAAGAAATAACTTAGCTTCAAAGAATTGTGGAATTTGAGAATTGGAAGGGTCCCCAGGGATCATCTAGTTCAGCCCAAATACTAAAAAAGTTCCTTCTATGGCGTACCTGAAGAGTCGCTGTTCAGTCTCTACTTGAATGATTCCAAGGAGTGGAAGTCTACCACCTCTTGGAAAAGCACATTTTACTTAATTGTTGGGAAGTTTACCTGTGTTTTCTTCTGACCACAAGCCTCAACTGACATTTTTTCCACTTTCACCCATTGTTCTTGGTTCAGCTCTCTTTTCTTTAACCGAAAATAATGTTGAATTCCACCTCACTAATCCCTCCTTACTGTGACCACCTTCAAATTCTTGAACACAGATACCATCACTCTCCTGAGTCAGGCTCAACTTCTTCAAGCAATCTTCATATTTCATGGAAACAAGACCCTTTTCCAGACTGTTTGCACTCCTTTGGACACTGTTCCAAGTTTTGTGCTGTCTCTAAATGATACCAAGTATGTGATCAAGGAACTATACATATGTCCTTTAAAACCACAGATTTAGAGGGATCTTAAAGGTCAATTAGTACAATATCCCTTTTCTTAACAGATGAGGAAACTGAAGCCCAGAGAAATCACCTGACTCTCAAAGAATGATATCCTCAGGTACTGAAATAACTGGCAGCTGTGACTGCTGAGCCACTCTCAGTGATATTTAAAAGATCACTAAAAATGGGAGAGATTTCACAAAATAAGAGAAGGGAAAATGCCCTTATTTTCAAAAAGGAAAGGAAAACAGTCTAATTCATAAGTTACTGAGTTTGACTTTGGATTCTAGAAAAATGCTTTAATGAATGACAAACATCCAGGATGGCACCTTCAATCAATCAACTAGGATTTATTGAGCACCTACTATGTGCTAAGCATTGGGCTAAGCACTGATTCCTTAAGAACAAAGACATTAGATGAGCATTTGACAGGGATGTTGTAGAGGGAATTACTCAGAGACAATGTATTGGGTGACCTCTACCATCTCCCCCAACCCCAAATCAGCAGTTTTGATAGACTGTGCATTCAAGGTAAATATTCAAATACTATGCTAGCAAATGGGAATTAAGATGCCCTTATATACTTCTTAATTCTAGAAATCCAAGCACTGCTAATATTGTCTTAGAGAGAACGCCTCCAAATTAGTAAAATCATTGAATCATGGAGCTAGAGTTGGAGAGGAGTCTCTTAGAAGCCATCTAAGCTGACCCCTTTCATTTGAGACTTTTGAGCCCCAGAAACTTTGTGGCTTTCCTTGTATCACAACTGTACTGAGAAATGGCACCTGGATTTGAACCTAGGAAAGTTGATTCCAAATCCAGGAGTCTTGTTATTATACTTCCTAGGTATATAGCTTATCTGTGAGGGGCATAGTTACCAGAGATAGATTGACAGGTGATAGAGGTAGAGTCAGAAGACCTGGAGTGGAATTTTATCTCTCTCACTTACTGGCAGTTTGACCTCAGGAAATCTACTTAATCTTTCTGTGTTTTAGGTTCCTCAACTTTAAAATATGGAAACTGAACCAGATAACCTCTAACTAAGAGCCCTTTTGGCTCCAATGTGTGATACTATGGTGATTTTTTGCTATACATATATGAACTTTTGGTTACATACTGTACTTGTGAAATCTGACTGAATTGAAATGAGAGCTTGCATTATGGCATCATCACCATCATTTCGAACATTTCTATAGCATTTTAAGATTTGCAAAGCACTCATTTGATTTTCACAAGAACCCTAGGAGGTACAACTCAGATAAAAGTGATCACTCAATGGGAAACCATGTCCCTGTTCTGTCTTACTCTTCCTGAATTCAGACTTTTAGATCCTGGTAGGAAGTTCCAGTCAAGGACAGCTCACCTATTTCTTGTTATTTCATCTTAAGTTATGTTGACCATACTGGCAGGCTTTATTTTTGCCTTGAGAAAAACTGTCATTTCAGAAAGTGAAAAGAAAATGGTTTTTGAGATTGGAGCTTGGGTTTGAGCCACCTTGAAAACTCATAGCCTATCAGGGGGAGAAAAAGTTTCCTCCAGACTCCCTTTCTCCCAGAATTGCTTCAATTCAAACAAGTTTTCCAGACTCACAACCTCCCCCTTCCCCCAGCTCATACTTTGAGATAAATCTCAGGGCAGACAGAAAATTGTTTTAAATGGCAAATAAATAAATATTAGAAACCTTTCCTTTAGTTGCTATCTTTGACATTCTTTTTTTTCACAGTCAGTTTCTTTTCCTCAACAAATTTCTTTCCCACAGCTATAGCAGGCTTTTGAGAATACATAGTGTGGGCAATTTCTAGATGCTTTCCCCCTTACTTGAATCTGACCAAAGACATCCAAATGAATCCTAATAATTTAGTAAAAAAATGATTTTATCCTTCCCTGGACTATAACAGTTAGACTTAATCTGCAATGTATGTATCCAAGTTGTAATTATGAAGCCTCAATAATACCACTGGCCCTGAAGTGCTTTGGGAAAATGCCTGATTTGCATATGGCTAATGTCAGCCTGGTATCTGTCCTCCACATCTGGTGTTCTTTGAAGGGCAGTGTGATCACCACCCAGGTAGAGTGAGGGAGAAATACAGTGAAGTAAGTAAAGTATCCTTAGGATGTGTCTGTCAGACGCCAACACCTTAAAATGAAAAGTCAAAAACACAGTTATCCAGATGCTTTTCCTATCTATTTGGAGTCTAGGATTCTTCACTTTTCATTAGATGTTCTAGTCACAAAAATAAGGAGAGGAGAAAAATGAACTAGAAAAAAAGTTGAAAATGAGTTAGTAGATAGTGATAAAAATGCAAAGAGAAAAGAATTGACAAAAATATTAAAAAGTAAACAGAAAACAAAAAATCAGAAGAGGACAAAAGAAGAAAAATTTTACTGCTACTTTTTTTTTGAAACTGGGCCTCCCTATCTAGCCAAGACTGGAGTATACCAACTATTCAAGGGTCCTATCTCAATATTCACTGAAATGGAAGCATTTACCTGCACCCTCTGTCTGAACTGGGCTGATTCACCTCTCCTTAAGCAGGCTGGGAGCCCTCCATTCCCAGAGACTCTCCATATTTGTGCCAAACTTAATGTAACCACTTACTCAATTGGCTTTAGCCTTTTTAGAACTCAGAACTCCTGAACTCAAGTGATGCACCAACATCAGCCTCCTCAGTAGCAGAAATTAACAGGGTTCAGTGTTGCTACTTTGTCAAATTTAATACACATATTTTTTAAAACTGCGCATGAAAGAAGTTCACAGTTTTATATTATACCATTTTTCTGAGTGTTTAAATGGTAGTATCTATCTCTATTAAGTTCATTATAAAAAGGAAAATAAAAAAATCATTTCACTTGTTAGCATACGATGGGGGAACCATCTTTTTTTTCCATCTTTTTTCTTTGAGAGATGATCCACTCTTTCTTTGACATTATCAAGATAAAACAAACAAGGGCTTTCATGATGATCTCATTCGTTACCTGCTTGGTGGTTCCATCAGACAGATAAAATTCTAGAAATGCTGGACAGTACTTGCCAAGGGGTGTGTTGGCACGCACGCGCATGTGTGTGTGTGTGTGTGTGTGATTTGCTCACTTATTAAGCAATGAAAAGTCACTTGTGCTCCCTCATATTTTTTCATTGAGAATTGCATGTATACACTATCTTTAAACAAACAGTTGACTCAGATTTCTGAAATTAAATTGGACTACATTGAACCTGGCACCATCGCAAATTCTCCACAATCTGCATTCACACATCATCATTTCTGTTACCTTATCAAGGATCTACCTTATCAAACTTCCACGTAACACAGCTTCCTGTTTGTCTCTAAAACAAATATGTAAGACATCCATTGCCAATGGATTTTACTTTGAGTTTCTACCACCCTTTCACAGATTCCCAAGTTTCCTGTTCTGTAATTCACTCAGCAACTCATCACATCCTAATAAAATAAAAGAATGTGCCATGTTCACTCCTAGCAGATTAGGCTTCTTAAGGAATAGATGAGCTCAGGGTTAGAGATACTGCTATCCCAATTTGTGTCCATTTTTCTAGATCTGAAGCTGCCTAAAAGGCTTTACATGCCTCTGTTTGTTCTCCCTTGTCTAAAGTCTGCATCAGTTCCAAGAGCCTCTCACTGGGAGTTTGAACTTTCCTTTAATCTAATCCATTTAGAAAATGACTCACCATTTATTGAATAAAGTGGAGAAAATTGATATCTTTTCATTAGGCTGACAAATTCTTTTTCACTGCTGGCATCTGAAATGTGTTTTCTATTTAAATTTTATTTATATCAATCTTCTCTAGTAGGAGTTAGATTAAAATGAAATACCTTACAATCAGTATACAGCTTTCCCATTACCACCAAGATTGTGAATACTAGTTTTGCAAATGAACTCAATACCAACTATTTCTGGGCACAATTTAATATTTAGAAACAGGAGTTAAACATAAGTAATATTTGAACATGTCTGTAACTGTAAAAGGTGATGGTTTTACTTATTAAAAGGAGAAAAAGAGAGCTTAAAGGACATGATTTGGCTGTTGTAAAATCAGTAACAATTCTAGTGGGCTATATATTATAATAATAGCATACATTTATAGAAGACTTCAGAGGTAGCAGGTAAAGTGGATAAAATGTTGAGTTTAGAGTCAGAAAGATGTTGGATTTATTGGCTCTGCGACCCTGGGTAAACCATTTAACACAAATGTTCTTTCAAGCAACTCCCAAGTACTTATCTACCAGTTCATAGATGGTTTGCCATTTGCTGCTGGTGGAGACAGTTGGCATTGTGGGAGCCTCCAACTTGACAACATCACAGCTCTTCCTATATTCTCCAAATTCTTTGAATAGCGTATTGCTCCTTCAGAACATGTACAACAAAGTCATTTGGCATAAATTACATTTAAACAAGCAACTTTCACTAGATACCATGGTAAGTTCTAGATAGGTACTCCACTTGAATGTAAAAGATCATCTCAAAAAAACAGAAGTGATTAGGAGGCACTTTCCCTGCTCCAAAAAAAAAAAGAAAAAAGAAAAAACTATAACTAAGAATTCTGAACCAAACAAGATGTGGGGGTGAACATAAAATTCAATAAATAAATAAATGAGTAAGTAAATAAATTAATCTTTTGTGTGATCAGCATAGATAGAATACAAAGGGAATCTCTCTCATAAGAGAAACAACTCTGCAGCAACACACACATCTCATCAAGTCTCCTAACAACCCTCTGAGGTAGGCAAGACAAATAATAGAATAATAGATCTAAAGATAGAAGGTATCTCAACATCATTTAGTCCAACATTCTCATTTTACAGGTAACGAAAGTGAGATCTAGAGTGGTCAAGTCACTTGCCCAAGGTCACAAAGGTAAGAAGTGACAGAACCAGGATTTGAGCCCAGGTTCTAAATTACCTTATTTTATAGATGAAGGAACTAAGGTTAGACAAAATTAAGCTATTTGGCCAGTCACTTAGCTACTAAGTTGTACATCCAGAAATGGAGCCCATGTTTTCTGACTCTGTTGAATGCTTTTTCTACTTCTCCTTACTGTCTTTCCCACAATCCAACAATATCCTTATAAACTCTTTTATGTTTGAGAAAAAGAAAGGACTTGTAGGTACACACACAGATAGTCTTCCTTTGACAGAAAAGGGAACTCCTAAAAAACTGACTGTAAAGCAAGATTACCTTTCAGGACTCTGATTTTTCAAATGACATACTGTAAAATCAGAAGCTTTTCTGTTCTTTCTTCCCTATCTCTCAACTGGCCAACAGTATTGTCATCACTAATGCCAAAGCCAATATCATTGTTTCAACCAAATCAGGGCAGAAGTGACAGCACAGAGTAATCATTATTCTACAACACAAACTGTAAGAAGAGAGGGGTAGGACATAGTAGAAAACATTGTAGGCATGAGAAAGAAATATCCAAGTTTAAACCCCACTTGTGACACTTACGAGCTATATGACCATATGCAAGACAATGCACATTTCTGCAACTGTAAAATGGGGATAACAATGCAATAGTGACAACTTCACAGAGCTGACTCATAGCAGATAATTTTTGGAAAGTGTTCTGCATTTATATGTATATAAAGCCATATATAAGTAACTGAGGTAAACTAGGTGGTGCAGTGAGTTGAGTACGACCAGGCTTGGAGTCAGGAAAACTTATCTTTCTCAGTTCAAATCTGGCCTCAGACACGTAACAACTGTGTAACCTTGGGCAAGTCACTTAACCACATTTGTCTCAGTTTCCACATTAGTAAAATGAGCTGGAGAAGGAAATGACAAACCAATCTGTGTGTTTGTCCTTCGTTGCCAAAGAAGACCATGACATCAGAGAAATGATGACATGACTTGCATTTGACTTTGTTGTGAGGGAGAGAGGGCTGTGCAGGTCACCAGCCTCACTTTTCCTCCAGAGACATCTGAATCCAGTGACCAGATATTCATCAGGATGACTGGAGATGACCCAGGATGAGGCAGCAATTGGGGTTAAGTGACTTGCCCAAGGTCACATATCTAGTGAATGTCAAGTGTCTGAGGTGAGGTTTGAACTCAGGTCCTCCTGACTCTTGCACTGGTGCTCTATTCACTGCACTACCTAGCTGCCCCCAACCACTTTAAGTGGTTTTACCAAATGAGGTCAGGAGGAGGTAGGCATGATTGAAAAATGAATGAAAACATAAATTATGGTTATCATTAGAGGAATGAAGAGGGAATTTAACTACTGCTGCGTAAATTTAGAAACAGCAAAATCCCATGCCCTGTGTTATCTTACATCCTACTCATAGTTCCATGTTGCTCCCTACATTCCTACTTATAGTTCCATTAAGAAAAGTGTTTAGAATTTTAAAATGGAAGCTTCTTGAGGACAGGGTCTATTTCACGTTTTCTTTGTATCTCTAGCATTTAGCACAGTGCCTAGACATTATAAATGGTTTTTTTGTTGTTGTTGTTGTTGATTGGTTGGTTGATTCAAACATTTGGATCACAGGACTTTAAGAACGTAGATTAGGACCTTAGGAAATCATCTAATCCAATGCCTTCATTTCAATAATGAGGAATTAGGGAGCCCAAAAAATAGCCCCAAGGTAGGAATTGCAAATCAAGACTAACCCAGGTTCTCTAATTCCAAAATCAGTGATCTGAGGGAATCACTTCTCTTTCCTAAGAATATAGGATCAGATAGCCCAGAATTGGTGATAAGCACAAGATAAATACAGTTTTGATTATATGCCAAGTTATCATTTAAATGTTTGGTTTTTGTTGTTTTCATTTTGTTTTTTACTTCTCTATGACAGAGGGGATGCAAGAAAGATTCAATGTTTTTCCTCCTGGCTCTGCTACCATATTGACATCAAAAGAATCCAGAGCTATCTGTGTAAGGCTTTGTATCTAAAAGAAGAATCCTGTAGTTTGTATTAAAGAGTCATCTGCTTGCCCAGGGTTTGAGCCTCCTTCCTCTCTAAGAAAGCTCTGAATAGCCCACCCATCTGGAGAAAGCAAAGTTCACTTAATCCTCCAACTCCACCCCACCTGGGAATTGTTAACACTAATCAGTTCAATGGCCACCTGTGGTTTACTTGGGAGTCTGAAAAGTCAGCTGTGGGACCTGCAAGGAAACTGCAGCTGATTCTGCAACAAAAAGAATTCCATAGTAAATAGGGATTAAAGGTCAGGATTTATTTCATCTGCAGAAGACCAAGGAACTCGCTCCTTCACTCCATCACCTGGCGTTTGGGGTAAATTTATCCAAATTTTTATCTTTCCCATTTGCCCTGACAGAAGTGTTCATAGAGAGGCAATTGTTTTGGGATTCATAAAAGGGATTATTGTAAGTCATCTTGTGTGGAGCCATAACAACTTCTCTGAATCCATATTTGTGTTGGCATGCTGGCAGTCAGAAAGCTGTTGCTACTACTAGTCTCAGTGTTATATCAGATAACCCTAAGAATAACTGTGCTTTCCAGTACCCTGGCCCATGAGCCCCTACCGCTGCACTTCTGATAAGGACAGTTAGCTAGAATCCCCTCAGCTGGGAGATGGAGTGTTTTGTATGTGGAACGGCCAAGAAGCCAGTGCCACTGGACCAAAGAGTATAGGTTGGGAGGTAAGGTATAAGGAGACTGGAAAGGTAGGATAGTTGGCCCTTGGATGGCAAACAGAACATTTTATAATTGATCCAGGAGGCCCTAGGAAGCAAATGGAGTGTAAAGAGGGTGGGAGTGGGGAATATGATTGAATTAGAAAAATGGGTCAGTGGAGAATGAACTGAAGTGGGGAGAGACCTGAGAATGATAGAACTACCAGCAGGCTATTGAAGTCTGAGGTGATGAGGATCCATACCATACCAGTGGCAGTGTCTGAGGAGATAAAGAGGTGCACTAAAAAGAGAGTGCACATGTGAAATTTACAGGCATTGGCAACAGCTTGGATATGGAAGGTTAGAAATAGTGAGGAGTTGAGGATGACTCCTAGGTCATGAGCCTGAGAGGACTGGGAGAATGATATTGCCATTTGCAGTAATTGGGAAGGTAGGAGGGGTAAGAGTTTTAGAGGAAAATAGATTCCATTTTGGATATATTGATGATTGATCCAAGATGTCTCCTGAACATCTAGTTTTAAATATCTGAAAGGAAGCTAGAGATGTGTGACTGGAGGTCTGAAGAGAGTTTGGAGTAGGATAGGTAGATTTAAAAATCAACAGCATAGAGATAGTAATTAAATCCATGGGAGCTGATGAGATCACCAAGTGCCATAGTGGAGAGAGAGAAGAAAAGAGGGTGTGATCTGGAAAGGGATCCAGCAAAAAGGACCATAGAAGAGGTTAGATAGGTAGGAGAACCAGGAGATAGTGGTGTCCCCAAAAACCTAGAGAGAAGAAAACATCAAAGAGAAGAGAGTGATCAATAATGTCAAGGTTGCAAAAAGGTCAAGAGGAATAGGAACTGAGAAAAGGCAGTAAAGTTTGGCAACTAAGAGATTATTAGTAACTTTGGAGAGGGCAGTTTCAGTAAAATTATGAGACTGGAAGCCAAATTATAAGGGGTTAAGAAGAGAGTGAGGGGAGAGAAAGTAGAGGTACCTACTGTAGATGGATGAGTAGTTTACCTACAAAGGGCAGAGGAAAAATAGGATAATTGTTAACAGGGATTGAAAAATTTTCAGAGTTGGGAAGATATGGGAATGTTTGTAGGCAGTAGGAAGGGAGATAGCAGTAGATAGGGAGAGATTAAAAATAAATGGGAGGGATGTCAGAGGGGACAATCTAATGAAGGAGTTGCAATGGAGTGAAATCACTTGAATAGTTGGAGGGTTTAGCTTTGCTAAGGGATGAGGTTTGTGCTGTTTGAGAGGTTCAGGGACCCCTCAAGGAATGAAGTACAGGAGATGGTTGTCTGGAATGAATTCATGGACTCAAGCATTCTTTAAGTCAAGTTGGCAAAGGTTTATTGTAAGGTCAATAAGGCAGGCAAAGCTCTTTAAGGAACTTGCAACTTAACAGGAATGATGCTAAAGTTTACATAGGGAAAGTAATGGATTATCTGGCAGATATGTTAATTAGGTGATAACATACAACCTTACTCACAGACATCATTCACTACTGGAAACCAGGAGAAAGGGTCTCTAAGGGGTGTATTTTTGGTCTGTTATGTCTGTTACAAGATGGCTTTGGGAGTTGATTTCTATAGCTTGACCTCTGGATTGCATATGGTAACTGTGAAAATCAGCACATGATAGTTCTGCTGGTACAAGATAGTCCTGTTCATACCAAGGAAATTATACAGAAGACAGCTTGTTTTGTAACAGGGAAAGATAGTTTGTCTTACTGGGGTCCACTCAAGAGTTATTGCTGGGGATAGTGTCTTTGAGCTGGGGAGAAAAGTGTCAGTGATAGTGTTTTGAGACAAGGGAGAAATGTGACCTTGGAGGTGAGGTCCAAGCATAAGCACCCAAGAACCCCATCAAGCCTACTTCAGCATGTGAGATTGATGTGAAGGAGGAGAGGCAGAAGGCATTTAAGTGATAGAAGATGAAGAAGAAAGGAGAAGATGCTCATGGTGAATAGCTTAACTTTTTAAATTTTTTTATTATATTTATCTATTTTTAGTTTTCAGCATTCATTTCCACAAAATTTGAGTTCCAAATTTTCTCCCCATCTCTCCCTCCCCCCAACTCAAAATGCCTTGCATTCTGATTACCCCTTCCACCAATCTCCTAACACCCCTAACATTACCCCTTCTAACATCCCTCCCTTCCCTTATCTTCATCTTCTCTCTTGTTTTAGGGCAAGATAAATTTCTGTACCCCATTCCCTGTATTTATTTCCCAGTTGTATGCAAAACAATTCTCAACATTTGTTCCTAAAACTTTGAGTTCCAACTTCTCTTCCTTCCTCCCTCTCCACCCATCCCCACTGAGAAGGCAAGCAATTCAATACAAGCTATATATATGTAGTTTTGCAAATGATTTCAATAATAGTCATGTTGTGTAAGACTAACTATATCTCCTTCCATCCTATCCTTCTCTTCATTTCTTCAATTCTCTCTTTTGACCTTGTCCCTCCTCAAGTGTTTACTTCTAATTGCTTCCTCCTCCCTTTTGCCCTCCCTTCCACCAACCCCCCACCCTGCTTATCCCCTTCTCCCCTACTTTCCTGTAGTGTGAGATAGGTTTTCATACCAAATTGAGTGTGCATGCTATTCTTTCCTTGAGCCAAATATGATGAGAGTAAGCTACATTTTTTCCCTCTGACCTCCTCCCTTTTCTCCTCCATTGAAAAAGCTTTTTCTTGCCTTTTTTATGAGAGATAATTTACCCCATTCCATTTCTCTCTTTCTCCTCCCAGTATATTCCTCTCTCACCCCTTAATTTTATTTTTTAGATATGATCTCTTCCTATTCAACTCACCCTGTGCTCTCTGTTTATATGTGTGTGTGTGTGTGTGTGTGTGTGTGTGTGTGTGTGTGTGTGTGTATAATCCCTCCAATTACCCAAATACTGAGAAAAGTTTCAGGAGTTACAAATGTTATATTTCCATGTAGGAATATAAACAGTTCAACTTTAGCAAATTCCTAATGATTTCTCTTTCCTGTTTACCTTTTCATGCTTCTCTTGATTCTTGTGTTTGAAAATCACATTTTCTTTTCAGTTCCAGTCTTTTCATCAAGAATGCTGGAAAGTCCTCTATTTCATTGAATGACCATTTTTTCTCCTGAAGTATTATACTCAGTTTTGCTAGGTAGGCGATTCTTGGTTTTAATTCTAGTTCCTTTGACTTCTGGAATATCATATTCCATACCCATCAATCCCATAATGTAGAAACTGCTAGCTCTTGTTTTATCCTGATTGTATTTCCACAATACTCAAGTTGTTTCTTTCTAGCTGCTTACAATATTTTTCCTTGACCTGGGAACTCTGGAATTTGGCTACAATATTCCTAGGAGTTTCTCTTTTTAGATCTTGTTCAGCAGGTGATTGGTGGATTCTTTCAATGTTCATTTTGCCCTTTGGTTCTAGAATATCAGGGCAATTTTCCTTGATAATTTCATGAAAGATGATGTCTGGGCTCTACTTTTGATCTTGGTCTTCAGGTAGTCCCATAATTTTTAAATTATCTCTCCTGGATCTATTTTCCAGGTCAGTTGTTTTTCCAATGAGATATTTCACATTATCTTCCATTTTTTTCATTCTTTTGGTTTGGTTTTGTAATTTCTTGGTTTCTCATAAAGTCATTAGAATCTTATCCATTCTAATTTTTAAAGAGCTATTTTTTTCAGTGAGCTTTTGAACCTCCTTTTCCATTTGGCTAACTCTGCTTTTTAAAGTATTCTTCTCCTCATTGGCTTTTTGGACCACTTTTGTCCATTGAGTTAGCCCATTTTTAAAGGTGTTATTTTCTTCAGCATTTTTTTGTGTCTTCTTTAGCTAGCTGTTGACTTGCTTTTCATGATTTTCTTGCATAGCTCTCATTTGTCTTCCCAACTTTTCCTCCACCTCTCTTTTTTGATTTTCACAATCCTTTTTGAGCCCTTCCATGGCCTGAAACCATTGCATATTTATTTTGGAGGTTTTGGATGCAGCAGCCTTGACGTTTTTGTCTTTCTCTGATAGTATGCATTGTTATTCATTGAAAGGATGGAAGAAAATACTTGTTCACCCACAAAATAACCTTCTATAGTCTTCTTTTTCTCTTTTGGGGGGCATTTTTCCAGCCAGTTATTTGATTTTTGAGTCCTTTGTCAAGAGGAGGGTATACTCTGGGGGCCTATAAGTTCTCAGTTCCTCCAAGGTAGCACAATCAAGGGCCTGTACATTGGTCTGGGAGCTACCAAAACTTTTCTGCCCAGAATCTGCAAGTAGTAAAATTCCCTCTCCACAATCCCCTCCAGTATGCCATGCCCCAGAACTGAGCTCAAGGCTGAGATTCAGATCAGCTGCTCCTTTTCCTCAGGGGCTTTTGAGGGAGCAGGGCCACCACTCAGGGTTGAGACCCAAATTAGTAGCTCAGTTCCCCCAGGGGCTTTAGGCTGAGGGCTACACTAATGGATGTTGCTGCCACTGCCGCCAGCTGGGCCCAGGGCTAGGGGAGAACCCTGCTTTCTCACTGATCTTTGAAGCTGTGTTTGGTGTTTGTGGGTTGAGGGATCTGAGAACCATTGCTACTGCCAGGGAGTCTGCCTCTGAGGCTTATTCTGGTCCTGTTCCTCCCAATGCCACATAGCCAAGGCTGGGCTACACTCTGCCCTGTGCCCCATGTGATAGACCTTTCCTCTCAGCCTTCCCGGCTACCTTGGACTGGAAATCTCTTTCAATCTGTCTTTTTGTGGCCTTTGCTGCTCTAGAATTTGTTGAGAGTCATTTTTACAGGTATTTTACAAGCTGAGGGGGAAGAGGTAGAGTATGTGTGTCTTTCTACTCTGCCATCTTGGCTCCACCTAGCCTAATTTTTTTCTATAAAAGATGAAGCAAAGTTCTCAGCTGAGAGTGAGAATAGGGAGAACTACAAGTGGTTTGAGAAGAGATGAAAAAGTCTAGAAAAGCTACTATAGGAAGCAAGATAGTGAATTGATAAGGGAGGTATAGTAGGATGGCCTAGCAGCAGTGAGGACCTAGGCAGTAGACCCAGCCAGAACAATTGCATGATTTTCTCAATTTTCATTCAGCAATATGCATGTAGGAGCAAAAGCAGTAAATGGTGAGAGTGATCCAAGGCTGAGGCATGGCTGGACATAATCAGTGATATGATAAGGGGTAAGGGATTCAAGAGAGGAAGACGTAGTAGAGTTGAATTGGTTCACCACGGGGTTAAGATGAGGAAAGAGGCTAATGCAAAGGAAATAGCCAGGGAGAGAAGTCAAAACTGAGAGGTCAAAAGAGAGGAAGTAATGGTGCAGAAAAAGAGAAGAGTTTGTAATGGAAGGCAGAAAGAGAGGTAAAATGTCAATAGATTATAATCAGATAAAAGATTACAAAATTCTTGGACTTAGAGGTGGTACATTTGTACATGATTGCAAGATCAAGGGTATGATCATTTTTATGTGTGGCTGAGGTAGAGGCAAGAGAGTAGTTCATGTAAGAAGAGTAGGATGAGGAACTAAATGGTTAGAGTGTTTGAGGAATAATCAACATACATCTTAAAGTTGCCTAGTATGAGGGCAGGAGTTGGGGAGGAGAATAAATAAATAAAATATGAGTTAGGTAGCAAATGAGAGATAGACAGACAAACTAACAGATAAATTCAGATCATAAATCTAGAGATGTAAAAGATTTTGAGATCATCAAGTACAGAGATTCTTAAGCTGGAAATCATGAGTTTATACACACACACATACATATATACATACACACATGTACACATATGTGCACACATACACATATACATACACATATACACAATATACATATATAATATAGGTAACTGTATTTCAGTATTATTGTCTTCCATTGTAACCTTATATATTTTATATTATACATTTAAAATATTCTGAGAATAAGTCTAACTCTTACAATTTACTGTCAAAGGGGACCATGATACAAATATGGATAAGAACACCTGATCTAGTGTACTTTACAAAGAAGTTAAGTGACTTCCCCAAGGCCACAGAGTTAATAAGAAGCAGACCAAGAATTTGAATCCAGGTCTTCTGACTGTAAATCCAGCACTCTTTCTATTGTATCAACTATACAAAAAGTAAATTGGAAAGGAAGAACACTAGCTCCTCTGGGAATCTGGAGAAACCTCCTTTAGAAGGAAGGTGGCACTTCAGCTAGATCTTGAATGGAAATAAGTATCGCTTTTACAACTAGTATCTCTGATAAAGGCCTCATTTCTAAAATATGTAGAGAACTGAGTCAAATTTACAAGAATACAAATCATCCTCCGATTGATAAATAGTTGAAGAATGTGAACAGGAAGTTTTCAGAGGAAGAAATTAAAGCCACCTGTAGTCATATGAAAAAATGCTCTAAATCACTGATGATTAGAGAGATGTAAATCAAAACACCTCTGGGGTACTACATCATACTTATCAGATTGACTAACAAGACAAAACAGGAAACTGATAAATTATGGGGAAGATGTGGGAAATTGGAGCACAAATTCATTGTTGGTGGAGCTGTGAGCTGATCCAGCCATCCTGGAGAGAAGTTTGGAACTATGCCCAAAAGACTATGAAAATGTGCATACCCTTTGACCCAGCAATATCACTTCTATGACTGTATCCCAAAGAGATCATAAAAATGTGAAAATAATCCACATGTATAAAAACATTTATAGCAGCTCTTTTTGTGGTGGCCCAGAACTGGTAATTGAAGGAATGCCCATCAATTAGGGAATGGTTGAACAAATTGTGGTATGTGAATGTAATGGAATACTATTGTGCTATAAGAAACGATGAACAGGTTGACTTTAGAAAATCTTGTAAAGACTTCTATGAATTGATATAATGAATTGATTGATATGAATGAAGTGAGCAGAACCAGGAGAACATTGTTCACAGAAACAGCCACAGTGTGTGATGACTGATTTTGATAGATTTAGCCCTTCTCAGCAATGCAAGGACCTAAAACAGTTTCAAAGGACTCATGATGAAAAATGCCATCCACATCCAGAGAAAGAACTAGGGAGTCAGAATGCAGACTATTTTCTTTTTTGTTTTGTTTTCTGTTTTGTTTCTCATAGTTTCCTTCATTCATTATAATTCTTCTATGCAACATGACTAATGTAAAAATGTGTGTGATAGGAATGTTTGTGTATAGTCCATATCAGATTCCATGCCATCTTGGGGAGGGAGGGGGAGAAAATTTAAAACTTATGAAAGTGAATGATGAAAGCTGTAAATACATAAATTAATAATTTTTTTAAAAAAAGAAATAAGTATCCCTAAAAGTAAACCTGAAGAGGAGAGACGGTATTCCTTTCATGGGAGTCAGCCTGAGTAAAGGCATAAAGGTAGAAGACTGAATGTCATATACAGGAAATGGGAAGTAAGTCGATTTGGTTAGAACTTAAGGTAAATTAGGAGTTAATAAAGGCTGAGGAAAATTGTCAATTACATATACAGCTTAACAATGACAATACAACTGGCCTGTGTTGAATATGGCTTCATTTATTGACCAAACAGAATCCGAGAATTATTCTAATGAAAAGAAATTATGTAACAAAAAATCAATATATATGAGGAAGGCGCAATTGTGCAGTGAGCAAAGCTTGCATTTGGAGTCAGACAACTTAAATTTAAATCTTGGCTGTACCATTCACAACATACGTAGCCTTAGGCAAATCCCTTAACTCCTCTGGGCCTCAGTTTCCTCATCAGTAAAATGAGGGGGTTGGGCCAGATGACCTCTGGGATCCTTTCCAGCTCTGTGAGCCAAAAAATGAACTCAGTTCACATGTTCTAGATAAGTGTCACATTATCACATTACACTTACAAGACCCATTTCTGATATTCTCTTGGGGAGGTCATGAACACTTCTGAAATGCTTTTATTATTAGATTTTCCTTCCTTGTGAATCATTGAATCTTCAAATCCTTTAAAGGTATCTCACAGATTTCACAAAACTTTCTATCCTTCAGCCTACATTTCCATTTAGTAACTAGTTGTGTTAAAAAGAGACAGAGGCTACTTTGTTAACCTGCAACAAAGAGAACTGAATCTGAGAGGTCAAGGAGCGGTATCAAGGAAAGAGAACAGGCTATGTACCTGTCAGAAGAAGGCAAAATCACTTTTTTTATAAAACTGACCTCCCTGATGGGAGTAGTTCATTTTCCATATACCTTGGTGGAAAGTTCCCCATTGATAGAGTTCACCATTGGAGGGATGCTGGCAAAGGTAATTCTTCCCCCACCCCCCAACTTGCCCTTCGAGCCAAGACCAGAGAGCTTTGTTGCTGGTGATTTCCTTAAGTGGGACTGGGATGTTCATGACTAAATGATAACCAAAAATGGACCCCCAACTCTATTTCATACATTCCCAAAGTGATCAATATTGCCCCATGATAATTGAGGGATGGTAAATAAAAATAAGGGGACCATGGAAGCATAAGGAAAGAAGATAGAATTTTGAAAAAAAACTTTTGGACGCATTTCATTTATAAAGTCCTAGCGATTACATTATTTTTCAAATAACACAGAAAAAGCAAATTAAAACAAATTAGTGGTCAAGTCCTCCAACAGGTCTTAACAAGCAAGTATTGGCAGGTGAGCAGTATTGTCACTGTCAGGAATTCCAGCATGCATTAGGAATATGTTCATATAACGACTTGTTTACAGTACAATATTATATGGTGACATGATGCAAAATTGCAACATCAAATTTTCAATGAAGGAAAAAAACACAAATTTGCAATAAATTATTAAATTTAAGAGGCATCATTTTTTAAAAATATTTTATATTTTTTGAAATGATGCAAATTCTCCCCCAAAATAAATACATTAAAAGGTTAAGAAAGTAGATTTCCAGTGGGGCACTGAGTATTTTTTAAAGGGCCAAATAAGTTAGAGAAACTCTGGTCTATTTAAATCCAACTTGGATCTATACTTGCCCAGAAAATTTTAAATTTCATTTTCTCTCCCTTTCTAATGACACAAGAATGAATGGATTGATAGGAAAATGAGTGGATAGGTGGGTGGATTATTGGATCAATGAAAGAATGGGTGAATGAATGAACATTTATGAAGCACTTACTATATGCAAAACATTTTGCTAAGTCCTGGAGATACAAACAGAAAAGGGTTTTTTTCTTCCACTCACAATTATCATCTATCTAAATGGTCAATGATTCCTCATTTTAGCTATGGTAAGAATTTTCTCAATTTTTCAGTCCTATATGTGGATCTCTTCTTTAATTTTTTAAATACAATTTACACATTTTTAAAATTTTCTGATTAGTTTTCTCTGACACCTCATTTTCAACCTTGTTAAAGAATGCTAGTATCCACTAGATCACAGATTTAGAGTTAGAATAGCAGCCTTAGAGACCTAGTCCCATCCCCTCATTTTTCATGGAAGGGAACTGAAGCCCAGAGACTTCAAATAATTTGCTCAGGGTAAGACAGCTATTATGTGGCAAAGCCAGAATTGAAATTCAGTCTCTGACTCCAAATTCAGAGCTTTTTCCCCTAAATCACTCTCCCAAGGAGTCAATAATTCAACATATTTATTACCTTCTGTGTATGAGGTACACTTAGGTATTGTGGAGTCTACAAAAGAGAAAACACATTCCCTCAACCCTCTCTCATTAGCACAGTGCTTGACTTGGAGGCATAGGGAACTTGTGGCCTGGAGGCCATATGTGGCTTTCCAGGTCCTCAAGTGCAGCCCTTTGACTGAATCCAAATTTCACAAAACAAATCTCCTTAATAGAAGGATTAGTTCCCTAAAATTTGGGTTCAATCAAAAGACTGCACTCAAGGACCTAGAAGGCCACAGGGAGACCACAGGTTCCCCGCCTCTGATTTAGAGTAAATCCTTTTATTAAGTGTTTTCTATATTCCTCCATGGAGGGAGAGGGATATTGATATCAGATTCTTCCTTGTGATTAATTGTTCAAGTGCCATATTGGAGATACAATTAAAGAGCTTTGATGGGGGAAGCATATGGTGCTAGGTGCATAAATATAGAGTGGCAAGGACCTTTAGAGGGCATCTAGTTTAATCTACTCCTTTTATAGTTGAGGGAACTGGAGCTTGGAAATGAAGTATTTCTCCAGTGTCCCAAAGTGAGAGAGCTGAGATTTAAACCCCAGTCCTCTGACTCTAAATCCAGCATGTTTTGAACATTAATAAAATTACAAAGGATAGAAATCCTTCCCATGAAGGCTTCATGGAGGAGGTGAATTTTGTCCAGACTTTAAAAAAAGAGATGGGTAATATTTTCACAGGCAGACGAAGATTGGGTGGGGGTACTCTGGGCAGAGGCATTAGCATTATCCAAGAGAGAATGATAAGAAAACATAGGATATGTTATGAAACACTCCTTTAAGTAGAGCATAGAGGAAAAAGTGAGGGAAGAATGGTAGCCAAAGCTAAAAGATGAGATGCAGGAGGGCCTTGAATGCCAGACTACAGAATTTAATTTTTATGATGTAATCCATTAGAATTCACTTGCATTTTGAGCAGGATAATGGGACAATTAGATCTGTAGTTTATTAAGCTAGCAGTAAGCTACAAAGAGGTTTGGAGTGAGGAGAGAACTCAAGTGAAAAGTTTACTGCGTCTAAATGAGTTTTGATTATGGGAGCAGAATCCTAGATCTGAAGTTAGAGGGACCCTTATTTTACAGATGAGGAAACTGAGATCCAGAGAGGTGACTTTCTGAAAGTCATATAGGCATCAAACATCAGTTACAAGATTTGAACTCAAGATTTCCATCTCACAAGCCAGTGCCCCTTCCACAGTACCATGTTATCAAGTCAATGTCAGTGAAGCCAAGTCAATTTAGAAAAGTGTAGGGGATAACTTCATAAGTCAAGAAAGTCCTTGTGTAAAAGAAAGGAGCTGGAGATTCCAGAAGACAAAAATGAGGAGAAAGATCACTGAGGTGGTGGAGGAGGAAAGGTGAGGGGGTGACTGTCAGCCTATGCAAAGGCAAAAAGGCAGGAGATGAAATGCCTACCTTGAGTAATAAGAAGGCTAAAATGTAGCATACATAAGGAGTAATGGAAACCACCTTTAACAATATTGGAGCTAAAATGTGAAGGGATATAATTTATCCCATAGGCAACAGGGAACCTCAGCATCCTGAGTAAGAGTACTACAGTCTTGATTAACATTGTACAGTGTATAGTAATATACTCTCAGGAAACAACTGAGGATGACTGATGGGAAAGATTTCACAGAGATATCTGTGATGGCATGAATAATTGGAAGAGGAGATGATAAACAGACAGGAGTGAAGACTGACTACTAGTTTCAAGCTTGGGAAACTGACCAACATTGTTACTGGTTGACAAAAAAAATAAGTTAGGAGGAGCTATCTGCAAGGGGAAACCTGGAAAGGGTTGAGTAGGGGTGGGAGAGTAAGATAAAAATTTGTTTTGGACATATTGAGTTCAAAGTCCTACATAGATAATATAACATCAGAAGTTTGTTGTTATTGTTTTTAATTTCTATGTACAGTGGTGCAGTGGGGGATGACGAGAAGGCAGATAGTGGTCCAGATTTTAATATCAATGGTTTAGTGAGAAAATACCTCCATCAATACAGATTAGCAATGTCTGTAATTTATGGTCCTCGAACTGAGACATTAATGCCAAACAATATTAGTAATGGGACTTGAACCCAGATCCTTTGGACTCTAAGACCAACTTTCTCTTGTATACATTTACATGGGCATGCATTTGTAGATAGATGGATAGATAGATGGATAGATAGATAGATAGATAGATAGATAGATAGATAGATGATAGGTAGGTAGGTAGATAGAGAGATAGAACATATATATGTACATGATATAGTGACAAAATATTAGATTTAAATACAAAAAGATCTGGGTTTAAGTCTCATCTGTGACACATAGTAGGTATGTGGCCCTAGTCCTTTATCTTCTCTTACCATCTGAGACAATTGCTTAGTATCTATCCAAAATAATAGGACCACAGGATTTGAAGTAGGGTGAGAAGGTTGTTTCAAATCCTGGCTGGCATTCTACTAGGTCACTTACTTTCTCTGAGTCTCAGTTTCTGCTTTTGTGAAATAAAGGATTCAAACTAGGTCCCAGTTCTAAATCTATTACCTATTAAGATATAGAGGAGTTGCCATCTTCACAAATAAGAAGTGATTACTGAAGAAATGCTGACATTCCTAGGACTTTGAGCTTCTGGTTTGGGAGATGGAAAAACCTACATACCTGCTTTGATTGAAACCGTAGAAATGGCTTATCTGAGGCCATTATATTTTGTGTCTGTGGCTTTGGCACTCTGTCTTTTGACATAGCTCTTTAAAGTTTATCATTCAAAGAATACACTGAACATAAATATGATAGATTCACTTTCTGGGCAATTCCTGCACTTTCCCTACCTGGGGATGCTACCTGGAGAGGATGGACTGGTCTGCTTAGAATAGCAAGCAACTGTCCTTTCCCGTAGCTGGAAAGGACTAATAAAAGGCATGTGATATACATAGCCAATCATCCAACCAATGAGCATTTCTTATATTAAGTGTTTACTCTGTGACAAGCATTGAACTAAGTACGAGAGATTCAAAGAAAAGCAAGAATGCTCATTGCCTTCAAAGAGCTTACATTCTAATGGGGGAGACCACTGGACACATAAAAAAGGATATTAGGTGGAAAGCATGTTGTCCCACAACGTTTCCCATAATAATGAGATTCTGAATTCATCACTGCTTGATGAAGTTTGACAATATAATTGCATTTGCATTGTTGGGTTATGAATGAAAACCCCATTTCTAAGTAGAGTTTGCTCCTCTAGTCACGAAAGGTGAAGAGGAACAGATGTCTCTTCAAAATCCATTTGCCTGGAAAAGAAATAAAGCTGCAGTCCTGATGAGCTGTAATCATAATTTTCTCTCTCTCTCTCTCTCTCTCTCTCTCTCTCTCTCTCTCTCTCTCTCTCTCTCTCTCTCTCTCTCTCTCCTTCTTTCTTTCCTTCCCTCCCTCTCTCCCTCTGTCCCTCTCCCTCCCACCCTTTATCTCTCTCTCCTCCCTCTTTCCTGCCTTCTCCCTCTCTTTCATCTCTTTCTTCTTCTCTTTCTCCCCCTCTCTAGCTTCCATAGTGATTGGAAAATGGTGGTGTGAGATGGAGCCATGTCTTGAAGGAGAGGAATGTAAGACTCTTCCTGATAATTCTGGATGGATGTGCGCTACTGGCAATAAGATAAAGACCACAAGAGTAAGTGGTTTTATTGTAGTTCACATGCCAAAGTACACCAGGACATGCCCAGATGGTTCACTGCTTGTATGTCTGTCCCATATATGTGTTCCAAGAAAGGCCCCATACAGGGGTGAGAGGTGTTGATGACTCAGAAGTTTGATACTCCAGAGAATTCATCATATATCTATCATCAAACTGTACTCAAACTCTCAATACACTGAACAAGAAAAAGCCCCCTTTACTGTCTTGCTAAATATCCTTACTTCCAAATTAAAAAGGAAAGAGGAAGGTTGAGATAATTATTTAAATAGTTGAATGAACATATCTTTATACTTTGCTCAAGGTAAGTCCATATTACAACAGGGGATTCGTCTAAATTGTCCACATCAGTGCTTAACCATTCCATTACAGATTATTGTCATTCATTCATTCATTGAGGACCATTATGTGGTACAGTGATAGAATGTTGAACTAGGAGCCAAGAAAGACCAAGGTTCACCTTCTACACTGACATCTAAAAACCGTGTGACTCTGGGGACATATCTCACCTTCAGTTTCCTCATCTGTAAAATTGAGTTCATAATACCACCTACTTTCCAGGGTGGTTGTAAGGATCAAATGAAATAATATGTAAAACTCTTTGCAAATTTTAAAGCACTTTATAAATGCTAGCTATTACAGATTCAGCAAACATTATAAATTACCTACAGAGCTCCAGGCATCGTTCAAGGAGCTAGAGGTGCAAAGACAAAAATGAAAATGGTCCTGACCTTCAAGAAAACATCGCCACACTCTCCTGAAGTCTGTAAAAGCTGTAGTAAAAATATTTTGTAATTTTTACTTTACAAACCTTTTATGAAAAAGTAATAACCTAATTTCTTCATTCTTAACATTTCAGACTTTTTTTCATATGTTGAATTCTCTTAAAGCAGGGCCCACCTATAGAAGTACCAGCTGGTTCTTACCCATGCCACCACTACCATTACCATGTTTAGAATGTACTCTCTCTGGGGGAAAGAAGCTGTTTCATTTCTTGTCTTTGTACCCCCTGTACCAAGCACAGCATGTGATATACAAGTACTCAATAAATGACAGTTGATTTGTCAATTGATTAACTGACTGAAAGGAACTGCTTTATTGATCTTCCTATACCCAGTGCCTAGATTAGTACTTGGCACATAATATGTGCTTAATAAGTGCATGTTAAAATTAGTTCAATTGGATTGAATCAGTGTTTACATCAAGACACCAAGGATCTGTGAGTTCATAGGTATAGAAATTTCCTCCACTAACTCAGAACTAAACCCAAATCTAACAATGAACAGGTCTATTTATAGAGTTTTCTAAAGCTCTGACAAGTTAAGTGGCCCACTCATGGCTGCACTGGCAACATCAGAGACAGAATATCAACCTAGGTATCTCCAGAACTCTACCCACCAAAATAGTAGCTCAAAATTACCTGTTCTTAATTTTTTTAACTTTTTATGAAGCTTAATTAGATGATTGTGCTCTATTTAGCCAACTTTACTATTAGTTGGAAATGCTAAATCAACTTGAAAAAGAAAAAAGAAATGAAGTTCCAGTCAACAAGAGTAGTTTGGGGAGAAAAGGAAAGAGGACAAAGGAAGGCCTCCAGACAGTCATCCAGTTGGGCAGCCCCTTGCCCACACCTTCATTTTGTGCCATGTCCACAAATGACTTCAGAGCCAACACAGCCTCATTAATATTCATCCACAGGCTCTCCTGCAGCTCAGTATGTATTATTTTATTTCATTTAAATGAGATACCTACTGACCAGAGTGCTCAGAAATGAGAACCATGCCTGTCACTGGCCCACAGGAACCATTTTAATTAGCTACAATAGGGTGGATGCTGGGGCTTCCTTTGGTTACATTTGACTTGGAAACCATTTTCCTAAAAATCCAAGGATACCTCCATAAAGTGGTTTGGTTTAAATTCCCATAATTTGTGACGTCTTTGCTACACTCCATGCCCAGTAGATTTCAAAGTATTGATCTATTTTGTAATCATTATGTTGCTCTTTTTTTATCACCAAATGTCTATTTTCTTCCATGTTTGAATATAGGAATCTGTCATCTTTTATTTAAAAAATAAATAAATAAAGGAGTAGAAAGAATAGTCAGCCCAGACATCAGAAGGCCCAGAATTCTAGTCTTTACTCTACCCTGTGAATATTGCCTCACAACGCCTCAGTTTTCTCATCCATAAAAATAGAGGGTTCAACTAAAAGACTTCTAAGATCACTCCTAGCTTAAATGTTCTGGGATTCTGTGAAGCTTTTGGAGCCATTCAGGAGGGCAGTAATGAAGACCTGTACCTGGAAGGTGACAATGGGCACTGAGAAGAAGGGATTAGTAGGTTGGATCTCCCCACTTCCCTGCCTCCTTCCTTTAACCCATGCTTCACAGCTCTGCCATACTTATCCTCCATATATAAAAATCTGGTTGTGCTATACCTCTGCAGAGAACTCCATGGATCCCTACTGAATATAGTATCAATTTCAAGCTCTGTAGCATTCCAGGTCCTCAATAATCTGGCACCACTCTCATACTACTCCTTTCCATGTAATTTACAGTACAGTCAAACTTCACTAATTACCATCCCCCATCCATGCCAGTTTGATCACCTCTGTGCCTCTAAATCCCTACTTGTCTGTTTGACTCCTGTTCATCCTTTAAAATCCACTTCAAATGCCACCACCCTCAAGGAACATTTTAACACCCCAATGGTTAATCAACTCCCCCCTTTAATTAAATTATTATAAAATTACTTAGTTTACACTCCTCTTGTGACCTGACTTTAATATCTGTGAGCTTTTTATTATTATAAATATTTAGATACCTGTCGGGTCTTATCACTAAGCTAAAAGCACCAAGAGTACCAGAGACAATGCCCTTGCTAAACTTTGTATCTCCCCCAGCAGCATCATAACACAAAATAATAATTATCTATTGAATGTGAAATCCAAAACAGTGCAAACCATTTCTTAATTGAAACAAGAGAAATTCCCCAAAGCACCAATTAGAACAATATTTTTGGGATGAAACATCAATGACATGAAAAAATCCTGAGCTGATTTTTATATTTTATATTATTTTAATATTATTATATATTATCGTATTATATAATGATATTGCATATTATTGTATTATACATAATTATATATTATATATTCTTGTATTATGTATAATTCTATATTTTATATTATTAACATATTATATAGCTTAAATTATTTCAATCAATCAAGAATTTATTAAGGGTCTACTATGTGTCAGGAACCATGAGGAAAAAAGTGAAACAACCCCCTTCTCTCAAAGATCTTAATTCTGTCAGGGCTGACAAATCCATATATAAGAATAAATGAAAAAGAAATCCAAGTTAGTTAAATATAAGGTCATCAGAAAGCTATTGGGTAACTACATGGTGCTGTAAATTAAGTGCTGGACCTGGAGTCAGGAAAATGTGAATTCAAATCCAGACTCAGACACTTACTAGTTGTGTAATCCTGGGCAAGTCACTTACCCCTGTTTGCCTCAGTTTCAACTGTAAAATGAGTTGGAGAAGAAAATAATCAAGTATTGCAATATCATTGCCAAGAAAACCCCCAAAGGTGTCACTAAGAATCAGACACCACTAAGAACAATTAAACAACAGAAAGATATGGCATTAGCAATTTAGAGGGGATAAGGCAGAGTTTCTTACATCTTGGAAGCAATATAAGTAAAAAGATGTGTGTGTGTGTGTGTGTGTGTGTGTGTGTGTGTGTGTCTTTTTACATATATATGTTTACCTGACCTCAATTTCAATAGAATGCCTTGTAAAGTCATCCCTGGACCAAAAGTCCCAAGTCTGAAGCCTAGCATTATCCTTTATTGCTTGTAGGACCTAGGGCAGATCATCCAATCTCACTGAGCATGGTAGGAAACACTGATACCCAGAAGAGATTTCCAAAGATGGTGATCAGGATGGTAAAAAAACTGATTTGAGGATCATCTGAGGAGACTGGAAATGTTTCCTCTGGAAAACCTTAGGGGAACATCAGCACCTTTGACTCAGAATTTGCCCTATCAGTGAACAAGTGCCTGGAACCCCTATCTTCTCCATCACTTCCCATGATTATTCAATCCCCTATTCCAGCTAAAAAAAACCCACACCTCCAAGCAAACTGTTGCCAGGATGGGATTACAAGTTGAATGACTTCTTGTTTGGCTATAGAGAGGATTATTATTATTCCAGAATAGGTTGAACTAGATGGCCCCTGATGTCCATTTTATCTCTAAAGTTCTGTTATTCTGTGAGGCTCATTTTATTTAGCTATTGAAGACACATGGAATAATACAAATATGGCAGCCAACTCCATTTCTCTAATATAACACATTAATATTTAACGCAGCTCAGCGTTCTTCACTATCTAGAGTTTCTTTAATTTCTTTTTCATTAATAGGAGACTCGCTGACTAAGATATTGAGTACAAATGATTTGCAATGGGGCTTTGGGGTATACTTTAATTTACTCTGTATTCTTTTTTCCTCATTTACTTTATCAACAAGAGCAGTATGGCAAGCTAGGGACTTCCAAATCAAACTCTCCAATGTTTCTCTTCTCCCTCTCTACACCCTACATGGAACATACATTTACGAAGCACTTACCTGTGTAGGCTATGCGCTAAATGCTGGGTTATGTCAAACACTCAATGCTGGAGATATAAAAATAAAAGTGAAACAAGATTACCACTAACTGGTAATAGTAACAATACTATTAAACAATACTTATACTAATACATTAGGTGAAGTGAGAATAATGATAGCTAACATTTATATAGCGCCTTAAGGTTTGCAAAGCATTTTACATATGTCCCATTTAAGTCTCAGAACAACCCTGTGTGTTAGATGCTAATATTATCCCTATTTTACATGTGAAGAAATAACGTCTATGACAGGTTAAGTCACTTGCCAGGTTTATGCAGCAATTTAATATCTAAGAAAGGATGTGAATCCAGGTCTAGCTCTGTAATGACTACATAGTGCTATCTCTCATATGTAAGTGGTATAGTGGATAGAGTGCTGGGACTGGAGTCAGGAAGACCTGAGTTCAAATCCAGCTTCAGACACTTACTAGATGTATGATCCTGGGTAAGACACTTAACCTGTTTGCCTAAGTTCCTCAGTGTAAAACAGGGATGATAGCAGCGTATATCTTGAAGGGTTGTTGTGAGGATCAACTAAGACAATATTTATAAAATGCTCAGCACTGTACCTGGCACATAGTAGGTAGTATATAGATGTTTATTTCTTTTCCCTCCCTAATGAAAATTCAGAGACTTAACCCAGATCAATTTCTTGCACAGAGTAGATACTCAGCATGTTTTCAGTGGATGTTGCTGAATGAGTTAAACCATCCAAACACAGCCCAAGTAATTTCTGCACTCTCTGGGATTGCATGACGGTGGGGAGGGGATGGTGGGTAAGATGTACCCCCAAGATCTCACTTGGTATTATCAGTCCAATGAGTGTCTGATCTTTGTACTGGCCTCCTTAAATTTACACCAAACCCTAGTAGAAAGAGCCAATATGGCACCATTAAGAAAAGGTCACTCCAGTCTTAACCTCGTTTCCTTTTTTGACAGGATGACTAAGCTAGTAGAGAAGAGAAACGTGGTGGATATGGTTTTTCTAGATTTTAGCAAAGCTAAAGCAGAGATTTCTAATGATATTCTTGTTGGAAATGGAGAGGTATATGAAAGTCCTTCAAATACTTGAAGATAGTTTTCCCAGCCAACCCTTCTAGTCTTTTCCTCTCAACTAATCCTCCAACAGCATAGTTGAGAGACTATTTATCATCCTGACCACTCTTCAGCTTATAACTGTCTTTCCTAAAAGGTGGCACCTAGAACTGATTACTGCACTCCACATATGCCCAAGGCAGAGTATAAAAGGACTATAATCTTACTAATAATCACCACTATGGCATAGAGGTTCCCCACCCAGGCAGTACAAGAAGCTCATCAAAGATATGGGGAATATTTGGTAAATAACAATATTACCCTATTAAAATTAATTAATCTCTTTACTTTTATTTCTTACATGTATATGGATGATAAACTGTATAATCTATTACCTTTAATATTGAACAGGGAGTATGAGAACATTTCCTAGAAGCCAAGGAATATAGGGAACAAAAAAAAGTTGGGAGCTCCGCTCTGTGCCATTCTTAAAGCAGCCAAGTTTGTGTTAGCTTTTGCAGTGGCCATATAACCATTTTGAGTCATAGGAGGTTTGCAGTTAATAAAAATTCCTAGACACTTACTACACCTCCCCAGTTGTGAAGTTCATTTTTTTAACATAAGGTTAGGACTTTACGTTTATTACTCTTCAACTTCTCCATATCAGAATTCTTCCAGGGGTGGAGATGTCAACATCTTTAGTCATGACTGAAAAACTCAAGGACAGCTTCTTGACTCACTCCTGCAAAATAGCACAAGCTTTTTCCTTTGATCCTTTCACCCAGGAGGAAAGTCACGATAACACTAGTTAACATTTATTTAGCTCTTTAAGGTTTACAACAGACTGCAACAGATTTTCTCATTTGACTCTCACATCAGTTTTCTTAAAGCTCCCAAGGGGCTCAACTTACCACAAAGTCTAACTTTCTTATACAATGATAGATTATTTATGATAATACACTCTTTTTTTTTATCAATTTCAGATTCATCCAAGGAACTAATGGACCCACTCTTTGGATGTAGTAAAGTGAAACCACCACTACATAGGAAACACCATGTTTTAAAAATTCAAACCATCTTAAGCATTTTCAAGCCAAATGGATTTCTTATTTGCACTCTGACTGGTTACCAGCTGATCACAGTGCTGTCACTGTGTGTAACGAAATGTCCCATGGTGAAAACATCCAGAGTTTTAGCAGCATGGCAGAAGAAAACACAGAAGTTTTGGGGTTTTGTGATTATGAAGTATGAACAACTGTCTTATAATTTGGAGCTACAGTTTACTTTCTACCATTTAAAAATATATATAATATTTTGAAATATAACATATTCTCTTCAAGAAACGAACAGTACCACACGCCAATGCAGCTTACATACCATGGTTTTTTGTTTGTTTGGGGTTTTTTTATTGGTTTGCTTCTTTTTTTCCTAATGGGATGGAAGACCTTTGGAAAGATCTAGCAATGATCAACCAACATGATCAACAGTAGGGGGTCTCCCCGAATTCAAGGAAGCACCAAGATTCTTCATCAAGAGCTTCCTTCTATTTCTGCTCAGTCACTCAAGGAAATCCATGGTTGTCTTTTCTTAGGTTCCGAAGGCTTTCTCCCTTGTGCAATACTAGCATGCTGGCTTTGCTCTCATAACCATACTTTGTATTCAATTGATATATGATGACAATTCTTAACCTCTTTGAGGAAAATATTTTTAGAATTATTAGCTAATCCACTAAGGAGACAATGAAGATTTTCAAGGAAGTGGCTACGTGATGCTCTTAGGACTCAGGCAGAGTTGGGGTGGATCATGGTTTCTCTTCGTGATGCCGTGTAAATACAGTGTCTAAAGACTTTGTAGAGCTGTCCTCGTCTGCAGTAAAATTCCTCTAACTTCAGAGTTGGCCATCATTTACTCCATGCTGTGGATGAATTCCACATCACATCATGGCATTCTGGTTTTTGATAATGTTTGAGGGTTTGGGGCATGGGGCATAATTCTGGGCTAGGAAAAGTTAGAGAACAAGACCATCTCCATTATTCATGGCATGAGCAAAGGTTAACCAAGTCTCTGAAAGTGGAAAGTATCTTCTGTTTAATCTAAATTAACCTTCTTTATAAAATGTGCTAGTGGTTTTGACTTTAACCATCCTGGGCCATCCTAATCTGCTTTAACCTAGGTCATGGTAACAGCTCAGTTTAAGGTCTGGAAATCAGTAAATACCTTCTACCAGAATATTTTCCATTCCTCCTCCTCCTTCTGTGTGTCGCATGTTGAGAATGAAAAGTCCATATGATAATATCACTTTTCCAACCAGTACTATGTAGTATCAGACCTCATTTTCTGTAGGCTTTGGACAGTAAAGCCCAATTCTGTGACATATAACATGGAGCAGTGGAAAGAGGGGCAGCCCAAGAGTGCAAGCCTCATTTCTCAGGATGTGCTGGCAAATATTTAACATGCAGCTCTCTAAAAAGGCATGACATATCTAAGTTTAATCTGCATTCTTAACACTTTCTCAGTCACTTTCTCAAATCTAGACAATCAACAAAACAATAAATCAGGCCATTTTATAGCTTGCCTATTTCCAAAGTATAAACACCCATGGGAAAAATTTAACAATGGGCTTCCCTGAGTCCTTTCAAACTGGTTCATGATTCAAACTTGACCTTGACTCTGACACATACTGGTTGGATGATCCTAGGCAACCTCCCAGTATTCCAGATGACTCTCTAAGTTACAAGAGAGCTGCTTATTTGTGGCTCTAATTTGCCAATTAAATCACAGGTTTATTTTAAAAAAACATCTAAAATAACAAAAAGGAAATTATATAAATCCCTTCAGCCCCCTTTAAAAAAGATTTCTTATCCCCCTCATATAGAAAAATATCCTATATGCTTTTCTTGGTTGCATTTTGTTATAAAAATTGTTTCATTTTTTAAAAAGATATCTTTCTATGTTGCTTGCTTCCATTTTATTATATATTTATTCCTGTTCCCCTCTCCCAGTCTTTTCCCTACACCTCATGTTACCAGTGCCTCATATTATACTAATAGCATAGCAAGTACCTGAACAATCTCCAGTGAAGCCGAAGGTCCATCATCTCTACAACTTTGTCTTGAGCATTAATTGGTCAGATATACTCAATGACCACTTGTGGATTGATTAGGTTTACTAAATGAACAGAAAAGAAGAGGAGATTGTGTGGAAAATCCATCTTACACTGGAATTCAGGAAGATCTGGCTCTGAACTGAGTCTCAAACACAAATGAATTGTATGACCTTGAGGGTGATTATTTTAATTGTGACCAATTTGTCTTTTGATACACTCACTGATTTACACAATTCCAATGGATTAATCACCAACTACGTGTCTGGCATCATCCTAGATGCCTGACAGGAAAAAAAAGCAAATATAAAACAGACTGGGCCCTCAAGAAGCTCATACTCTAATGAAGAAAATAACACATCCATATGTTACCCCATGAAGCTCAGTGCTTACCCTGTACATCAAGTATACTTACTCTTCCTCAACTCATGACACAAGAAAAACTAGGCCAGAGTCACACAAGCATTAGCAAAGTCTCCATTTGTCAATTCACTTACTGGCTTAACATGGAAGCAAGTTCACTTATTGCACATTGCATTCTGCACTGTAAAAAAAAAAAATGCCCCCTTCCAAAGCAGGAGAAACATTAGACAAATATTTATAACTATAGTCAAACTCACTTTAGTTTGCCTACCTCTCTCCTACAGTTGTGCAAAACCATCAAGTTGTATTCAAATTTATCACATACAAGATAGGAAATTCTAAAATTTGGTAGACACCATCTGCCTATTAATTCTGATCATTTTATGGTATAAAAACTTGATCAAATGTCTCTGGTAATAAAGAGCTCAGTGTGTGGTCTAATTCATGTTGATGTTGAGATTTTGCATAGAGTATGGTTAAAATATGTTAAGTGATATTATGATGATATTAAATGAAAATACGTTAGGGAGCATGGCATAACGGATGAAAGGCTAGTCTTGGAGCCATACATCAACAGATCAAGCATTCATTAAGCACATATACTATGTCAGGTGCTGTGTAAAGACCTAAGTTCAAATACTGTCTCTGACCTGTATTAACTATGTGGCCATGGGCCATTCATTTAACCTCTCAGTGCCCCAAGACAACTCTCTAAGACTATAAGTTATAGAAGAAAAGCTAACTTGTATGCCTGCATGGAATTCCACATAGTAACTGGCCATGCTGCTCTTGAAGAGGGAAGGAAGTTGGGTATAGTGAGTAGAGCCCTGGGTTGGAATAAGGAAGGCCCAGGTTCAAATTCTGCCTCTACTAGCACATAAATTTGCTTTGTGATCCTGAGCAAGGCCCTTAACCTTTTGGTGCCTTAAGCAACTCCTCAGACTTAATTCAAATGAATTATAATCTGCATTGTAGAAGATATTTCCACACTGGTAGGCCCAGGACTGACAAAATAACATTTCCTTCACTCTTTTGTGTATATTAAATGGATATTCCAAAAAACGACAAGTTTAATTGTCAGGAATTAAAGCGGTGACGAGGAAAATCTGGTCTATTCAATAAGTGTAGTGTCCTAGGCAAAGATGTTCATAGTTAACTTTCAGTGACTGATGTTTTCATGTTATTGGAATTATAGATTAATGAACTTTACAAGAATATTCAGAACTTTATGACTTCATATTTTTCTATTAAAAATTATTAAGACTGTGTTTAACCATCACATAATTTAAATGAATACTGCATTTCACAGAGGCTCTAACTTTCCCTATACAATGTAGTGGTTTTATGGTCCAATTATGTCACAGTATCATTGTAAGTGATAAGTAAGGTATGGAGTACATAAAATTATTTAGCATTGAAAAGTACATTAATCTCCCTGAAGTGGGATATCTACATAGGTGAAATACCAATGTGGTTCAGTATAAGGAGAATTGGATTTGCAGTCATGTTCTGGATTTGACTATTGTCCCTTCCATTTGCCACCAGTGTGAAATGTGGCCAATCCTCTCTCACCTCATTTTCCTCAGCTGTAGAATAATAGACCAGATGATAGACAACACCTTAAGTTAAGTCCCTTCCAGCTCTAAAGCTCTGGATTCCTTATTCTTGATTGTTTGTTTTCCTTACACTGAAATCGAATAATAAAACTGTCATCACCATCTAAATTTTGGTGCCCTAGGGTAAAGTGCTGCTTGCCCCACCTTAGTTGATGCTGTATTGTAGGGGAAGGAAGGTTAAATATGAATCACAGGACTTGAGTTTAAATGTCAGCTTGCTACCATCTTTTATATTTACCTTGAACAAGTCACTTGGCATCTCTCTAGACCTTGTTTCCTCATTTGTAAAATTAGGGCAGATGGACTACATGACCTTTGCTGTCTCTCCCATTTCTAAGTCCATTGATCTATGATCATGTCATCATAGGGATGTCTTTCTAATCTCTTGCAGCAATCTCTTTTAAATCCTTATGAGTTTCCTCAGCAGAGCAACATAACATTTTCCTTCATGAAACCATCAATTGTCTACTTTCAAAACAAAAGATGTCCCCTGCATTCAGTATTAATGATTCTGACCTTGGTTATCAGTAGGAGGAAATGGGATTCAAATCAATGGTGAGGAATGAAGACTGTTCCAAACTAGTCTTAATGGCAATTAGAGGAACAGGATTTAAAAAAAAAATAGGTCTAACATGCAAGGGTAATTGAACAAAGTATAAATTCACAAACATAGAGAATTACAGTAGAGGTAATTAATAGATCTAATAATAAAAATCCCTGCTGTTAAGAAGAAGATTTAAGATTTTCTGCCTGAAGGGTCCATAGGCCAATCTTACCTTTCTTGTGCTATTATTTGTGTGGACAACAGCACCATAGCAAGGAATTCTTGTACCCAAATTAATTTGGGAAGGGAGAGAGGGAAAAATCTGTTACACAGAGAACCATTAATCCTCAATACAGTCATGTGGAAAGAAGAGGCAACACAACCCAGGACGGTCCGTCCCACCTTCCTGTGGCACAGTCAACGGAGCCTGAGACCACAACACCAATAAGAACATGGGGACAGTACTCAAGGAACAAGTGAGGGAGCATACATAGTTCTGCTTTATTGTGGAGGCCAGTGAAGAAAAGCCAGGGCTACTGCCATGTAAAAGGAAGCACACACTCAGACATCAGCATCTTGGAGCAAAGACCCATTTGCCCTATCCTGCTTACTTCTTGGATGGAAAAAGCCTAAAGAAAGAAAAGGCAAACCATCTACACTATGGGAGATTCCTTAAGTCAAAACCTTTCTTTGGGTATGGTAAATTCGCCCCATTATCCACAAAAACAAACTGGGAGAGCTCAAGCTTTATGAGATCTGAAGGAAACATCAAGCATGGTGTTTGAGTCAAGTAAATGGCTTGAGCCTCAGATGCAATTAACCAAGGTATTACTGAGGTTAGCTGCCCAAGGTCTCCCTTTCCTTTTTTCCATCCATATGTGCTTCCTCAGACTACATGGTCCCTTATAACATTTTTTTCTTTCCAAGGATGCCCCTGATTTTTGTTTCATCCAGATGTGACCTGAATATATATTAGGGAAGATAGGATAGCCTAATAGATAGACAATTGAACATAGAGACAGGATACACTTGGATTCAATCCCATCTCTGACTTATTAACTGTGTGACCAATGGTAAATTGTTTAATCTCTCTGAGCCTCGATCAACTTTTTGAAGACTACAAGTAATAAATGATTTATAGACAGTTGTCATCTACAACCTGGAGGTAAAGCAAGATTGCCTGGTGGATAGTATGCCAGACTTAAGTCAGGAAGCCCTGAGTTCAAATCTTGCCTCAAGCATTTGGCAGCTGTGTGACTCTGAGTAACTTCACTTCTCCATTCTCCATTTCCTAAACTGCACTTACTTCCAATGATTGTTGTGAAGATCAGTTGAGATAACACATGTAATTTTTTTGCAAAGTATAAGATACCACATAAATTCTAGCTATTATGACTCCCCCACTGACAAAATCACAAGTCATGGACCTATCGACAATCATTAGGTAGGGAGGGGAAATTCACAATAGGGTTTGTCCCATGGCCCTGAGTGAGACAAATATGGACAATCCTTTCAACCAAAAACATCCCTTTCTCTTCCTTTCTCTCTTTCCTCCATGTCTTTCCTCTCACTCCTTCTACTTTTTATTTCCATCTCCTCTGTATATGCCTCAAACCTGTGCATGGTCTTTAGTGAAACCCCAAGATATTATTAACCCACTAGTGGTACCAGGGGCAAAAAATAGTTGCTTTCTCTCAGCCCAACAATTAATGTCATATGGGATCATTAAATTAGAGCTTTAAGGAAGCTTGAAGGTTATCTAGTATGACTCACTCACTTTATGGATAAGGAAAATGGGACTCCAAGTCAGTTAGGTGACTTACTCAAGGGCATACTGGTAGGAATGGGATTTGAGCCCAGGTCCTCTGATGCTTAGATTTTTTCCCTGCATCTTCCCTGCATCTTGCCCAGTAGAAAGCTCAGAAAACAGGAGAATTTGATAGTAGTTTTACAGCAGTCTTTAGCTCTTTGCACTCTGGTTGATGTATTCCAGCCACGGGAATACACACTTGTCAATGTAACCCATATTTTAAGAAAGTCTTTTGCCGGAAGAATTAGTTGCACATTGGAAAAGACACCCCTCTGAGCTCCAGAATGTTCAGCCAAAAATAGAATTTCTAATGTCCCAAGCCATCTGCTGTTAGGCAACTGCTGAGGACCAGGCCAAATGGAATGAAGGCACCATACCTTTGCACACTCCCACAAGCATGCACACTCACTAGTACATGTACACACAGCCCTCATTCATATAGTCATTCAAACTGATGACCAAGATACACAAAATAAGTCCCCATCTCCCTCAGTGGGAGGGAACTCTGCTTATCCAGCACACAGTGTAATCAAATTCATTCCTTTTTCCTGCCTTGTGTCACTCACTCCCTTTAGCATAATTCCAGTATTTCTGAGTTGGACAAGACATCAGTGATAATCTCATTTGACTGGTTAGTACATACACAGGAATCCCTTCTATGATTTACCCAACAAGAGGTCATCAAGCCTTCATCTGAAAACTTCTAGGAAGAGGGACCAACTGAGGCAGTCCATTCAACTCTTAGAAAGCTCTAATTATTTACAGAGATCATGTGGTACAATTAAAGGAGAGCTACTGGTTTTAGAGTCAAGAAGATCCAGGTTTGTATCCTCAAGCTATGTGAACAATAAGCCCCTCAGTGCTCCCAAGTATCTCATTCTAAATGGTAAGTAGAAGATCAGATGATCATGACCATTGGTAGAGGAAGATTTTTCAACAGTTTCCTATACCAATCATAGGTTAAGATCAAATTATGAGGACATTTTTCCTTCCATCAGGATTAAATATGCCTCTGCAATTCAATTCAAGATTCCAAAGCCACCAAGCATGGTACTTATAGGCTAGAGAAAAGGCTGCTAGAGAAACAAAACTTACATTGATACATAAACCTAAAATATAGCAGAAGGAATGGGAGTGGGGCTACAGGGGTTGGAGGTGGAAATACTAACAAACGGTAACACAGAAAGGCCTCCTGTAAGGGGTGGCCTTTGGGATAAGAAGGGAGAATATCCAAGGGCAAGGGAATAATCTAGGATAAGCTTGGGAGATGGGCTATCACCAGTGGGGCTCTCCACATGGGGATTCATCCACCTAGACAGGGAGAGAAATCAAACACCCGTGCAAGACCAGATCCAGAAGATTTACCCCTAGCTCATTAAAATGATCCTCTTCCTTCCCTGAGGAAAAAAAAAGAGTCAGGCCAATCTTTCCAGTTCTCTAAGATTCTAAGACTCAGAATTATTGTGGCCACTAAGTGCATACCAATACCAAATGTCTAAATGGATTCCCCATTTGACTGGGATGACAATCGATAGGCAACACTCCCCACTGGCTGGACTTGAAAGCTTGCTGAGCTCAAAAGTATCAGCACTATATGTTAGCTTCTGGAATTTCAAAATGACAATTAGCTGCTTCTCCCCTCGGCAGCGACAGCACTTCAGTGGGTTTTTTGAAACCTATCTGTTAGGCCCCAGCACTATCCTCTTCCATCTCCATTTTTGAGCCTGAGATATAGAAGCCTCCTCTTGATCCAATCATGCATTAAACATTTGCAGGACTCTGTCTTTGACCAATAAATATGGATAGGATACGCAGTCATTCTCAGCATTGGCAGTCCCTGTTATGGTTCAATAATGTATTTCTCAGGAGGGAGGACTACAACATTTTTATAATTCAATGCTGCTTTGAGGCAGAGGTGGAAAACAAAGCTTCAAAGCTATTTAAGACCAGTGATCAGGCCTTGGTGCTTTTCACTTCCTCAAAAAGCTTTTTTTTTTCTTCTCCTACTTCCCCCTCCCCTTTCATTTAATATTGCATTCAACTCAGCCTTTAGGCACAAGAAGACTTGTGGATCTAAGAAGTAGACAGCTGACTGAATTTAAAAAATAATAATAATAATCCGTGTCCTGGATATGGGTCAGGAAAAGCTTCATAATATCTTTTTTTTTTTGTCTTGAATCATGCTTGACCAATTATTGGAGAAAATGCCCAAAGGCAGCATTCAAATGTGTCTCTGGTCTAAGTTTGGGAACTGCAATCCTATTTGTGAAATGATCTCAAAGCCTCCAGTGACAGCAAGGCCTAAGACAGTAGTCAGGAGATACAATTAATTTTTAGGCTACTGCAATTTTTTCGATAAAATATGCACACAATAGAACTCAACCTGTGTAAAATCAAACCAATGGCAATGTTGGGTCAACTCTACATAGTTGAGTGATCAGCGGTAATTCCTGAATCACAGAGCTTCAAAACAAACCAAAAAAAAAAAAAAACCAGCAAAACAAAACCATCAGATGGTGAGCTCCTCAAGGCATAGACTATCTTGCACCCTTCTTTGTATCTCCAGAGCCTGGCATATAGTAAGTTCTTAATAAATGTTCATTGACTGACAGATCTCACATATCTAGCCCAGAGGTGGAGAACCTGTGGCCTTGATGCCACATGTGGCCCTCTGGGTCCTGTAATGCAACTCTGACTCAAAGAGCCTTGAGGCTACAGGTTCCCCACCCCTAAAAGCCCAATCCATACCTAAAAAAAAAGAATCCTTACTCTAATATACCCAAGAAGGGGCAATTCAACCTTTTGCTTAAAGAGTTCCAGTGACAACAAATCTATCTCTTCCTGAGGCTGTCTAGTTCACCTTAGGACAGCTTTAATTGTGAAGGAGTTTTCACTGGTTTCAAGCCTACACTGACTTTTTTTGCAACTTAAACTCATTGTAATAAATTTTTTCCTCTAGGGCAAGCAACACAAGCCAAAAACCCTCTTTCATATGGATACCAAAAGCAGTTGTCATCTCCCTCCGAAATATTCTCTTCTATTGGCAAAACACCCCTAGTTTCTTCAATTTTTCCTCATATGGCATGAATTCAGTCCTTTATGCCACTGTGGTTGCCCTGCACTGGACACTCCCCAGCTTTTCAACATCCTTTTTAAAATATGGTTCCCAGAACTGAATATATTACTGTAAATGTGGTCTAACAAGGGCAAGGAACAAGAGAACTGGAAGTTATGTCCTTCTGTTAGCCTTTTTGATTTTTTTTTTGTTGACTCATATTGAGTTTACAATCCACTAAAGCCCTGCATTAAGAGTTCTTAACCTGTTGTGATGTTTTGGGTTCCTTTGGCAATCTGCTGAGTCCTGGAGAGTCCATGTCAGAATAATATTTTAATAATACATAAAATAAAATGCTTAGCATTGCAAATGAAACTAATTGTATTGAAGCACAGTTATCAATTTAAAAAAAAGTTTATAGTCTCCAGGTTAAAAAAAAATCTCTTCCCTAGGTCTTTTTTTTTCTACTGCACTGCTAGCTAAATAATTCTTTTATACTCACTGAATCCTTCTGGAGAATATGCTTCTCTTGTGAATTTTTGGATGATCAAGTTATTTAATTAAATTATATTAACCTTTATTCAAATGAGGGAAAGATGATATTGTTCTTATAACTGTCCTTTTCTATCTCAATTCAATAAGTACTTTAAAAATAGAATTTGCGATGAACTACATTTTTCTTCAATGTTTTCATATCAATATTGTGAATCAAAAAATATTTCAAGTTTTTGTGATTTCATCAGTATAGATACTTTCTCCACTAACAGAGGTCATGATGACTCCTCTTGACTTTAGCAGATAATTTCTTGTATTAGTAATCACCTTGGCACACCCAGATTGGCCTGCTAGCACAGGTTCTTTGATCTGCTTTATAAAGAAAAGACAACTTTTAAAGGGGTTAACAATCCTTCTTTAATTCAACATATTTAAGGCATTCACTAGTTCAGGGGAAAGGTTAACACCCTGAATGTGATTGAAAATACAAACAGAAAAAACCAAGTAGAGAAATTAGCACAAAGATCAATAGAAAAGACTTTAACTGTCTGACAAAGTAATACAATCACCCATATACACCACCTGATGGGAGAGAGTAAACCTCTGAGTAGTAGGGGCTCGGGGCTCTTAATAAATGACTACTCAGAGTCTTGTCCAGGGAATCAAAAGGTCCTTCTTATAAGCAAACCCCAAAAGCAAAATACCAGCCTCCCAGTATACATAACAAAGACTCAGCTCCTGATTGACTCAGAGCCAGTAGGCATGAAACTTACCTAAATGACTCAGAACAGCTGTGAATTTCCAGGGCTCAAAGAAGATCAATCCTTCAGATATTTTCAATGAGCCTGGGAAACTGCACTCCAAAAAGAAAACAACAAACATCCCACTTTGCTAAATGCTCTTACAGTTTCATGGCTGAAAAATTAACCCACTTGCAGCAAAACTTCTGGTGAGGAGTTATTCCAAACTCAGCTAAACTAGTCACAATCAACCAATGAGTATTTGTTAAGTGCTTACTATACGCCAAGAGTTGTGTTAAGCATTAGAGTTAAAGAAAGCTCTCAAGGAGCTCCCATTCTCTTGAAAGAGACAATAGTCTTTAAATGATAGATATTCAATCCATTACTGGCACCATATGCAATGCTTTTTTTTTCAACTTGGTGAAATCTCCTAAGGGCAGGTAGGTGGTGCAGTGGATAGAGCACTAGGCTTAGGATCAGGAAGACTTCCCTTCATGTGTTTACTTACTTAGACACTTACTAACTGTATGATCCTGGGCAAGTTACTTAACCCTTTTTGCTTCAGTTTCCTCATCTGTAAAATGAGGTGAAGAAAGAAATAGCAAACAACTCTAGTACCTTTGCCAAGAAAACGCTAAGTAGGATCCCAAAGAGTCAGACACAACTGAAAAGACTGAACAGCGACAAGGTCTTCCAAAACTTATGTTCCACTGATTTAGCTTTCTAAAACCCAGGGTCAGTTCAGCACCATTGTGAGAAAATCAAAATGGGACTTGATGGCAGAAATTTAATAATACAGATATGGAAGTTATCTTTGATATATTATTCAATTCAAATAACCAAATTAACCATGTAATTGAATGATGGGGTGGTGTGGCTTACATTGTTATTCAGAAAGGGAAAGTATTTGTTGAGCATTAAGACTTGATTCAGTCACTAACTTGAAAAAGTTGACACGAATTCTATTTGATGAAAGCTGGTATTCCATCAAAGGATTTCAGATCCACTCAAACTTTGATTTGTGATTCAGTCTGTCATATTGAAAAATAAATTTCCAAGGGGCATGTATTTCATGATTTTTGACAGGTTTCCATGAAATTCATACAGGAATACCGGTAGTAGTGGGGATGTGTGATGAACTCTATGATTCAGATAACTTATCTGGTAGTAGAATTTAACTGCTACATGTGGTCTTAACTTGGCCAGGGGTATATCTTTGGACTGACTGATTGAAAGTCAAGATAGAAGAAAAATAGTAGGCCTTAATCTTGCTTACTTCAATCTATCTTTCACCTGTTGTACCCTGTCACACTTGTTCTTAACTCTTCTGCCAGTAAAAAGGGTGTGATTCTTAAGACTGACCTCTCTGAATCCAGAGTCATCCTAAGCCCTTTGAAATTCCCTGACTTATTCCTAGGGGCCTTTAAAACACAAATCAAGAAAAAGTTTGCAAAGTCTTCAATGTCTCCATATCTTAAGGAAGTAACTCACGGTCTCAAAAGCCACATCATTCTGATATGCTCTATTAGTGGTTTGATACACAATCTTAGAGCTTTAAAGAACTTTAAAGACAATGTAACTCAACTCCACTTTAAATTCCAGGAAACTGAGGCATAGAGAGGTTTAGTGACTTTTCCAAACTCATACTGAGAGTGACAGAGTTGTAGCTAGAATTCGGATCTCATGACTTGTACTCCTTGTATTCCATCACATAGAAAGAAGAAGAAGAATCCTTTGATAGCCCAACCCTAAGGCATAGCATCGGTACTCAACAGATGCTTGTGGAATTGAAGTGAAACTTCTAGCCTTAAGTAAATACTCTTGAGGTTTGAGCCTCCATCTAAAAAGAAGCTATTTACCCTTGGTGAGACTAATCATTCCAATAATTCCTATAAGAATCTCATTTTAACAAGAAAATGAAACAGAAAACAGAGTATAGACTGATGACTATGTATACAGCATCTCTTCTCATGTGCAGATGACCTATTTAGTTTGGCAGAGAAATGGAGAGTATAGTGAGACAGGAAGATTATCCTTTTCAGGGCAAGCTAGCTTTTCCTAGGAAAGGATTAAACCTCAAGATAGATATCTTCAATCAAACATCTGCAACATGAGAATTTGCTTTAATCTACTAAGTAAGTTCTTTTTTTTGTTCAGGCTCGAGGTATAATGTGAGCAAAATATTTTAAACTTGGTTCAAGTAGATTAGTGGTGATATGAATATCAAAAATGGTATGATGCTTATCTATTATAGTAGCTCCCTATTACAGAGGATGGTCCAATGAGAATGCCAAAAAGTTGAGCAAGAATTTTGTTCTGAAGGAGAGGAAATATTTGCCTAAGGAAATAAGATGTTCATTGTAGTACCTAGAGAAACAATGGACTTAAATACATTTCTGCAGGAAAAAAAAAGATTGCATGGACCACAAGCTTGACTACATCAAAGCCAGTTCTGCCAGGAGGTAGCTAATTCCTTCATCTATGATTAGCCTATGACCTCAGTTTTCATTCGGAATTTTTTCTTGAATTTAACGTATCCCAAGAAATTGGTCAAGAATGAATATCATGGTCATAGTTTATGGATAAAGTCTGAAGTTAGTATGTGCCAAATACCTGTATAGATAACAGAAAAGGCACTCAACCATTCAGATGTCATGACTTGAACGAACTGAAAATGGAAAAAATGGGCCCAAAAATAAAGAATGGTTAGAATTGCTTTTGGGTAATTAAGTCCTCTTACTATCCCCCAAAACTTGCACAGATATTCTGATAAAAGGGACAGTCATTTGCTTCTTTTACTTGTACTGCATAGCTACAAATCATGGACAGCCATAATCTCTGAAGAAATAAGATTTGAAGGTCATCCAAAGTGTAACTAAGATGGGAGTGCAGGCATAAGCAGGGTGCAATACATTATTAACAAAGAAGTATCACAAGAAGTGGTGCCAGCACAGAAATGTATGAGCAGAAAAGAAAGTGGGCTGGCTACGGGGCAAGAAAAAGATCCAGTTAGCCTACACATCCCATTAGTCAGTCAATTAATCAATAGATATTTATTAGGCACCTCCTATATGCCAGGCAATGTGCTCTGTGTTAAGTACATAGAAAAAGGCAAAAGAAGGTCCCTGTCCTCAAGGAGCTTATAACATAATGGGGGAGACAAAATGCAAGCAAATATGAACAAACAAGTTATATATTGGATATATAGAAAATAATTAAAAGAGGAAAGAATCAAGTTGGGCTGGGGAAGACTTCCAGGAAAAGATGGAATTTTAGCTGGAATTTAAAGGAAACCAGAGAAGTCAGTAGCAAGAGGTGAGGAAAGAGAGTAAAGAATTTAGAGGAAGTCCACTGGGTGGCTGCCCTGTGCAAGCTGATAGTAGGAAATGGACAAAAATCACATGATTAATTGAGGGAAAAGAATGGGTTGTAATCTATATCACTGAATTCCAAAATAATGAGAAGACAGATCTGTCAGCAGTTAGATGGCATAGAATAGGGCATTAGACTCAGGGTCAGGAAGACCTCACAAAGGATACCACACAATGAGTAGTGTAGAGGAAAGGGGCAGCAGAGGAGAGGATAGTCTAACTATGGGCACAGTCATACCAAGAGGATTGCTCATCCCCCAGAAAGATCACCCTATGCCTCTACAGTAATTGGTGTGGATGAGGAAAGGGATTTGGAAAAATAATATCGGGATATAGGGAATGGCAGCTTTAGGCACCATGGTAGTATTGAGAGAAGGTAGAAGACCACCTCCAGTCACCCCACCAAGCCCCACTCCCAGGGAAGAACCATAGTACCCTGGACTAGATGGTGCAGACGAATGGAGTGAGGGAACTGAGTCCAAATCCTGCTTCTGCATGACCTTAGGCAAATCACCTTACTTCTTGGGAATCAATTTCCTCACTTGTAAAATGAGAGTGATGGGTGATTCTGATTCTAAATTTGTGAACCTATGATCCTCCCATAGGGACAGTTAGGTGGCACAGTCAATAAGAAGAAATGGTAAACTGCTTCAGTATCTTTGCCAAGAAAACTCCAGAAGAGGTCATGAAGAGTCAGACACAACCAAAAATAACTGAACAACAACAATGACCCTCCCATGCTGCTAATATCCTTTCAAATTTTGAAAGAATCGATAACCACAGTCCAAGCTCAAACTATAAGCTTTGTGAGGTCAGAAACCATGGCTTAGCTAAAATCTGCATCTTATCCAGAGCCTAGAACAGAATTTTGCTTCAAAAAGATGCCAGATTCATAGTGGATGATGGATAAATGAAGAAAGAACCTTTACGCCATTCTTTTGGGTCAGGTCTGCACCCTGGTGTACCCAGCGTCAGACTCTCAGGAGTCGTGTCTGTTGTTTCCTAAAGATTTAGAGAAGAGAAGAATTTCACATTGAAGGTTTCATGGTCGCTTGATCTCAATACAGTAAACAGCTCCATATTTTTCCTTTTCATGTTTTATCCTGAAGCAACAGAGCATTACATTAATTGACTTGTCTTATTAATTCAATAAGCCGCTTCCAAGATGAAATGCTTAGCTATGCTTGCTTGTTTTTGGCACTTTTTTCGTTGTTCGGAGAAAAGCTTCAAGGCTAGAATTGCTCTGATGTTTTCCACAGTTCACTGAATAATTTTACGCACCACTGAAGGTTTGCCACATTTGGAATGACTACAAACTGTGAGTTTTTCATCATATTATAATTTAATTCACACTTTTGGGGGATGATAAGAAAATATAGCCTGGTTTGCATATTGGAGTAGGACAGTTAGTTTCTCTGAGATAGGTGGTATCTTAGCATTCACTAGAAACAATGACTTTCTGGAGTTTGAACTTCAGAGCCTCAATTGAAGCATAAGTTCCTCAGGAAAACAACTGGGACGAGAAAACGATGTTGCTACTCCAAACTTCTTTGTGGATTTCTAATGCTTTGCCTTCCTCACCAAGTTGGCAAACAGGCTGAATTAAATATAAAAAGCTGGAGAAATGAAAAATTTCTACCAACATGGCAATCTGCAGGCAATTGCTGCCCCACTACAATGAATCTGTCATCTCGAGAATGTGGGCATTCCTTCAAGTAATGTTGTTCAATTCAAGTAAGTGACAGTGATGAGCTAGGCATGTGCTGGGTCAGTGGTGTTAATAGAAATAGAAATGGAGAGGGAGAGGCACTAACTCACGCTGCCTATTGACTTAGTTTTAAAGTACAGTATTATATTTGCTTTACTGTACTTTTATTTGTTTTGTTAAATATTTCCCAATTACATTTTCGTGCGGTTTGGGCTACACTAAGGGTATCAGTGTTTAACATCTCTGTGTTAAGTGATGGGGGTACAAAATGATAAAGGAAAAAGTGGTTAACTTCTCAAGGAATTTATATTCCATTGGAAAAGAATACCACAGAAAAAACACAGAGTAATTTCAGTGATAATCACTAACAAGGGAACCAGCAAAGGACTCCCATAGGAGTTGCCACTTGAGCTAAGCCCTGAAGGAAGTTAGTGATTTCAAGAAACAGATGAGGGAGATCTTTCCAGGCAATACAAAGGCACAGAGGCAGGAGATGGAATATCATGTACAAGACACATCAAGTCATTTGGTGTGGTGGAACACAAAGTTGGAGTGAGGGTGCGGGGGAGTAACCTGCTGTGAAATATAAGTTGGAGGTAGACTGTGAAGGATTTTAAATGTCAAATAAGATTTGGGGGAATTGAGTGACTTGTGTATTTTCACCTATAAATCTGTGACATGGCGTTTACTCAAAGTGCTGGTGACCTTGCTCATGTTTGCCTGCCATTTTGTGGATACCAATGGAAGAAACAAATTATCCATCAGTTCTCACTTGATCCTTTGGGGGTTGGAGTGGTGGGGTCACATATTTCTATGCTGACATCTTTTACATGAATTCTATTCTGTGGGCAACTAAGAATATGTAAATATTCCGAAAAGTAAGGCATGAGGAGAAGTTTGAAAAAGGATTTCTACAATTCTAGTTTTTTCTGACATATTTGGACACAGTACTTACCTGGTACCTTCATTATTGAGCATGTTGAAGAAACTTTGCTATGAAATCACAGAGGATCATCGGAAAGAACTTCTATAACATTTCCAAAAGTAATTGATTGATGACTGGTTCACCCTTCTGTACGAAAAACACAATGCAGACCAAAATATGCTTAATTGATGAAAGACATCTTGGAATAACTGATAAAATGCTAGACTTGGAATCAAATCTCAATCTGACTACAAATCCCAGCTCTTATACCTAGAACTATCTAAATATAGGGAAGTCACTTAAACTCTCTGAGCTTCAGCAAGCTTTCTAAACCTGTCAATTAAGTCATAGATTGTGGTCTGCTTTGGTTGGAGGGAGCTCTAATATGGGCTGAATGCACCCTACATCAATTTATCTTTGTTTTACCATTGTTGAGTTGTTTCCATCATACCCAGCTCACCTTGGGTTTGCCATTTCCTTCTCCAGCTCATTTTACAGATGCGGAAGTGAGACAAAGAGGGTTAAGTGACTTGCCCAGGATCACATAGCTAGTAAGTGTCTAAAACCAGATTTAAAATTTGGTTGGTGTTCTATCCACTATTCCACCTAGCTACCCTATATCTTTGATATAGTTCCTAAATAAGTTCCCTTATTTGAAGGAACATCATTCCATGGGACACTGGTCATCTGGTACAACAGGATGATGAATATGGAGCTGCAAAAAAAAAGCCACCCTGAAAACAATTGCAGCCATGTGCCAATCTCATTTGTGGAAGATGAAATATAGGAAATCTTCAACCACCTTAAGATTCAACAACTTAAATGAACACATATGTACATTTGTGTGTGTATATATATATATATATATATATATATATATATATATATATATATATATATATATATATATATGTGTGTGTGTGTGTGTGTGTGTGTGTGTACGTATGTATAAAGAATAGAAAACTAGTCTCACTCAGAGGGCAGTGGAGAAACACAAGATGGATGTGAGCAGGCCGGAAAGTAACAAAAACTAGAAATTGAAATAAATAGCTTGAGCAAAAGATATTATCAAAAAACTATCTAAGTGAAAATAAAGAATTAGTCACAGGGTAAGAACAATGGTAGTGGTCCCACGTGTTCTACTGGTATCCTCAGAATGTCAGTTGAAGAAGATTTCCAGCAACGAAAAATTGGAAGGAGTTGAGAGTCACATAGGATGGACAGGCATGGCTGGATTTGCAATATGCATCATAAGAGTGAATAACCATACAGATACATCCAAATTTAAATATTGGTGTATTTTTAAATGGAATTTCATAAACACTCATATCCAATCGAGGATGTGTGTGTGTTCCTCTTTATTTTATTGTGCCTGGAGGTTTTGTGGTATTTTTTAAAACTCTTTTGCAAAAAAGTCCTTGAACATTGGTCAATTTGAAAAATTTAGTTTGGCATAAAATATCTGTGAAATTTTTGATTTCATGTGCCTATAAAGCAACTCATATTTCCTCAAGTAGATTCAATTAGATAAGTCCTTAGAACATAATGCTTCTTTCTTGCTAAAGAAAAACATGACTGCCATGGATTGTTTGTTTTTTTTAAACTTTGATGCAGCTTATACTGATATTAACCCAACACATATAGCCATTGAAACAACAGGGTGGCATTTTAAACTGTTTAGGTCCAAAGAGGTGACATTTTAACAGGATTTTTAGTTGCTAACAAACTCAGCCTTGAAATCAATAGAATTTGAGAATTGCAGAATCATTTTATTTATGGATCTCCCAGGAATTTTTGTCTAGGTACCAATGGATCAGATTCTGAGAAATATCCACACGCTTAGTGGTTTTGAGTCACCCTGACCTGCCCTCCTCACTCTACTTATCCCACCATCAGCCCTGGAAAAATGTTCACAGGCATGGTAGAGGCAATTGCCTGCTTCAAGATTATAGTAAATATAGGTAAACATAAGATTGTAGTCCAGCGTCTGATTCCTCCATCTTTCTGTGATCTTCTCGTGACTGATGCCCTGGCTAGCCCAGGTACTCAAAGCACATGGAGAATAGCGTACTTAGAAGGACTAACAGGGAATAAATGTGAAGGCTTCCACTTAGCTTCCAAAAAAAACCAATTTCATAAGTATAAGGTGGAGGACGTGAAGGTAGAAAGTAGGTTGTCTGCAAACAGCACATGAGGGAGTTTTCAAGGGAAAGAATACTGGGATGTTTCTCATTGGCAGAGCAAGTGAGAAGGAAAAATAAATGCTTCTTAATTAAAACAAAAAAACTGAGGAAAGAACACTGGATTTGGGCAAACCTGGGGTCAAATCCCATTTCTGTCACATCCTACCTGTCTGACTTTTAGCAAATCACTTAACCTCTCTGAAAATTCATTCTCTTTATGTGTAAAATAAATAATGGGGTTAGAAAGCTTCTAAGGCTCTTTTTTTCACTAAATCCATGAGTCAATAATGTATGATGGCAACCAAACATACTACTTTAATTAGGGGGAAAGGAAGAGGAGGGAAGAAGCATTTATGTTGCATCTACTACATACTAGGCACTCTGCTAAGCACTTTACAAGCATTTCATTTGATCCTCACAGTAATCCTGGGAGGTTGAGGTTATTATTCATTCCCATCTTATAGTTGAGGAAACTGAGGCAGGTAATAGTTAGATGACTTGCCCAAGGCCACAATAGTAAGTAAATGAGACTAGATTTGCATACAAGTCTTCCTGACTCCAGACCCAGAGTTCTATCTACCTCACCCACCTAGCTGCCAGAAAAAACAATCTAGTTTCAAGAACAAGGGAAGTACAGCTCCCCTTGCCCTCTTCTCTAAGTCAGTCATTATCTGGAATGTTGTGCTGAGGTCTAGATCCTACATTTTAGTGGGATATTGATCATCTAGAGAGCATCCAGAGAAGGGTAACCAGGATAGTGAAGGGTCTTTATGAGAATCAATTAAAAGAAATTAATATGTTTAGTCTAGAAAAGAGGTTTATGGAAAAGATAGGAACTGGGTGACCTCCAGGATCTCTTTCAGTTCTATACCTATGAAGCTAAATAAATGTCAGCTACCATTAGTAATTTTACTATTATAAGATGCGCTTGCAGCGATCTGGACCATCAAACTGAAAATCGAGGAGGAATTTCATCAAATCCTAGAATCTTACACTGTGAGGAATCAAGTAGTCTTCAACATTCCTGTTAGTACAGGTATCCCTTCCTTGACAATCTCTTCTTGACCACTTCCAGTGATGAGGAACTCACTACTATATCATTTTAGCAGTCCATCTCTTTGTTCAGCAAATATCTATCGCTCACCTACTATTGGCAGAATATAGAGTCCCTACATTGCATGTGGACATTAGCAGGGCCCTTTAGTTTAGAAAGATTTGCGTTCGTCAGACCTCCTCCAATCTCATCCCTTTGTCTGCAGCCCTCATTCACTGCTCCTTCCTTGGAGCTATGGAGCCAACAAATTTGGAAAAGATCTCTCCAAAGTGTTTTCTAAGTTGACATATTCGCACATGTGACATATTCACATTCATTATGTGTCCCCCATCTTCATTCTGCTTTAAAATGATACTGCTGTGCAAAACGAAATCAAGGACAGCTGGTGACAGGAAGCTACTGAGACCCCATAGGCAGATAAAATGGCAAGTTTTTCCCAAAAAAATCTATGGAAATGTACTCCAAATTAAATCTACAGATCACCCCAAAAGCCACAGGTCAGCCATTAAGCTGGGGAAATAAATTTTTATGGCCAAGGTCAAACTTTCTATGTGGGTAAATACCATTAGAGCCTGCGTTAATGTGTTGTTTTAATACTAATGACATGTTCTAAGGATGAGTTTGCTTGGAAGGGCTATTACGGGCCTTGCTGTAAAATTAGTGCGACTGGGGAAGGAAAAAAATGTTTCTATTTATATTCTTTCAGAAGAGATTACGGATGGATAATTTGCTTTGCCCAGCTCTCCTCACCCCACTCCAGTTTCAGATATGATCTGACTCTACCCTATGGGTTCTGGAAAAGCCTTTGAGGCAGGCATGGACTAGGCAAGAAAGAATATAGGACAGAACCAGAGTGGACTGTCCTTGAGTGATTTTAGGAGTAGCTTAATTGACTCAGGTGATACTGGGGTAGGGGTGGGGTAGGGTGCTAACTTACCAAGCAGAGAAGCCTTTTCATAACCACTGAACAATCTTCATGGCTGTTTGCACCATTTCCTAAGGTTTTAGCCAGATGAGAAACCACGCATCAAAAGGCAAAGTAGGATAGGTTCCTCCTCTTTGCCATTCTGTAGGCTTGCCACTTTTCTACCTTTCTCCTTTCTATGAACAGCATAGAGGCAGTGCCTGTTTAAGATATCTGACTCAGAGTAAATCCAGGCTCCTATTTTTGCCATTATCTATAAAACAACAGGGTCAGGGAGGACAATGTGGAGAAACTGAGGCCCTGGGGACATTAGGGTCCTCTGCTGCCATTCTCATTTAACAAGGAAGATCACTGGTGCATAGACGCAGGACAAGAAGGGACCTTACTGGTCATCTAGTCCAACTGTGCTCATTTTATACTTTACAATCAATATGCATTTATTAACAGCTTATACCTTAGTGTTAACAAGATTTAGTTCACAAAGGTTAAGAGTTCCAAAGAACCCTCTGACAAACAAAACATACTCACAAGTAGTTTCCTTGCATGGTCATTATTCAAGAATACACAGAAACCAATGTCAGAACTTTCAATATGACCCCAAACATCAGCAGTTGCTCCTCAACCCAAAAGGTTCTAAACCCTAAAGACAACATGATCAAACATCATTCTGCCTGAGTAGGGATTCTTGTGCAAAGAAAACACTCTTCCTTTCAGCTGGCCAAAAAAAAAGAAAAACCTCTAGCTCAAGGATTATTTGCAGAGAGGACTTGACTGGAGCTCAACCTGATCTAAGGTGTATTGACCCACAGAATGTTTTTCTCTGCACTAAGTTTAAAAATAGGAATATTGCCACATTCAAGTAACACATGTAAACTGGGAGAACTTGTAATCTTCATCAGCTTTCCTGATTTTTCAATATACCTGGCATGGTACTAGGCACTACAAAAAGAAATACAAAAAAAGAATACAAAAGAAATACAAAAAGACAAAAACAAATCAGATCAAGGAGCAGATATTGTACTAGGGTGAATGGAATATAACACACACTCAGAAAAGTAATTACTAAGCATATACAAATATCAAAAGGAAAAGTGTCAATATTACCTATGTTGTTCAGTCATTTCAGTCATGTCTGACTCTTTGTGATTCCATGGACTTTACCCAGCTAAGATATGGAGTGGTTTGCCATTTTCTTTTCCATATTATTTTACAGAGGAGGAAACTTGCAGAGGAGTGACTTGCCCAAGGTCACATGGCAAGTAAGTATCTGAGGATGGCTTGAAACTTAGGAAGATGAGTTTTCTTGAGGCTGTACATTCTCCATTGTGCCACCTAGTTGCCCCCTACTAATAAGGTGTAGGTATCAGGAAAAGGGTCATGGAGGAAGTGCTACCTGAAAGAAGCTGGGAATTCTATGAGGCATAAGTAAGTAGGGAGCACATTACATGGAAAAAGGACTTAATTTGAACAAACACACTAAATGAGATGTCAAACTATGGCTGAGAATCCCACAGATTGTAGGGAGATTCAAAGGATTTGAACCCGGTTCCCTTGACTTTGAATTCATATTCTTTGCCCTGAATTACATTGTAAGGGAGATAAGGTTTGGAAACAAGCCTCAGAGATAAACTCTAAAATGTTTCATCCTATCCTGTATAACATAGTTGTCTCTTTGAAGTTGTTTGTTTGCCAATTATTGTTTTATTTCCAAGGTTCAAAGGGCAAAATCTACAAGGTTGAAAGGTATGTTAGATATCTAACATGTTCCTTTTATACATGAGGCAATTGAGGCTCAAGTAGGGGAGGATTTTTTCATTGTTACTCAACCAGTCAGTAGGGAAAATGGGATTCAAATCCAAGATACTAGCTAGACTCCTAGACCAGTGTTCTAATCATCTCACCATATTTATACCAAAACATCTGATGTAAAGTTAGGGTCTTTGGAGAAATGTGGAGAGGGGAAGACCCACTCTAAAAGAAGTATTTGTTTATTAAATATGAAATCATGTTGTTAACTCAATGTGAAACTCCTAGCAATTGGACCATAGCAGCTCTCTCAATTCAGTGTAAAAATCCAACCAACAAGCCAGATACCGCCTGACAGGAATGTTTTGCAACAGTAAAGAATTAGTCAACAACTGAGGATGGCTCAACCTGAGGGATAGAATGGGTTAGAGTGAATAGTAGAGGAAAGCCATGCAGAAGGTAAAGGAGGGAGGAAGGATTGCTACTTGCTTTCAGCTATTAGGTTCCAGTAACAGTTAGCTATGCTTTTGAAATTTCCAGAGAGTCCTTCAACTCTTCTCCCCTACATAGCATCTAAATGAACCTATAAAACTTTGCTTCCATATGGAATATTGGGACTCCAAAGGATCATTCATGGCAGTTCTTTTAGAGGAAGGGACCGTGGACAGCAACACGCTGAGCCTGCTGTAATGTTTTCTAGAATGTAATTCAGTACAATGCTGTTTGTTTAGCGCTCAGAAAAACATCAGAATGGCTGAACTGACTATAACCCTTAGGAAGAGTATAATCAAGAAAAAATGACATTTTCAGTCAAACAACCTGGGATTAAATCCTGCTTCTTCCACTTAAAAGTGTTTGTAGTTTTGTGTAATTCACCTCACTTTTCTAGGCCTCAGTTCCTTTATCTATTAAAAGTAGAGAAATGGCCTCCAGGAACCTTTCAACATCTCCTTAAATCAATACCAAGATTAGGACCAGGGTTGTATTGGTAAATGTTTAACAATTGGCTATCTACAAATATGTATGTGTATACACAACAGAATTTTATTTAATCTGAATTAATAACATTTTCTTCTTCACTTTCTCAAGTCTAGACAATCATCAAAATGATCACTCAAACCCTGATTTGTAGCTGATTTCTGTGGTATAAATACTCCAGAAAATTTAACAATCAGCTCTAGTTTGAACTGACTCCATCACACTCATGATTGAGACCCACACCACCTCAACCTCCCTACTACCACATATTTCCCTTAATAGTTCTTTCATTTTAAACATCATTCATTAATTAATTGAAAAGTGAAGTAGAAAAAAAGGACATTAATTTGATAGATGGAAACTTGGTTTCCAGTCTCAGTTCTTTTGCTAACCAACTGGTGACCCTGAAAGAGTCACTAGCCCTTCGAGGGGGTTGAAGTCATTGAATTCTGCTGTTCTTATCAAGTTTAACATTCTGTGATGCTAAGTGATGTTTTGGCCTAATTTTTATTTCTACTTCAGATCACATGAGAGGTAATGTGTTCCTAAGATCTCTGCCTATTGTGATAAAGCAGCATTCTTCCCCCTGAGCCTGCCACATTCAACTTTCAAAAAGGAATCTCTTTTCTGAGTATTCCAAGATTTACCAAATCAATACATGACAAAAAATTAGATACATCTATAGGCAGATCAACCAATAGACAAAAGGATAGACATATCCATACATAGATACAGACAAATATGATAGATGATAAAGACAGAAGAGATTTATATATAAATATATAGATAAATACATATATATTCAAATCTATCCTATGAAATCATTGGTATGGCTCTTCTAAGCCATGGAGGGAAGTTGGCTAAAACAAAAGTATAGTAATATGGGATGGAGTGTCTTCTGTGAAGAACAGAGAGAAGACCAGGATGGCTCGCTCATAAATTGTAGAAAAAAGAGTGTCCAATGAGGCAGAAAAAGTAGGTTGAAGTCAAATTTTAAAGGGTTTTAAAGCATAAAGAAGAAAAGATAAACCCCAACAATAACAATGGAGAACTTTATGCATTTGATTCTAGAAGCAGCGTTTAAGGAAAATTAATTTGGCCACAGTTTGTTTGGTAGACTAGAGTGGGGAGAAGCCAGGAGGCTGTAACAATAACTAGTTGAGAGAAAGAAAGGTAACAAGCATGTATTCAGTGCCTACTATGTGCAAGCACTGTGCTAAGCACAGTGTATAAGTATATTATTATATGTTATAAGTATTATCTCCTTTGATATTCATTACAACCCCCAGAGGTGGGTGCAATCATTACCCCATTTTATAGTTGAAGAAAAGAAGGCAAACAGAAGTTAAATGACTTTCACAGGGTCACACAGGTAGTAAGCAACTGGGGTCAAATTTGTACTCGTCTCCCTAATTCCAGGTCTCACACTATCCACTGAGTCAGCTACCTGTTGAGGGTACGAACTAAAGTCATAGCTATGACAGTAGAAAGAATCTGTTGCATGTGAGAGGTATTCACAGATAGAAATAGCAACATTTAGCAACTAACTAGTAAGGAGCTGAGGACAGTACCCGATTTAGGCATAAAGACAGACAGACGTAGAGAGAGAAAGAAAAAGGTGTCCATACTTATACTATCCATGCATAGATATGTGAATACAAGTGGGTTGAAGACTCTTTAATAAACAGAGAAATGAAGAACAAGTACAACAATGCAGATTAGACTATATATTGCTTAAGGTAGAAGGAAACTATGGGGGGAAATGTAATCCAGCCTTTTCATTTCACAGATGAGAACACTGTGACTCAGACTCAGAAAAAAATGATTTTATTTTCCCAGCACCAAATATCTGAAAGGCAGTGTTGTATAGTGGATATGGGGCTCAGTCTCAAAGACTCAGGGCAAATTCCCATCTCTGACATGCTAACTTAACAACCAACAACAAGTCATTTAGACTCCCAAAGGGCCAGGCACCTCAATCAGACCATAAGTGACAGCTGAGGTACAGAATTGCATAGATGGAAAACAGTGTCTGTACTGGGAGCTCCTGATGATGGTGATGGTGGTGGTGGTGGTGGTGGTGGTGATGATGAATATTATAATGATGATAAATGTGATGTCACACATCTGCCAGACCCTTCCTCTCTCTCCCACCCAAAACAGAAAAAGATCACATATTGAGTTAGTGGCAAAATAGGAATTAAAACCCAGATACTGACTCTTATGTTCTTTCCATTCAATCCAGTTCAATAGCCATTTCTTCAATAACTTTTATGTGCTATGCACTGTGCAAAGGCCTGAGCAAAGACAAAAATGTAAAACAGCTTCTAGGAGTGTAGAGACCTAACTGAGAGTCTGCTTTCAAATCCCAGCCTGATTTATCCCAGATGAGGGAACATCTCTAGACAATAACTATCCCTCCATCTGCCCTTCCTGAAAAAGCTACTCTCATTTATGGCATGCTTTTCCAAAGCAGAAGCTGATTCATCTCCCCTCTCTACCAGGCAGGACCGCAGGAGCCAGTGACACTAACAACATCCGTGATGGGCTTCGTTTCTACCCAATGATTTTAATTGGTCATATTTCCAGAGTGCCGCCATCAGTAGCATTTCACTGGTTCATCAATGGATGTTATTTCACCTGCCAAATGCTGAGGAAGACATAAATCTGTAGCAATAAAGAAATTCTGCCATTAAATAGTCCCCAGTACATAAGACTGTTAGATTGAGGAAGGAGTTGATGGAGCAATTCTTCTCAGGAAAACTTGCTCTAATACTGTTTGCTAGAGGGCAGAAGTCTGTGTAAGGTGAGTCCCTCTTGGATTGTACTCAGGACCATTTAGCTCCTGAAATGCAGAAAAGTCTCATTATAGATGAAAAGATAGTACTACTCTATAGGCTTGGGAGCTCAAAAATCTCCTGTTTTCCTCATGGAAGGGGCTGCATGAGTGTATTTGTATGCATTTATCAGTACCGGGAGGTGTTTAGTCCACCCACCCCCAGCTTATTTCATAAATGAAAACACTGAGACTCCAACTCAGAAGAGAATTGATATAACCAAGAGAAGCAGCTTAGCATGTTGTGTGTAGAGCTCCAGGCTTGGAGTCAGAAAGACTTGAGTTCAAATTCTACCTCAGGCACTTGTTAGCTGAGTAATATTGGGAAAATCTTTCAGCCTGTTTCCTCATCTGTAAAATGGGAGTAGTATACCTTCTTTCAGAATTATTGCTGGTATCAAAAAAGATAATATATGTAAAGTTTTATAAACCAGAAAGTGCTACAGAAAATATCCTGATTATTAAAGAAATACTTTGGAGAATATTTTTGGATTATAATATTATAGGAATGTGGCAAGACTTTAAAACTTCCACCTGCCTCAGTTTCCTCAACTGTAAAATGGGGATAATAATAGCACTTACCGCCCAGGCTTGTTGTGAGGATAAGATGAGATGATATTAAAAGTATTTTGGAAGTCTGATGGGGGCCATCTCCAGTCATCCTGATATATATCTTGCCACTGGACCCAAATGGCTCCAGAGGAGAAAATGAAGCTAGTGACTTTGCACAGCCCTCCCTCATTTAATTCCAATTCATTTGCAAGTCATGGCATCATATTCCTGATGTCATCATCCTCTTTGAGAACAAAGGGCCAACAACAGAGTTCCGCTTGTCAACAAAGCTAATGTCTTGTTACTCATAGGACTGATAGTATTTGCTTGTTAATGTACTAAGTCAGTAAACCAACTCATAGGCTCATAGAACTGGAGGTAGAAGAGACAGAGAGCACCTAATCTGATTCCTCCATGTTACAGATGAGAACACTAAGGCCTAATGGGTTTCTCTGAACTGTTAGGTAACTAACTGGCCATCATTGGTCTAGGAACTTTTCTAATGCCAAGGAAATATCAAGAATGTTTCTGTTCAGGCAGACAGACAACAGTAAGACAGCAAGCCTTTGTTAAGGACCTACTATGTACCAGTGGAAAGATACAGAATTTAAATCCTATTAATTCTTTAAAATTTAACTCAGATGCCACCTTCTCCCAGAAACTTTTTTTTAATTCTCCAATCAATAACAACCCTCCTGTTTCTCTTCTGCAGCATTCCATTTCAACCTCTTCATTGAATTTAGAGTCTGACATCCTGGGTTCAGATTCCAATTCTGCCATTTATTGATTGTGTGGCCTTGAGCACCTCCCTGGACCTCACTTTCCTCATCATTAAAAGGGTGGGATTGGAATAGTTGATCCCTTTTCTCCCTTCCAACACTGAGGTAATCTATTCCATTTTTGTACAGTCCTAATAGTTAGGAAGTTTTGTTTTATTTTCCTGACACCAGATAGTTGTAGAAACTGTGTCTCTACAACTTCCCCACAGTTCCTAATGCCGCCCTCTGGGGCCTACCAGACCAAGGCTAATCCCTCTTCTCTCCCACAGCCCGCAAATTCCCAGTCCTTAGTTTTGGAGTTCTACCTTCCGTAAGGCTGATTCCTGAGTCATTCTACTAAGTTCAATAGTAATTCTGACAACTCTTGGGTTTTTTTCTTTCCTTTTTTAAAGCTCACTTTGCATTTTGTGTAAGTGTTTTCCATTAACGATGTCATGGGTTCTGACTTCTTGAAAAAGGTTTGAGCAGCTCTAGCTAGAGGGGTGTTTTCTTTAATGCTTGATTCTTGCTTAAAGGAGTATGACACTTTGAATCTGCTAAATTAATCATCATTTCCTGGAGAGTGCCATCCTCAGAGGAAGTTAACTGGGGGGGGGGGGGGGGGGGCGGGAGAGAATGGGGGGAGGAGAGGGGCGAATACAACAGGAATAGAAGGTGGAAAGGCAAAAAAAAAGCAGAGAATCTTAAACATTCACTTGGTGACTTCACAAATGAGTGAGCACTACTGACAGCTATCTGGGCTGGTGGAGCGCAGGGAGAAGAGACCCTTCCAACTTGAATGAGCACCAGTGGTTTAAAATACAGGCAAATTTAGATACCATTCCTAGTTTTTTATGTAGGGTCAGGAGGGCAGCAAATCTATGGTGCTTTGATAATATATGATGATAGTGCTTTAATAATACACATATTGATATTAGTGCTTTGATAATATATATGAACAGTAAAGTAATACTCAAGTGAATTCAGGTTTTGACTTATAACCATGGCTTTAAAAAATGAAATAAAATACAGGACAAACATGTATTAGGGAAAGTTACATAGGAAAGTATTTTTCTCCTAATATGTCTGTCACACAATCACACCGTGGAACTAGGCATCCAAAAGATTTAACATAGGTATATCTTTATGCACATTTTAAAATCTTGCATCCATAGTGTAGATGCAAAGGATAGAAGAGGATGGGAAAAATATACATTCAGAGTGGGAATAATTAAGATTTCTACAGTGTTTTAAGGATTGCAAGGTACTTTACAAATATCCCACTTAATATTACTGAACTTGGAGTCAGGGAAGACTTCAATTCTAATCTCTCCTTAGGCACTTATGAGTTGTATGGTTCTAGATGAGTCGTTAGACCTCATTATTCACATGCTGTACCTTCCATTAGAAGGTGAACTCTTGAAAGGCAGAGGTTGCTTTTGCCTTTCAGGGTCTGACTATAATTTGTTCTTTGGGCTTGAAGAGGACCAATGACCTCTAATGTTTGGGGGTCAAGATATAGTCTGTCCAACTGTGGCTAATCATACCAGTATAAGCTCAGAAGGCTCTACCACAGGTTGCGCACAAATGGTCCATATGACTATTTGAGAGGGAGATGTCTCTATATTTGTGCATCTGACATTTCTTTTGAGCTGCTACAACTCTGCTTTGCTCATAGACCACAGTATCTTCTTTGATGCAGGCATGAAACTGAGGCATGGCCAGGCTGTCCTGTGTCAGTGTCTCCCATGTCTCACAACAGAGAGATCTTGAGAATGTCTTTGTATCCCTTCTGACCACCATGTAAACACATGCCTTCTGTGAGTTCTCCATGAAAGAGTTTTTAGGGCAAACATGCACTTGACATTCAAAAACATGGCCAGCCCATTGGAGCTGCACTGTCTACAGTGGAGTTTGAATGCCTGGCAGTTCAGCTAGAGAAAGGACATCAACGTCCAGAAGTTTATCTTGCCTGGTGATCAGATTCTTCCTAAGACAATTCAAGTGGAAGTGATGGTAAACAAATGCTGTTGACTGACTGGAAGATCTTGGCGATATTCAGTTTCCTCATCTGTAAAATGGAAGGAGGAATACCTCTAGTGTTTCTCATCTAGGAATGTTGTGAAGAACAAATTCCAGCTGGAAAGGGCTTTGCCAATGCTTTGTGGAGAGATCGTATTTCATACTGGCTAGAAAACTGTCCCTCAGAATCAGAAAGACATGGGTTCAAATCCCTCCTTAGACCCCAACTAACTATATTTGCATGTGTATATATACATATATATGTATACATACATATTTACACACACATATATGTATATGTGTATATATATATATATATATATATATATATATATATATATACACCCTGACTGGGACAGAGAAGGTACTATTCTACCTGGCCATTAGAAGTTACTCACCTCAAGCTTCTTCCCTTGATGATATATAAATCAAAATTTTTTAATATTGTACAAATGTTAACTATTATTACATGCAAATGAGTTGTAGAACCTAGCAATTCTTCATGGTGCATAAAAGGTTAAACTTTAAGGGAGAAGTTAATGCTAAAATTCTTGTGTCTATTTTCACTAATAATAATTATAGCTCTTATATAACACTTCAAGGTTTGTAAAGTCTTTTAAAAATACTATTTCATTTGAACATTATAATAATCCTGGAAGGTTGGGACTGTTATTATCCTAATTTTACAGATGAGAAAATTAAGGTTGATCAAGGTTAAATAACTTGTCCAGGTCACATAGCTAGTAAGTGTCTGCGTCAGGATTTAAACTGTTTCTGATTCTAAGTCCAGGGCTCTATTCATTATGCCATCTTGCTCCCATAGATCCATGGGTAATAATAACAGCTGTTGTTGTTCACTCATTTAACCCCCATTTGGGGTTTTCTTAGCAAAAATACTAGAATGGTTTATAATTTCCTTCTCCAACTCATTTTACAGATGAGGAAACTGAGGCAAACAGTGGTAAGTGACAATAACACTGGCTGACATTTATATAGTGTTAAAGTTTGGGAAGCATTTTACCTCTACTATCTGACAAAAGCTTCCCAACAGCCCTGTGAAACTGTTAATAAAGTCATTATTTTTATTAATTTTGTTGTTATTAATCAACTAGATGGCACAGCAGCTAGAAAGTTGGTCTTGAAGCAACAAATCCAGCCTTAGACACTTGCTAGCTGTGTGATCCTGGGTAAGTCCCTTCACCTCTGTTTGCGTCAGTTTCCTCATCTGAAAAATGAGGGTGATAATAAGAACATCTATTCTCCCAGGGTTTTTGTGAGGATCAAATGAGATCATGATTGTAAAGTGCTTAGCACAATGCCTGGTATATAGTAAGTGTTATATAAATGTCAACTATAATCACGATTTTACAGATAAGGAAAATGAGTTACCGAGTAAACAAATGTCTACGATCACAAACATTTTGAAACCTTGCTTCCCTCACTCCAAAATTAGCACTCTAACCACTGTGCATCTCTATCCATTATGAATGATCAGCTTGCCTATGAAAAGGAACAGTTCTATGTCATGTACTTAGCCATAGACAGCATTCAATCAAGACAAATTTTCTGTCCCCAGGGGATTTATTTTTGTATGTAACCTACATGTTTCAGCTCTATGTCAATTTCTGCTTCTTTCTCATCCTTTTCATTCCTATTTGCTAAATGGAATTAAAGGATTATATTTTAGATGTCCTGGCTAAATTGGATGGGATAAGAAGATGATAGGACCAAGAAAACCAAATGCAGTCATTTCAGTGAAAGTCAAGAAGTCAAAAGGGTAGTAGCAATGACAAGACCCACACAGAGATCATTGTACATTTGGGACCCACATAGAGATCATTGTACCTTGTACAATGAATTAATTCCTCAAAGAAAGCTAGCGGAAAATTGCAAGCCCCAGAAATGATATAGAAATGAGCCAGCCTGCAAAGTACAAGAGCTGCACATTTAGAAAGGAAAAAGAAAGATAGATGTGATAAAGCCAGGGTATCTCCAACTTTACCAAAATATTTGTCAAGCACCTACTATGTGCAAAGTGCTTGAGATACAAACGTCTACAGCAAAATGTCTGGTGGAATAGCAAGAATACTGGGTTTGTGGCAGGACCTGGATTCAAATCCTAGATTAATCAATCAAAATACATTTATTAAGTTCCTACTGTGTGCCAGGCACTATACTAAGCATAAAGAGGGTAAATAGGAAATAATTAACAGAAGAAAGACATTCTGGGCCCCAGTTTTCTCCACTATAAAATGAGAGAGTTGGGCTAGATTACTTCTGATTTCCTTTTCAGCACTAAATCTATTGTACTATTATGCCTCTCAGACAGAATTCTTAACCTGAGTTCCATGAACTTGTTTGCTTGTTTTGATATTTTCATAACTCTTTTTCAATATAATTATTTCTTTTTAGTCCTATGTATTTTATTTTACACATTAAACTATTATTGTGAGGAAGTGGACAGAAACATTTATTAAACTCCTACTGTGTGCCAGGTACAGCACTAAGTGCTTTACAAATATCTCACTTGATTCTCACAACAACCCTGTGGGTTAAAAACCAAGGTTCTAGGGGACCACAGGCTTCCCCGGCCTGCCAAATAGGTCCCTGATACCAAAAAAGAAAAAAAGAGGCTGAAGAATCTGTGGTCTAGGAGCTTACATCCCTCTTGAGGCAAATGGTATGTACAGTGAGCAGTAAACACAAACTATAAATACACACAGTAACACAAAGAATTTAAGAGGGAAGAAAAGCAGACCTCTGGCTGGTTTATGTTGTTTGCAAACTACTCTGGGTGCTGTGCACACAACAGGCAAGAAAGGTGCAGCAAACATATGCTTGAGAGAAGCAATGATTACAGAGCTTGGGAACCTCAATAGTGCACCCGGGGAAAGCAGGGGGAAATAGGCTTGGTGGGGTGTGCAAGCCTGGCAGGGGTGAGTAGTCAAGGAGAGAGAGAGAGAGAGAGAGAGAGAGAGAGAGAGAGAGAGAGAGAGAGAGAGAGAGAGAGAGAGATGGAAAGATGAATAGATAGACAGACGGATGGATGGACAGATAGATGGACAGATGGACGGATAAATGAATACACAGAGACAGACAGATATATAGATAGATAGACAGAAGGACAGGCAGACAGATAGATAGATAGATAGATATAGATAGATAGATAGATAGATAGATAGATAGATAGATAGATAGACAGACAGACAGACATATAGATAGATAGATGGGGATGGATGATAGACATTACATAGACTAGATAGATGATAGATATAAAGACAAATAAATAAGTGGATAGATTGTTACAAAGAAAGAAAGGAGGGAAGGAAGAGGAAAGGAAGACAGAAGAAGGGGGAAGGAAGGAAGCCAGGTGTACCAAATACTTTCTATATATCAGGTGCTGTGCTAAGCATTAGGAATATAAATATAAGCAAAAAGATAGTCCCTGCCTCCTGATGAGGAAGGACAACACATAAAACGGAGATGAAAGGGAATAAGGTGCATTAAAAAATCATCTGGAGAACTAGGTTTGATCTTCGAACTGAGCCTGGGAGTGGGAACCATCAATTGAAGAAGGACAAAGAGATGGAGATGGAGTCTTCTAGGAAGAAATGGGTTGGGGCATGTTGTCATAGAGTGATTGGACTAAAGGATAAGAGCAAGAGAACATGAATCATTGTGCCCAAGGGTGGGCAGGGCTTAGTTGCCTGCCCCATCATTCCTCCTCACCCCATACATACACCCACATATACACAGAGCTAAAGGAGGCATTACGTGCTGTGAAAAGAGCTCTGGATTCGGTTTTCAGAGACATTGGTTCAAATACTATCTCTGTCACTTACTGCCTACGTGGCCTTGGACAAGACAGGTCTTTTCTCTGGGTCTGTAGAGGTAGGGCAATAAGCATCGAGATAGATGAGTAGATAGAACAAGGGACTTGGAGACAAGAGTGTTGAGTTCAAATACTGGCTTAGATACTCACTGTGTGATCCTGGGCAAGTCACTTAACCTCACTTAGTCTCAGTTTCCTTACCTATAAAATAAGGAGATTGGACTAGATGATCCTCAGGCTGAGGATTTAGCTCTAAATCTGTGATCTTAATTTGTTTTTAATTAAAAGGTAATTTTCAGTTTTATGAGGTGTATCTGATTTGTGGTCATTCAAGCTTTCTCCTGATTTTATTTGGGGGAATGAGAATATGCCCAGCGAAGTACTGGGCCAGATGACAGCCATACCAGTATTAACTCCAAGAGGAATTTCCCTTTCCCCTGTCATGCCAGATGGATCAGAGGAAGGGGAAGGAGAGGGAATACCAGATACTCATTTTTAAACTGGCATCCCATCAAGGTAGCAATGTGAAGGTTCTGGGTGTGCCAGCTCCCTCAATATTATCTCTTCCAGAGGAAAAAAGTCACAATTTGCTTTTCCCACCACCTACCTCTCATTTTTTGACATAAACAGAAGCTGATCTAATCTAGTCTTTAGAACATCTTTTCCACTAACCTGGCCGTAGGTAGCCTTTGAAATCAGGAAGGTGAGTGGGACTCTACTTGAGAGGATGCTTGGCATCAAAACATCCAGCTATTGCATCACTCCCAGGGTTCTGAGTAGATACCCACATACTATTACAGTACTTGGGAGGCTGTAGCTTCCCTGCTAAGCATTAGGCTGGGTCCTATACCCATGCTTGACTATGTGAAGGTGTTACACCATTTAACATGTATTGGGAGGCTCTAAAAAAGACAGTATTGGTAGAAATTTTTAGAAAGGCTGGCATAAAGGTCCCCAAGGCTATTTACCAGTTCACCCTGCCGCAAAAAATCTGATGTAGGATCCTTGTTACAAATCTCAAGCTCTCCAATTTTAGTATTCTTGGTTTTCATCAGCAATATTATAAATGCAGACCACCCTCTTCTTACCCAGCCTTATACTTGTTTTTAATAGTCTGGATGTTCTGCACTTGGGATAGGGAGAGGAGGGGAGAAGTGGGCAAAACACACATCACGTCCTCAAAAAATGAGACCTCTATTAGCAGAAAGTAGTGCAACATGAAAATCAATTACAAAAAGAAATTTGACTTGGATCAATGGCAGGAACGTGTGACAACTTAACAGAGAGAAATAATTGCAGCCCAATCTAAAATCACTGCAGTTAATCAAGAGAGAACGCAAATCAGCTAATGTTTTCTTGGACTATTTCTCTCAGCCTGTATGACTCCTCCAGTCGATTAAAAAAATATTCCTCCTACAGAGTATTGCTAGAAAAGAATCTAATCCTCCTTCTTACAGGGAGAATTTGCTGGAAGGGAAAGAAGGGAGGGTAATGGCGCTGCCTAGAGATGTCAACTTTATTTTGTTTTTAATTTAACAGCTGCTAAATTCATGTTTTCATTTGTGACTGCCTCTTTCCAATGCTAACCATTGTTTTACTTCTCCTTTTTCCAAAGCATATACAATTCTGTTCCTTCAGCTAGGGAAAATCTATGGAAATTTCATGCCAATGGAGAAAAAGGAAAGAAAAAAAATGAAGCCTTAAAAAACCCTGACTTGCTTGTCATTTGGTTTAAGTGTTTTATTGGACCTGTACTTACTCTCTTTTTTCCCCTACTTTCTCCTTTTTGGTTTTTTTGAAAGCTTCCATCAGTCCTCCAGAAATCCAGGGAAGACTCTATTGTCTCTGCTGCCCATTTTGTCACAAGACAATTTCATTCCTTTTCTTAATTCACACACAACCTATTAACCTGAAGTGAGACATTTCTACTGACTCCTGACCTATCTGTTTCCAAAACAAACCATTCCAGGGACATTTGAAGGTTAGACAGATCTGCCTTCTTGCCTTGAAGGACAGAATGTGCCTTTCAAAAAAAAATAATAGACCCTCCTCTGAACCTTTCACATTTCTCAAGAAGGCAGCTGTAACAATGATCAACAGGGCTGTAGCCTTTAATAACAGGAGCACAGGCTAGCCAGCAACATCAGATTTATTTTGGTTAGACTTGTTTATTGAATCCGGTGATGGCAGACACCAAGACAACAGATGCTAATATCAAGGCCATCCATTTAAGCAGAGAACATATGTAGCAGTGAGAATGAACTCAGGCCCACTGAGGCCTCCAAATTGATTTGGGTGGAAATCTTATCTACAGGGTGACCAACACCACTAAGATTATTCTGTCTTGGGCTTTGCCAGCTGTGACTTGAAGCAAATTTTTACAAGGTGCACTGGGATCAAGAACTCTCTGCTCTTAGCGCCTAACATTTGTCTAACAAAGAGAAGAGGTGAGACCCCTTTTGCTGTTCATCAGCCATCACCCTTGGGATACATAAAGCAGAGTCATTGGCATTTGGGAGACTTAGAGACAGAGAATCTTGGAGCTGCAAAGATAATTAAAGGTCACCTGGACCAACCTCATTCTAGAGGTAAGGACTCTAAGGACCATGCTCTAAGGTGCATACTCATCCAGTTAGGTATTAAAAAACAGACAAGATATCTACCTCAACAAATCTTACCATTTAATATATGACAGAAAGATAAGAAAGGAAATCCCCCAGTCTGAGATTTCAGAGTCCAGGCACAGAGTCTCATACTTCATTTAACTACATTTATTATTAAGATACAAGTCAATATAGTAAACAAAGGGTAGTGAGAATGCTCCTGTCCCAGATGTCTCACCAATACCCAAGTGTCTAGTTCTGAAAGACTGTCCTTGGCAACCAGCCCTGCCTAGAACTTTGCAGACTGAACCTGAGTGAATTGTGGCAGTTATGATCAGTGGGGTTTTATACTTGGGTAAGCAAAGAGAACTAGTATCATTTACAAATGTAGCAATTCAAGGTAAGCAGATTCCAGTCACCCTTGAATAAATTAAGCGTGGGTCACCCAGATAAGGATCAACACAGAAATTGGTAGAACTCCTTTTTTATGTCAATGGTTGTACTTACCAGTTTCACCAGCTATTTCTATCTACATGTCTCTTCCTCATCTTTCTGGGGGAAAAGGATGAAGTTTAACTAGCCTTTATCTATAAATATGTATAGTTGCTTCATAGACAACTGATCAAAGATAAAGGTAGATTACAGACTGAGTTGGTGGATTGAAGAAGGGTCCTGAACATGTCATTGCCAAAGGATTATTTCTACATGGACTTCAGGAATAGAAGACTATTTTTTTTTGCTTGTTTTATGTGGCACATTTATCCATTAGTTAATAAGAAAATAGTTGCCAAGCACCTACTATGGAGAAAAGACATGGGTTCTTGATGTCTAATGCATAGGCTTAATATAGTTAATGGGGATCTGATTTGCCATTGAACTGAAGTTGTGTTTACTTTGGGGGCCTTAGCTGAATTTTTCAGACTACTGCATGCAAGACTGTTCTATTATAATCCAGGCTACTCGGTCACTAAAGGAGAATCATATGAGGCTGAACCAGCAAGGGATTAATCTGGGCAAACAGCCTTTGGGGACTCTACTCAGTGTTGTTCTTTCTCGCCCTGTCCATCTCACTGCTCAAGACGTTGATACTTCATTTTTATACCAGGCTTCCTCCCTTATTCAAACTTGATCTCAGCATCGCTTACCTCATACAAGGAACCTGCCTTTTATCCTTATAATATACTAACTTACTCTAGATCAGAACCCTGATCCTGCCTACTTCCATTTAATATTTTAGACCCTGTCTGCATTCAGAGTCATAATTAGGGTGAGACAACAGAAGCTTTATCCCAAAGCATTAAAATGTAGAGGATACAAAATTTTACTACATGCATTCCTTCAGTATTAACCAAAGTCACTATAACTTATTCCCCTCCTATGTCCAGTTAGATTTGTCTTAAGTTCTTCTCCTATTTTCAGATCACAAATTAAAAAGCTGACTCGAGAATGTGTTACTTGTCCATGGTCTAAAAAGTAGAAACCATAATTCTCTCTGTACGCACCAGATACTAGACCTTGAGCAATTCTGCCGTAAGGTATTCCATTGAAAATCTTCATTGTCTTATGCATCTGTTTCATGTTCTGATGGTGGTTGTGGGGGTGGCTGTGACAAGTCTTGCTACTGCTGGCATTAAATACCTAAGAATCCAAAAATGTGTCAGTGGTGACTTATGGTCAACCTATCATCTTTTATAGTTTGTGACCCACTATCAGCTTCCTGAGGTATTAAAACTAAATGCCTGGCAATTAAAGAAATCAAAACTTCAGCTTCATTGGATTAATACATATTTTTTGAAAAACCAGGTAATTTACTTACTCACACTCAGTTGAATTTTGAAATTGAAACAATGTGAACCGATATAGAGTATTTGTGCAGGACCAACCCCCTTGATGGCTTGAATTATACTATCTGATTAAATAATCAGTTAAATTAATTGAATAATATTATAGATCTTAATTTTTCCTTTATAGACACAGTCTAGCCATCAAAATTATGGGTAGGTTTGAGTCTTTTTGTTCATAACTTTTACAAATATTTTGTTCATGAATTTCTTGGAAAAGCAATTTCTCATCTGTTGGCAGCAACCAGCAGACCTGAGGAAATGGAATTGATCCATTTTGAATTACCTTTTTCATGCTAAGCTGTACTGAATTTCTAAACTGGGTGCCTTCATGCTGACTTCCCATACTACATTAAACTACTTATCAGGGCAGTTAAGCTAGAATTACAAAAAGAAACAGATGTTACCAATTCCCAAGTCTTGCCCACCCTGCATCTGTCAGAACCCTCCATGGGTGAGGGCAAGAACAGTGTGGAGGAGTTAACAATTTGGCTTCACCAGGGCCTCTTGGAATACTGTTCAGAAGTGTATATGTAGATGCTGCTGAAGGTCATACAAGCTACAACATGCATGAGTCTTCAGCTGACAACTTACAATATCACTAGTGATTTGTACCAAAGCCCAGGAAGTGACTCAGCTATATTAAAACTATTAGGTGAAAAGAATGAAAATAGAAATAGATAGCATCCATTTTAGTTGTGCTGCAGGAAAAGGTGTGTCGTGTAGCTCATTGTTAAATTCAATGTAGTTTGACAAGGTCAGATGTTTTCCACTCTCTCATTCCAAGTAGATTAGCGCACAAGTTCCCCCATATGATATTATTCCACACTCCATTAGATAATACTTTTAACCTGAAACAATAACGGCTAAATTTCTAACTACATCTGAATCTCTGAGATGATTCCTTGGAGATACCTTAACCTTGGGAAGAGTACAGGAATGTGAATTGACTAGTCATCTTCTAAAACTTGCTGGAGCTAAGAGTTCAGAAATTGAAACTCACACTGTTATTCAGACTACTTTTATGGTGTGAGCTCGGCAAAAAGTCCTGATGGGTCCTAGGCTGCAGAAATTGCTGGTAAGCTTTGAAATCACACTTGTATGCAAGTGGCCATGCTTAGTGTAGAAGCTTGTTTATGTGATGGTGCCATGCACCAACAAAAGTTGGGCCAGAATTACAGAAAATTCTGTGGTGTGGTGTGGTGACAACATTATCTGATCTCAAGATTGGATTTATCTTTTGACAAAGAATTGTAGAATCACAGCTCAGTAGCTGAAAAAGAACTTTGAATCTCTCTAAAACTCAAAGGTCCTGGCCAACTCTGGACCCAGATATGCAGACTGGATTGAGTACTGGGAGAGCCTGAGTCAGGAGTGACAGCACACCCTGAGGAAGCCTTTCAATTGGCCCTAATGGGAATTGAAAGTTACCTTAGAGATCACTAGCCCAATATTGACACCATTATAATGCTCCTCTAGGATGTATCAGCATACCAAGGCTTCAGTGCAGTCATACGTGGATCAAATAGAAAGCCAAAATGTGTGTAACCAAATTCACAGACATCATTTTAAGGAAAGGAATGGCTTTACCTTTTCTTTGGCATTTCTCTTACCCCCAAACCAGCTAAGAAGTTCTTTTTTTGTTGTCCTTAATATCTTTCATAAACCTCAATTCTTACTGAGCTTTCACCTCACTGACATTCTTCTATATTTGTTCTGAATTAACTACCCTCCCTTCTATCTTCTTCAACATGTATCTTTTTAAAAATCTGAGTTCATTTATTGATTTCCACTATAGTCATATCAGTGTACTTAGATTGTGTCCTTTCCCTCCCATTCCAGAATTCCATTCCTAAGATCCTTTCATATATCTCATACCTTGAGGTGTTTTATTTTTGCAGAATCTCATCAATCAATCAACTAGTATTTGTGAAGGGCTTACCATATTTGTCAAGAGACTTGAGGCATGGAGACCACTTAGGAAGTACTGGCAATAATTTACTGGAGACATGATTAGTACTTATCTACAATGGCAGCTACATGAGTCAAGAGAAGGGATTAGATGTGAGAGATGTGAATGCAGACAAAGAGCAAGTATGGCAACCAATCAGACATATAGAGTGAGGAACTGTGAGGAGTCAAGGCTAAAAACAAGGTTAAACCTGGAGAAATGGAAGAACAGTAGAGCCTTTGACAGAGAAACTAGGAAGTTCCGAAAAGCAGTGAGTTCTCTGAAGTCTTTGAAATCTATACTCCCAAATCACAGAATCCATGGTAGTATTCTTCTCCTTATTAATAAAGAAATCTTCATAAAGTTCCTGACATTTGCTAGAATGTAGCCAATTTGAGGGCAGGTATTTTTTGAGTGGTTCAGTGGATAGAGCACCAGATCTGGAGCCAGGAAGACCTGAGTTCAAATCCAACCTCAGACACTTACTAGTCACTTAACCCTGTTTGCCTCAGTTTACTTATCCATAAAATGTATTGGAGAAGGAAATGGCAAACCACTCCAGTATCTCTGCCAAGAAAATCCTAAATGGAGTCAGAAAGACTTGGACAAGACTGAAGCTGCTGAACAACAATAGTTTCATTCTCGTCTTTGTTTCTTTGTCATTTAGCACAGCACATATGCACATAGTAGGCATCTAGTGGGTGTTTGTTGATTCACTGGTTGATTTTACTTCATTAAACAGAACATCCTTATTGGTCAGAACAAAGGCTAGAATCTAGCCAAAATGACCTTCTTACTGTTTCTGAGACTATGAGTTGCAGAGAAGATATTCATCTGAATTGGCAGAGTTTCTGGGAATTTCCTATAGTAGTTGGGGGAAGGAGGATATCACAGGTTGGATCCTGCCCCCCCAAAAAAAACTTGTTATATCTATTCAACTGTGTGCATATCATCATAATGAAGAGAATGTAATGTTTGGGGGAGAACATTTCATTTTTGTCTTTTTATCCCAGCATGTAACCTTGTCCCTTACACACAGTAGGTGTTTAATAAATGCTTGTCAGTTGATCGACAGAATAGCAGTCCTCTTTGTCACATCTTCTATCTTCTGAAAGATGTAATTTTTGACCAGATAAACAAAGAATTTATCAGCTGTTCAATTTTCATCTCTGTACAAACTAAATTGGATTTCTCATGACTATTTCACTCACGTATGATGTAAGGCAGACCTAAAAGGTTTACAAGCAAAAAATACAAACACAGATCATCATCACTTGCCTTCATATAATGCTTAGAGGTTGACTAAGTGCAGGTAATTTCACTTCTGTTATGCCCATTTTATAGAAGAAACTGAGGGCTCAAGACGGGACCTTCCTGAGATCATTCAATGAGTAAGCATCAGAGCTAGGATTTTGACCCAGGTCTTCTGATGCCTGACTATTTTTCCCACACTATTTTATCACAGTGAGTTATCTAAATTAATATTAATGGCATACCAAGCCCTTACAATAAATACAATCAGGGTGTGCTGGGGACAGCTTGAAACGGTTTGTGAGATGTGATTGTTAGATTATCAGTACAAGTACTTACTTATAGGAAACTGGCAAACATTAAAAATCAAGCACCGATTTATTGTTTTGTTGATTTCTAGATGTCTCTTGGTAGAGAAAATGTTAATAATGCAGATTAAACTTAAAAGTGGATTATATTGTTGTTAGAGAACTAGTTGTTAAATATTTACCAGCATAACTGAATATAGTAATGACAATATTGTGTCTCTTATTGTAGCTTTGAAAGACCTCCTATATCTGAACAAGAGATTTCCCTCCTGCTTGTCAAACACCCTGTCAGAGAACACCCTGTGGTCATGGAACAGAACAAGGCCTACTGGCCCACAAAGAGACTGAGGTCATCACCTCAGCCTCAGTTAGCATGCTAAATGAATCCAGCCGCAGAGAAGTTAATATTAGGGGTAGAGAAAGTATAGGTCCTGGGGCTTGTCATTTCATTGATAAATTGATTATTAATTTAATTGGTCCTTCTATTAGTGCAGATCAACATCTTCTCTGGAACTCATGGCTTTAGAATTATTGCTAGGACAGGGCTTCTTAGACGGTTTTCTACTTGCAACACCTTTTCCTGTTTCCTGTTATAAAGAATTAGCATTCTTTGGTGTTGTGTGGCTTGAGAGCATTTGCAGTGCAAAGTGCACATGCTTTGTGTTCAGAACCTTGAAGTTGTGAGATACAACACGGGCAAGTGCTGCATTCATTACGCATTTGATTTTGAATTAATTTTTGGTCATTGTGCATTCAGAAATCTTTTACAGTTGCCAAATTCTTCCTGACCTCATATGAGGTCGAAACCCACAGTTTAAGAAGTGCTGAGAAATACTGAGAGTTTAAGGGACTTTCTCAGGGTCCCAAATGTGTCAGAAGTGGGTTAAGGTTTTACTCAAGTAATACCTCAATGTGTTAGAAAGAGAAAACTGACTTTGAATGAATACATTACTATCACTGTCATCCATGGAGAGGTTTGTCACCTGCCCTTGGGCCTTATCTTTGTTCTCTGTCTCATTTTCACCCCCACTCCCATCCCACGTGAAAACTGAGAGATTTTCTGGTCTCTCAAACACTAACAGGTAATCCTTGAATCATAACGTTGGTTTATCCCAACCCATGTGATAACCTTCCCTCTACTGTTTCATCTCCATCAAAGGAGAGGGGTTAGAAGGAAGAGGCCTACTTCTTTCTTCTGTATCACACAGGGAAGTTTGGAAGTGCCTGAGAAGTTTAAATTCCACCTCATCGTTAAAGCAATTCTCAATTAAGGGAAACCATTCATGAGGGCTAGGTATGGGAAATCTATCAACAGCCTAGTTGAACATCAGAGCTGGAGGGGAGTCCATTGCTATCAGCACAGCTGTTTCCTCCACTCTCAGAGGAGTTGGAAAGCAGCAGTGTGAGAAATCGAGCAAAAAAATGAAAAAGAAAGAAAAAGAAACAGGAAGAAAGCCTACATTTAAATAATGGTAACCAGTTGAAACCAAGCCACCATTTTCAAGGAAACTTTAATTTATGACAAATAATCCCAGGCTGAGGGTAACTTTTCATACTTAAAACTCCTTGTCATTTTATAATATGGAATCTGGCAAGGTCATACTAAAGGCTCTTGCTTGGATATCTGCAGTGTTCAAAATGATCAATCAATGTTACCTTACAGAGATGCCTCTGAGCCAATGCTCAGTTTTTTTTCTGTCCAGTTAAATTTACAGTTTGGTTAACTGTACAGAAAAGTGTCATCAAAGATCATAATTAAAGAGATTAAAAATTGCTAGTTGGGGCTTAAATATATTTTTAATTTAGCAGTTAGGCAACACAGTGGAGGGAATTCCAGGCCTGTATTTAGGAAGACTCATCTTCCTGAGTTCAAATATGGCCTCAGACACTTACTAGCTGCATTATCCTGGGCAAGTCACTTAAGCCTGTTTGCCTTAACTTTCTCAGCTGTTAAAGAAGCTGGAGAAAAAAATGGCAAACCATTCCAGTATCTCTATCAATAAAACCCCAATGGGGTCACAAAGAGTTGGACACAACTGAAAAAAATTACTCAAATCAACTTAGAGAAAAGTAGCAAAACTGGCCTGGTCCTGAGTTTCTGGCTTTCTGAATATCACTTTAATAGTTTGTGGTGTGATAGCCCTACCCAGTTGCAATTAATTTACCATACTGATTCTGTATTGTCTGAATAGGCGTTGAGGAATTTGGAAAATACACACAAACACACATACACACACACACTCACCCATACATACAACCTAGGCTTTAACAAATAATATTAGTATCACGAATAATATCTTTTTTCAGTAATAATATTTTTTCCTCAATACATTTTGATTTATTTCATTAAATAGTTCTCAATTACAGGCAATAAATTTAACATTTTTAAAAATTTTGAGTTTCAAATTCTCTCCCTCCCTCCTTCCTGCCCCAGGTCCCCCACTTTGAAAAGACAAGCATTTCGATACAAATTATACGTGTGAAATCATACAAAACCTACTTCCTCATTAGTCATGTTGTGAAAGAAAACACCGAAAGAAAACCTCCCTTCAAAAAAGAAAAAAATTTTTAAGTATGTTTGAATCTGAATTCAGACTTCATCAGTTCTTTTTCTGGAGGTAGACTACATTTTTCATCATAAGTCGTTTGGAATTGTCTTGGATCATAGTATTGATCAGAATAGCTAAGTCTTCATGGTTGATCCATCATACAATATTGTTCTTACTGCATACAATGCTCTCCTGACTGCTCATTTCACTTCCTATCAGTTCATATAAGTCTTCCCAGGTTTTTCTGAAAGGATCCTGTTCATCATTTCTTACAGCCCAACAGTATTCCAGCACAACTATATGTCACAAGTTATTCAGTTATTCCTCAATTGATGGGCATCCCTTGCCCCAAGCTTCCAATTCTTTGTCACCACAAAGAGAACTGCTATAAATATTTGTGTATATATATATATATATATATATATATATATATATATATATATATATATATATATATATATATATATATATATATATATATATATATATATATATATATGGAGAGAGAGAGAGAGAGAGAGAGAGAGAGATGTCCTTTCCCTTGTCTTTGATTTCTTTGTTATATGGACCTAGTGAAGATATTGCTGGACCAAAAGGTATACACAGTTTTATAGCCCTTTGGGAATAGTCTCAAATTGCTCTCCAGAATGGTTAGATCAGTTCACAACTCCACCAACAATGCATTAGTGTTTCAATTTTTCTACATCCCCTAGGCAATAATATATCGAACAGGAACCATGCATGGACAATGAACTTGGACTCAGGCAGTCAGAGCAGATTGAATTTATATGAGAATCTGGGAAATTACATGGTCCTTTTAATGCGATCAAGCTAATCTTGAAACAGAAACCCATGTTTTCAGTATCAATATTCTATCGGTGATATTATAAGACTGTGAATCATAGTTTATCTCATTTTCTGAGGAGCCAAAAGAACAAAGGAAAACTGCATAGTGAGCTTAAATAGTCTGGAAACTGTACACAGAAAATGTCATCAAAGATAAAACTTGAAGATATGCATGACCGGAAAAGGAGGTAGTGTGGTTATGCTGCAAGAATGGATTCATTCATTCAACATACATTGATTAATTGGGGTGGGGGGGAGGGAAAGAAATAAATATATCACCTACTCAGGTCCTGTGCTAAACACTTTTACAAATATTATCTCATTTGATCCTCACAACAACTTTGAGAGGTAGGTACTATTATTATCCCCATTTTACAGTTGAGCAAACTGAGGCAAACAGAGGTTAAATTGCTTTCCCAGAGTCACATGGCTAGTAAGTGTCTGAGTCACATTTGAACTCCGGTCCTCCAGATTTCAGGCACAGTGCCCTATCTACTACATCACCATCTGCCTCTTAATTGTATAGTATGTGCCAAACATTTCTCTATGACTTAGAGCTATTCAAATAAGGCTGTAACTAGGGGTTCAAGCCTTGATATTTGTACAAGACTTTCCATGTTATTAGAGAGAACAATTGTTTGAGGCTCTCCATATGAAGATCAGAGCTGGCAAAAGTTGGGGAAAGGAGAGCTTCTTCTGGTTTCCAACTTGTAGAGAAGACACATAAGCTCCTCTCCCTCAGAGACAGTGAAAAACTCGAGGAAGAAGCCAGTATATAGAGGACTGAAGCACGTCCCTATGCTCATTTCCACTTTTCCATTCTAGAGACTTTGAAGAATTTTCCCTTTGGTGAGACCAGGGACTATCTATCTTGGTTGAGGATATTGTACTCCCAAAAGTTGATTTACTCAGTTTATCGGCTGGTAGATCTGCATAATGGGTAAATGGGATTATTCATAATTCACTACTTGTGATGGTCTTTTGTGTAATTAGCATTTGGCTGGAAGGGAATCAATACTTGGGATATAGTTTAGGGCACTCTTTCCTCATCCACTCATCTATCCACATTTATTAAGGGGCTCATATGTACCAAGCACTGTGCTAAGCACTGGGAATACAAAAAAAAAAGGCAAAAGACAGTCCCTGACCCAAGGAGCTTACAATCTAATGACAAGGTGACCAGAAAAAACAACTTAAACCCAAAATTTCTTCCCCTTAAACTAACAATATTAAGGGAGAAGATTGCACATAATTCTAATCCAGTGTCCCCTTTCTCAGGAGGGGAGAGCAATCCAGCTTTGTGATCCCAATATCCTCCTGGAAGGAATTAGTCTCCCTTTGAGAAGGAAAGATGAGATTCCAGAGATACCTATTCACATCTCCCTGTGAGTCAAATTCAGAAACTCATGTGAACAAACACATAATCTACATGGGAAAAATGCACAATTCCTGCCCATGAGGAGATGATATTCTATTGGATGGAAAACAAGATGTGCACATATAAAAGCAACAGAAGTATGTATAAAATGATTTTACACACATAATGTAACATACATATTTGTGTCATCTTTAGGGTGGGGAGGAAGAGGAAAAAAGAAAGGTGCATGATAACTTTATTATATATTTAAAAGGAATAAAATGTTGTACATAATAGATTTGCAGTTTCATGTGCAATCATTTGTTTCTATTCTACTGTGTCATAGAAATGCTTGTTTTATTTCTTAAGTTCATGATAAAGAAAATTTTAAAAATACGTTTAGAACAAATATAAAACAATTTTAGGGGGATACAATAGCCGGAAAAATAAGACAAGTCCTTTTGCACACAGCATCCCATGTCCATATAATGTGAAGTTTGAGTAGACCCTTTATTTAAAAATTGACAAGGATTGATTGTTGGCCTTTTGATTTATATCAAGTGAACAATTATGGTAGGACATGCACAAGATGATGTGTATCCTTATCAATGATATCACAGAACCGTTAATGTAAGAAAAGAATCACAATACAAAACACAGCAATTGAAAATATGACAACTTCGCCCTATTTGGAAGTTGTAGGTTCAACTTTTTAACATCACTCTCCAAAACTAGCCCTTCCCATGTTCAACTTATGGAACCATGCAGGCCCAAGCAGGCGCACTCAAGCATATCGACGTCATCACAACCCAAAGACCTCTCAGCCTCACTGGTTGACCATGATGCCTGAAATTCCCATCATTCCAGTTTCTTCTTTGGATTAAGGCAGTCTTTGGTAGTATACAGAGCTTAATAGTGTAGCTAGAGCAATGGTTGGAGTGGTGGACTTGAGAGCCAGAAAGACTTTAGAGGAATTCTGCTTCAGGCACTACCTCCCTTGTTTTTCTGGAAAAGTCACAACCAACCAGACTCAGTTTCCTCACCTGGAAAAATGGGGATAATAATATCATATCACTATTTTACGAGCTGAATGAGATGTTTATATATATATATATATATATATATACATATATATTCTAATACAAAGTGCTATACAGACCTCAGAGTGCTTTACAGATAACTATTATTATTGTTACTTTCAGTCTTACAAAAGTATTTACTACCACCAGAGCCCTGAGGCAAACTTTTCATTTGAGGAAACTTTGTATTTGAACACCTCCCTTTCTTTTCTTGCCCCTCTCCTGCCTCCTGGAGCCCTCTCTCTCCAGTGACTCAGAGTCCCTGTGACTTTTTGCTGACCCCTGGATCTATAAAGTCCCTCAGAGGGCAGTTGTTGGCAAAGCGGATAGAATCCTGGTCCTGGGGTTGGGAAGACTCATCTTCCTGAGTTCAAATCTGGCCTCCAACACTTATTAGCTGTGTGACTCTGGGCAAGTCACTTAATCCTGTTTTCTTCAGTTCCTCATATGGAAAATGGAAAAGGAAATGGAAAATCATTCCAGTAGCTCCACCAAGAAAACCCCAAATGGAGGCATCGAGTCAGATATAACTGAATAACAGTATAGCTCCTCAGCACTTTACTCTCCCAATTGTAGATAAGTATTCTTTGGGTCTGTTTCAGCTAGAATAAGGAGATAACCCATCTGATTGTCCCTTCCAAATAATTCACACTAACATAAGAATTAGTGACAAGCTTAACCCTTCAAGGGAACATTTTAAAACAAGAGTCCTGACTTCGTACAAGGTAACGGGAGTAGACTATTATTCTGGGAAAGGGTGCACTGACCCCCTTTCCTCCTGGTTGCCATCACTCCCTTCCAACTTGGCATACCCCAAGAGCAGGAGTCAGAAACACTTCTGAAAGGACTGTCACTATGTTAAAGCATCCTGTTTCTAGACATCCTCTGGTAGGAGGCAAATGTTACCCAGGGAGGATAGATAACACATGCAGTCATTAGCAGTGATTAATTTATCAGATTAGCTAGCTGTAACTCTAAGGCTCTGAGGGGAATCAAGAATACATGGGTAGGCTTTAATAGAGGGGAGAAGGCTGGCAAATGTCCAGAGGATAGAGTACCCCCAAGGAGAACAAGATCAGAAAAGGTGTTGTACTGAAGCAAGCCATTGCAGCTGCTCTGGCTGGCACTTAGGAGTTTGAACAGAAAAGACAGTGATACATAATGACAGTAGGCCAGTAGGAGCAGTCTATCTTATCTCACTCAAGGAAAGGTCTGAGGTCTAGCTTGAAATACCCAGGAGCATGAGAGTAGGAGTCATGACAAAAGATACATCTCAGTTTTAGTTTCCAAAGAGATAGGGATACAAGGGAGCTGCTCCTGGGTCTCACCAAGGATGACCTTCATGCATCAGGGGAAGGAAGCAAGTTGCTGATGCCCTCTTGGCTCAACCATGATCTCATCACTTCTCCCAGTTTCCTACCAGGACACCTAAGTTTCATCTGTTATAGTTGGGCTGATTTTTGGTGAATATTTGGGTCAAAGGTTTTACTTGGAGGCGTACATCCAGTTGGTTGTCCACCTCTTAACAAGCATGAGCAGGAATGCAATGGAATTGACATGAGGTCTGATTGAGTTCCCCATGGGGACTGAAATTTTCAAACTAGAAGATATCAAATATGAAGATTTCCCCAAAATGGATGGAATGGGAAGGACAAGAGGAAAGGAGTGAAATCTAAAACAGGGACAGCCTGTCACAACACAGACCTTACAGAGGTGGCCTAGTGGACAGAGTGATGGACTTGGAGTCAGGAAGACCTAAGTTCAAAACAAGCCTCAGATACAAGCTGTGTGACCTTGGGTGAGTCATTTAATCTTTCTTGGCCCCATTTTCCTCACCTTTAAAATGAAAAGGTTAGACTCAGTGATCTCTAAGCTTCCTCCCAAATCTGAATCTCTGATCTTATGTAAACTCCTTAAAAAGAAATTGTGCTTCATTTTTTGCATTTATATCCCCAATTCTAGGCACACAGTAAGTGTTTAACAAATGCTTATGAATTGACAGATGTCAGAGCAACCATAAAAATTCAAATCCAGAGAAGTTTTTGTATTTTGGGGGCAGTGGGGAACTTCCACAGTAGCGAGATTTGGAGCCTGGAGGGACATTATGAGAGCATAAGGCATGTAGGAGAAAGGGCAAACGGAAATAGGGAATCAGAAGGGAAGGTCCAGGAACCCAAAGAAATAAAAATATCAATCACTTGGCCATTTTTTGCTGAAGGTCCGTGATCCAGACATTCATTTAAGCGGGAGAAAAGTTTCAAAGTCCCCAAAGGGAAAAGAAAGTTCAAAGAATTATTTTCAGTCCGAAATATAAGAATATTGAATTGTTTCTTCTCATGTTAGATTTCATTTCAACCACTGCCTGCCCCTTTCTCAAGTACTTGATGAAAGTATTTATCCCTAGGAAAGCACAAACATCTCTAATCATTTTTTAGACTACTTTCAGATATGGGTCCTGCCAAGAAGCATGGCCAGACCAATGGTTAGAGCAGAGCAATGAGAGAATATTTTGGTCCTCCCCTTTGTGCCTTTTCTTCACTTCACCTTGCAGTTAAGTGGCTCATGAATAAAATTCTGGACTAAGATTCCAAGACTCTGGGTTCAAATCCTACTTTATGCACTGTGTGACACTGATCAAGTCTCAACTTCTCAAAGCCTCATTTTCTGCTGAAAATAAAAGTTTGAACTTGATGGTGTCTAAGATCTTTTCAAGTTGTAACCTTATGATCCTTGGAATTTTATCTTAGGAAATGGCCAATGTCAGTCTAACAAGTTTCTCAGTACTACTCAAAGATAAATAAAGTCTTACCATCATCACCACTATCATACATATATATGTATATACATATACATATATACATATGTATATATACTACCATACATATATATGTATGTGTATGTGTGTGTATGTATGTATGTATATATATATATATATATATATATATATATATATATATATATATATATATATATATATATATATACACACATAATGACTTAAAGTTTGTCATGCCCTTAATACAAGGAGCTAAAAAGCAGTCATGTGAGTGTTGATAGGTGGGTTGAGTATAACCAGAGAAACAGAATTTTTAGGGTTCATTTCCTGGTTCAGTTTCCTTTTGTCATTTTTTTAAAGAATTTATAATTTTTACAAGATAATTTGACTCCCTAGTCATCCAAATGGAGGCAGCAAAATGGTTCAGTGAATAGAGCTCTGGATCAGGGATCAAGAAGACCTGAATTCTAATCCAGCCTCAGATATTTACTAGCTGTGTGACTGTGGGCAAGTCACTTACTTTTGTTTGCTGTAATCCCCTGGAGAAGGAAATGGTGAACCACTCTAGTATCTTTGCCAAAAAGACCCCATGGAGAGTACTGGCATGATATGGTCTCCTGGGTCACAAAGAATAGGACATAGCTGAACAACAGTGTAAAGTCAACCAAAAGACTTTTCTTTATTTTTCTTGTGGATTTTAAAAAAATCTTATGGATTTTTCTTGGATAAAAAAAGGAATTTACCTTCCCTACCTTAGACATGAGGTTTACACACACACAAACACACACACACACACACGTACACACACTTCCCTTCCCACCTTCTTGCTTATGAATAGATCTATTTTCTGCAGGTACATTATGTCATTTCCCTCGTTATTTCTAAAACCTGCTATTTTCTTTAGTCCTTTCGACTGACATTAGACGCGTCTTCTATTATATCGGACTATATTTTCCCTCTGAATCTGAACTAACTGTATGTACTTGTTAGTTTCTTCTCTTTTCAATTTTCCATTCAGATGGATTTGGGGTAGGGGAAGGAGGTTGTTGTTAACTCCTCTATCTTTGATCAGCTCTTCGTGAAACCAAATTGGAAGCATCCTTGATTCTTGTTTCATAAGGACTGGAGGGTGCTGAACTGGAATGAAGAGTCTCTTCGGATACATCCTGCTCCTGCCACATTAATGGATTTTGACATTTTTTTTTCACTGCTCAACAGACTTCTTAATTCTGGGAGAAAAAAAAGCTTTCTTCTATTCAGTACATTGTGTTACTTTTAGTCTGATTCCATCTTTCCTATAACAAATTCAAGGGGGCAATTTTCTGAATTTAATCTTTTCAGAAGGAAACAATCATCACTGTCTCAAGTACATAGATAAGATGGGTCCTCCCACCCACCCTGTTTTAGAACTTCATGTTTCTGAAACAAATAGTCACTTTGGCTTTGGTTTAGGAACTCCCTAGGAGGAAGTTTCTTTTACTGTTGAGTCATGTTTTTCAGTTGTGTCTGACTCTTTGTGACCCCATATGGGGTTTCCCTGGCAAAGATACTGGAGTAGTTTGCCATATCCTTCTCCAGCTCATTTTACACCCTGAAGGAAACAGGGTGAAGTGACTTGTCCAGGATCACATGGCTAATCTGAAATCAGATTTGAACTCAGGAAGATGAGTCTTCCTGACTCCAGGCCCATTGCTCTGTGAATGATGGTGCCAACCTAGCACCCAAAGAGGAAGTTCAAGTCAGCAACTGTTCTTCCATGGATAGACTGAGAGCTTCCTGGGGCTGTGACTTGCTTACCAGGGTCACACAGGAAGCATGAAGCAAGTCTACCTGGTTCCAAGGTCAATTCTTTATACACTTTATCATGATTCCTCTTGTTTAAGGGTTCCAAAGGTGGACCAGGTGATATAATAGAGATGTCATATCCAAACCATGAACAAACCCTGGGAACATTTGTGGTCATGCACTTATTAAGTTCCTACTGTGTGCCATGCACTGTGCAAAGGTTGAGTTCTTCCTGCCCAGGAAGCCCACATAAGGGGACACTGGTCAGTTCCATTTTCTCTGGCGTTACTTTCTAAAAAGTACATGAAAACCATTTGAAAGGGTAGAAGGTATGCCCAGGAGAAGCCTAATAATTCCCTCCTGAATCCTACTTGTACCTCCTTAACAAGATGAGATTCCCTTAACAAAGTTAAGTCTTTGTCAGGGCCTACTCCTTGTTAACAAGACTAACATGGATACTGGCTATGGTTCTGACAACGTGTAAATTTAAACACACATTTTTGGACAGGCTATTCAGCTTGTTTGGAAAGGTTTTCTTTTTCTTTCTAATGGGGGTGGAAAAGAGGAGGGAGAGAGACAAAATGAAATTAAATGAAGTTAAAGAGTAAAATGAAAAAATAAGAAAATTTTAGATAAAATTTTTTAAAGTAGAAATAAAATTTGAAATTTAATTAGAAATAAAATAGTATTTAAATTATAATTACAATTAAATTTAAAATGTGATTTATTTAATTTAATAACATTTTAAAATAAAATTTAATTTAAAATAAAATAAAATGTGTGAGAAGTAAAATACAATTTAATAAATTATGAAGTCCTTATCTCCTAAATATCACTGAGTTCAACCCCTCCTTGATTAAGAAGATCCTAGCTACTTATACAGTTATTATCATCTTGTTGTTGATAAGGCTCCCTCCTAAGCTATGGCCTTGGATTGGACTTTTTAAAGAATCATGGAGGAAGCTATGTGGCATAGTAGATAAAACTCTGAGCCAGGAATCAGAAGGACCTGAGTTCAAATCTGACCTCAGACATTTACTGGCTGTGTGACCCTGGGTAAGTCCCTTAACCCTGTTGACCTCAGTTTTTTCATCTGTAATAAAATGAACAGGAGAAGGAAATGGCAAACCAGTCTTTGCCAAGACAACCCCAAAGAGTCAGACACAGCTGAAGTGACTTAAGATCTAAGTGTGACACTAAAGCAAATCACTTATCCCTCAGTTTCAGTTTTCTCATCTGTTAAAATGGAAAGAATAAATAGCACATACTTCTTAGAGTTTTGAGGATGAAATGAGATGTTTGAAAGTGCTTTGCCAATCTGAAAGTTCCATAAAAATGCTAGACATGATAATGATGATGGTGATGATGGTCTAGTTGTAGAAGGGATCTTAGAGGCCATTGAATGTGATACCCTCCTTTAACAGATGAGGATGTTAAGTGTCTTTCTCAGGATCACTCAGGTCTTCCTGACCCCCAAATTCAGTGCCTTATTCAGAAGGTACAGAAGACAAGGAGAATCAGTGATGAGAGAAATAAGGGAGATTCTGTAATGGAAGCTGGGACTCATTTCCTAGAGAACTGAAAGGAAAGCCCCCAAATCTGTAAGGTCCCCACATTCCAAGAGATGACAGCAAATTAATCCAGAAGTAATAAAGAGTTTCTGGGACACTTGGGGAGCTGCAGGGACACTGGACAAGAGGAGGAGTTCCTAGCCCAAATCTAAATCTTAAATCCAGTGAAGGATCCTGGACCCAGCGAGAGGAAATTGGAGCTACAGAGCAGCAGCAAAGGAGAAAGCCAAGATAATGAGGAGAAAACTCAGATTTTACCCATCATTGGTAACAGGGCCAACTTTCTGCCCCCCTTGAGTACATTTCTATTTTTTTTTAAATTCTTTCCTTCAGATGGGGATTAGGACAATGAGTGAGGAAACTATACCAATCTTTATAAGGAGGAACTCCCAGCAGAAGGGTGGGTCACTTGACTGTAAGCACACTAAGGGCTTTCCCTTTGTTAGTGGGGAAGACCTCAACGCAAGGGTACGGTAAGTCTGGAGAATGGAGAAATCAGTCCCTAGGGAAGACCAAGGCCCAATGGAAATGGAAGAAGCATTATGTCAACTGTTTATAAACTTGGTGTGAGTCCTTAATGTTTTCTGGGTTTTAAGTTCAGTGAAACCTGTCCCGCATTCCACAATTTGTTAGCCTGAATGTGCCAGGGACCTCGAAATAAGGCAAATCCTGACACTCCCAGAGGAAACCTTGGCAGGGGAAGAAGAAAATGAGTTCAATACTTGAAGAGAAAATCTCGAATCAAGTCCATGCAAACCCAAAACTTCAGTTCTAGGCCTTACATGACATAACGTCTTTAGGGGTATTTCCACTAAAGCAATAAGGAAACATGCGCAGTTTGGACAACCACTGGAAAATGTACATATTGGCTGAGGGTTTAGGATTTAATCCTGACTCTGCAAACAAACACCAAGAATGCCATCCATCATAGTTCTTTGCCTCTTTTCCCTGGTTTAACCCTTTCTTCTTGTATTCAGCCTATACTAGTCCTGTGTGGACTTTCCAGATTGGGGTTGACCTGGCCTAGGTCCTCAGGACATCACTTCTTAGAGAATCTCTTTTCTTAAGCCCTCAGTCCCAGGTGTGGCTGCTCCTAAACCTGTGGCAGATGCCTTACAGGGCTTTTCTGTGGCCTTGCCAGGCAAGTCATTCTCTTGACCAAATACAGTCTCTCTTAGTACGGGCCCCTGTCCTTGCTCCCTGACTCTTTTCTAGATGACCCACAGAGATTTCTAACCATAACTTTCAAAACCCCAGGACATTTCAGTTAGCTTCCTATCTCATAAACTTAGAAACATTAGTGCCCCTCCCCTGGGACTGTTTGCTGTCTTTTAAATTTTATTTTCTCTCTTACTGGGGCAGCTAGGTGGTATAGTGGATAGAGCTCTGGGTCTGCAGTCAGGAATACTCATCTTTCTGAGCCCTACTCTGGCTTCAGACACTTACTAGCTATGTGACCCTGGGCAAGTCACTTCACCCTGTTTGTCTCAGTTTCCTTATCTGTAAAATGAGCTGGAGAAGGAAATGGCAAAACAGTCCAGTATCTTTGCCAAGAAAACCCCAAATGCGGTCACAAAAGTTGGACAAGACTGAAAAATGATTGAACAATTCTCTCTTATTTGGTTTGCCAGAAGCAAATCCTTTAAGTTGCTTGCATTTCCTTTGTCCACTCTGTAGTGAAGCTGGGATTCCCACCTAAGGATGGGGCCTCCGTGGCACAATGGAATAGCTATTGGATAAGAAAATACAGGAACTGAGTACAAATCCAAGTCTGTTACCTAACAGCTGTGCAGTCTTGACCAAATCACTGAACCTCTCTGGGCCTCACTTCCTAGGCTGTAAAATGAGAGGGTTGGATTAGACAACTCAAAAATCCCTTCTTCCTCTAAACCTTATAATCCTTTCTGGAGGCCACATGGTTTTCAGGCAATATCTTCAGGTTTTCTCATGCCGATGATGCTCCAAGCCCAGTGTCTTCTCCCAGATGCCACTCTGCTCTTCTCTTGATTTAGCATCTTTCCCAAACTTCTCTTTGCCCACTGTTCATTAGCATAGCCCAGAAAACAGGCACACCCTAGGGCTAATGAAAGATGGATACCTATCCTTGACCCAGACCCAAGTACTTCTCTACTATAGTACTAGTCAGAATCAGATGACCCAGGTTTGAGTCTCCAGTCTGTCCTAAAGTATGACCTTAAACAAATGGCTTCACTGTGCCTCAATTTCTCCTTCTCTAACATCCCTAATGGTGTAGTGGTTTATAAGATTACTGAACGATGGCTCTCCTTCCCTACTTGACTTACCATGGCCATCAGAATTGAAATTCAAAATTTGAAAACTCCCATCATACCAACATTTCTAGCACCACAACCAAACTTAGGGATAGGGGCTGGATCTGTGATTTCATTGGTATAGAAATTTCCTGGATTAAGAAACTCTCTCTGACTGGTACCTTCTTTGCAATTCACAGTCTTAGACAGAGGCTCTTGACCTGGGGTCCATAAAATTTTTAAAAGATTTAATAATTGTATTTCAATATCATTGATATCCTTCATAGTCTAAGTCATGTCATCGTTTCTCTGATGTCATGGTCCTCTTCGAAAATGAAGGACAAACATAATTTATTTTATGTATTCAAAAGCTTTATTCTGTGAAGGAGTCTATAAGCTACCCAAAAAGGTAAAGAATCTTTATTTTTTTGAAAATCCCTGTAAATGGTTGTTTAGAGTACTGAGGCCCTAGGTCTGTGTTCAGGGAGGTTCAGCAACACTGTTCCAGAGGCTGCGTTAGAACCTTGATCTTTCTGGCTTCAGGACCACCAAGCCTCTTATTTCTTAATTAGAATCAAGCTTATTTTAAAGAAATTTAGAAAGTTTGAATTATATTGTCTGCTCAGTTGAATCTGATATAAACATGGTAGCCAAATGATCAAGCCACAAGCCATTTCCAGGAGTGTTCATCGATGGAATCCAGTGTAACTGCTAAGGCCACATATGACTGTTTTGACAGAGGTTGCTAAAATCTTAAAGCAGCCTGGATTGATTCAACATCTCTCCATCCCTATCCCTACCTCATTAAACAGATTAACTTGACTTCCTTGCTTTGTTGAATTTCCATGTGGATCCAAAGCTCTACTTTGTGAATATTACCTTAATTCTGGTGTCATACTTTCCTGTTGCCCCTGAACAGAAGGCTCAGAAAATTCAGCTCCAAAATACATCAGCAGACTATCTGGAAGCATGATTTAAGTCAGGCAGGTTAAATACAAACAAAAAAACCCACAAATTTTAAAAATAGGCAGCAATAGGGACAATGCCAACCTTCGGGCCAAGCCATCATTTTCTGTAAGAGGTAAAAATGGCACACTAAATTTGGAGCTTAGTAAGTGGCATGTAGTACACTCAGGGCCCAGGGCAAATCACTCTGTGTGCTTATACTTCCTCACTCCTCTTCTAAATTCTGACACAGGAAAATGCAGCTTAACCAAAAATGGTGGCTAAACAAAAGCCTATGAGTGCATTTGAGAAAGGGCACAAAGCTTCAGTCCTGGGTCTTCAACCCCACTGACCCTCAACCACTTTGGCAGAACCAAAGCTTCTCATTTCAGAAGATCTTCTCTCTAAGACCCTTTCATTTCTTATTCCTTGACCAACTTGGGAGCCACAACCAGGGCAAGACAGACAAGACTTTGCCTCCAGGATACTAAAATTCAAAATTGTCTCATTTTTAAATTTGCTACATTTATATTTTGATGATGTCTTCACTCATTCATTGGTGTAGAAATCATTGAGCTTAGAATTTATTTTGTAAAACAAATATTAAATGAAATAGGAAACCATCAGATGGCTGCTTTTGCCCCCTGAAAATTATAAGCCAGGGCAATGGTCAATAAGTATTTATTAAGTTCCTGGCATTGTGCTAAGCACTAGAGATACAAATAGGAAAAAGAGAGACAACCCTTGCTGTCAAGAAACGTATGAAAATTTAATGAGGGAAATAATGTGCAAAAGAAATGTGGAACTCAAAACTTAAAAAAGAAATGTTTAAAAAATTGTTTTAACATGTAATTGGGAGAAAATTAAACATTATTTTTAAAAAGAGCTGAAAATGAGTTGGGAGGGGTTGAGATACAAGGCACAGAGATATGGTGAAGAAGTCAAAGAAATGTAAAATGAGTACAACCAGAATGCAAATGGTCATAGTGCATAGAACACTGGGCCTTGAGTCAGGAACACCTGAGTTCAAATCCAGTCTCAGATACTTACTAGCTATTTGACTCTGGGCAAATCACTTAATGCCTTTTTGCCTCAATTTACTCATCTATAAAATGAGGATAATGGCCCCCTGAGATTCGAGATAATATTTGTAAAGCACTGGGACTGGAAAAATGCCAGGGAATCCAGATGGCAGAGATAAGGAAGGAGAGACTTCCAGGTATAGAAGACAGCCAGAGAAAATGCCCAGAGCCTAGACATGGAATGCTTTGCTCTAGAACAGCAAGAAAGCTGCTTTGGCTAGAATATAAAGTTCATGATCGATCTGGAAAGATAAATTGTACCCAGGCTGAAAAGGGCTTTAAATGCCAAAACGGGGGGATTTATTGGTTTTTTTTTCCCTTGGGGCAATAGGGAACCACTGAAATATGTGTGGTTGTCCTATTAGATTGTGAGTTCTTTGAGAGCAAGGATTGTCTTTTTGTCTCTTTGTATCCCCAGCAATTTGAATAATGCCTAACACTATGCTACATAAAATAAACATTTTATTGACTGACGGACAGTGTATGTGCACAGATATCCATACCCAGGCAAATTCTCAATGAAGGTTTTTATTTATGCAGGTGATCGCACAAAGCCAGCAACATAAGAACAAGAATCTTACTTAAACCATTCCGTGATCAAGAACTGGTTGTTGGTTGTCACTGTTATTGTTATCATTTGATTGAATGAGGGAGATTTTGCTCTGTTGAGGAATGATCCATCCTGCTACGTATTACAATATGTACATTCCATGGAACACCCAAAGCCTCATCAATTACTTTACCTAACCTGATCAAAAATGTACTTCTTCTAACACATCTAGGTCCATCCTAGAGATATGTCAAAGCTTTCTGCATATTAGAATTGTGTCCTGCAGATGAAAACATTTAATCAGACATTGAAACTCCATTTCCTGGTAGAAAGAGAAAAGGGGAGATTGTCAAAAAGAATCATATCTTGAATTTTACAGTGGCTTCTTTCCCATTTATTTTTCTTTTGAGCAACCAGGTGATTATAACTTAAATTACTTTTGCTCACAAAAGCCTCCACAATTGGTTGCTGTGTCTCTGCACCTGAGGTCTGGGACCTAATGAACATTCTCAGGCATATGCTCAGGTGACTTATCTGACATTGCAGTCTGCCAGAGAGTCTTCCTATTGACCTATGCAAGATGAAGTCACTTCTGACTGTGACTATGTCTGTGACATGTTTTAAAATATTCCGCTTTGCCAGGAGCAAATCAGTGAATGTTCTGTTCATACAGGTTTTGTTTTATTTGGACCATTTCCAAAGAAAACATGACTCAAGTCTAGGTTCCTGAGATTAGTAAGAAGTATAGGAAAGTGAAAAGAAAAATGGAATTGGAACCCAACAATTCAGGTTCAAATCCCACCACTGCCACTTTATAACCTTTATGTATCTTCATAACCTTGGGCAAATCTCCTCACTTCTCTGGGTCTCGATTTTTCTCATTTGCAAAATAAGGGGGTTGAACTAGATGACCTAAATCCTAAAAAGGACCATCCTATGTATTTGTTGCTGGTGTTCAGTTGTTTCAGTCTTATCTTGCTCTTTGTTACCCCATTTGGAGTTTTCTTGACAAAGATATCAGAGTAATTTGCCATTTCCTTTTCCAGGTCATTTTACAGAAAAGGAAACTGTGGCAAGGGAGATTAAGTGACTTACCCAGGCTCACACAGCTACTACGTATCTGAGGCTGGATTTGAACTCATGAAAAGTGTTATCCCCTGCATGGCACTTGAATATATGGTAGAAATTTGACAGCTATTTGAGAGTGAGAAGTGAGTTGAACAACTAGCAGATTTTTGTTGTTGAGTCATTTCAGTCATGTTTGACTCTTCATGGCCCCATTTAGGATTTTCTTGGCAAGGATACTGAAATAATTGGCCATTTCCTTCTCCAGCTCCTGTTATAGATGAAGACACTGAGACAAACAGGGTTAAGTGGCTTGCCCAGGCTCACACAGCTCCTAAGTATCTGAAGCTGGTTTTGAATTCATGAAGATGAATCTTCCTGATTCCAAGTCCAATGCTCTATGCACTGTCACCTAGATGCCCTACTGAGCAGGTAACCCAGCCTATAATTATCAAGAACCACATCACCTACAATAATTCTATAAATTGCAATGGTTTTGACCCATATTGGTAATAGGACTAACACTTTATCAGCATTTACTTCTCATAGTGGAGGTCTAGTTTCTTTCACTGTTGTTGACAAACATTTATGGGAACCTACTATTTATCCAGCATGCTTCTGGGTACTATAAGGAGAACCAAGAGCAATAGGAGAAAGTAATTGTTCTGGAGAAGCTTACAGATCTCTAATTAGGACAGCAAATCTATCCAAGGGCAATTGAAATAGAAACTGAGGACTCTTACGGAAAAGATGTCTATATATATTTCCTAGCTTACTTAAGCCTCTTTGATCCTTATACCTTTGCCCTTTGGGGGAGGTCTTGGATAACAGAGTCAAATAGCAAGTCAGTTAAATAAACATTCATTAAACACTTGGTACATCCAAGGACTTGTGTATAGTGCTAGAGATATTAATATTTCCATGGACCTATGGCACCACTGATGTGGGTGCTCCTTCCAGTGATAGAGATCAAACCCTGAGCCTTCACAATCTACGAAATTCTTACCGTATCCTACCATACAGATTCTACAAGATATATTGTTGGTCCCAAATGGTTGGACCCTTCCACTTGAAAGCACAGGAAAGTTAGTCAGGCCTTTAAATTCCATGATGAGGAGTTTCCATCTTATCCTTTAGGTATTAAACTCAAATAAAAATGGGGCAACTAATTCTTACAGAAGGATCCTTGCAGGCCTCATGTTGACTTAGTTTTGAAATGTGATATTATTTGTTTTATTGCATTTTGAGTCTGTTGGGTAGCTAGGTGGTAAAGTGGATAAGAGTTGCAGGCCTTGAGTAAGGAAGACTCTTCTTCCTGAGTTCAAAAATGGCCTCTGACACATACTAGTTGCATAACCTGGGCAAGGCACTTAACCCTGTTGTCCTCAGTTTCCTCATCTGTAAAATGAGCTAGAAAAGGAAATGGAAAACCCCTCTAGTATCTTTGCCAAGAAAACCTCAAATGGAGTCACAAAGAATTGTGCACAACTGAAAAATCACTGGACAACAAATTTAGTTTGTTAAATATTTTCAAATTACATTTTAATCAGGTTGGGCCATGCTTGGGAGTGTTATGGGCCCACAAGCCTATGTTTGATACCTCTGCAGAAAGCAGTGGGATACCGTTGATAGTATTTGGTAAGGAAAAGAACATGAAAGCTATATTTAGGATGTATAAGAGAAAGATGGTGCCTTTGAGACAAGTAACTAAGGAATTCATAGTGTAACACTGACAAAGTATCCTTCCTTCTGGAAACTGTCAGATTTTTAGTCAATACAAAATAAACTCCAAATAATAATAACAATAAGAAATGACAGTAAACTCCCCAAGAATTTGAGAATTCAGTTTAAAGAAAATGCCATCCTCTAAAATCAAAGCTACTACAATTGAACATAAAATGAATGAGGTTATGCAGGAATAATCCACTTGGAGAGATGGAGTGCCTCTCAAATGTCAGGGGACTAAGGGGCCTCCCAAATCCCATCAAGGAGACATCAATCTAATTTCCACTAACATAAGACAAACTAGAGAAATGAGAGGCAGCATAGCAGCATAGGAAGTAGAGCTTGGGCTTCAGAGTTAGGAAGACCTGAATTCAAATCCTACTTCTTACAACTGCTGACTGTGGCCATCGACAAGTCATTTAACTTTTTAATGGTCTAAGCAACTAAGGCTACAGTTGCAGATCTGCCTTGGTGGAGGAAATTCCAAATCAGTATTTTTCTATCCCAAAGAAATCAAAGATCCAGACTGGAGGGGAAATAAAACAGAAGTATAATCTTAAGATTTGGCGTATAAACAATAAATGCCAACAGTAGATCCCACATAGAATCTACAATAAAAATGAAATTCAAAGAATAAGACTTTGACAGTGTTTACCTATCACTCCCTGAAAGGCTCTCTGTGGAAAATATAAACATTTTGGTCATTTTAGAGGTGTATGCTATACATAGTTCTATAGTGAAATAGAAATAATTATCCAGGGTCTGCCACAGTCCACTTGAAAGCCTCAAGATCAATGAATGATCTTTATTCTGATTCTTCCTAAGAATATTGGAAGGGGATGCCTTGGATAACAGACTGAGGGCACTGGAAATATACATATCCCACTATGAACTCTTAAATTGACTTTCTGGTTTAGCAATCAATTTACTTGGAGTTTGGCTGATATTCAGTTCAAGTCAGTGATCATTAAAAAGTGCCTACTATGTACCAGCACTGTGCTAGGCACTGGGGTCCAAAAATAATAAAAGGATAACAGTAATAATAGCTAGTATTTATTAACTACTTTAAGATTCACAAAATGCCTTATATGGGTTAGCTTATTTGATCTCCACAACAAGACTAGGAGGCAAGTGTCATTAGTATTCCCATTGTTCAGATGGGAAATCTGAGAACAAGAGAGGTTAAGTGATTTGACCAATATCACAGAGTTGGTAAGTGACCTTGAGGTCTGCCCTGAAGGAGTGTACAGTCTCACACCTACTGATAACTGAGGCAAAAGGTCCAAAAAGAGAAGTATGGAATAGTAGGAATAAAAATATTGGGCTAGAAATCAGGTGACTAGTTCTGCCACTAACTACCTACTTGACCTTGAGTAAATCAATTACCTTGGTGTCATCTGCAAATGACATAAAGATGATTTCTAAAGTCTCTACTACCTCTAACACTCTTTAAGTCTACTAATTCTACAGGGAGAAACCAGGCTACCCATAAGTATCCAAACTATTTGAGAATTGATGATGGTTCAATGTTTTTAACTGATCTGTAAAAAACTGCAATCAATTTCAAGTATTACCATTGCCTCTTATCAGGAGCCCATGAATAAGTAAGTCTATCACCCTTTCTATCACACTGAAATGCTTTAATAAAATAAATTGGAGGCTATCCATATTGTCCATGCAAAGTGATTATAGATTGTTAGAGGTTCCAGTGATAGCTCTGCCATTTATTAATTATGGAATCTGAGCTCTAAGCCTCAATTCCCACAATAGGACCATGTACATACAATATGTACATGTTCATGTACGCATCCAAAACAATGAAACATCAAAGAGAAGGTCCTCTTGGGGAAAAGAGGCAATCTCGATGTCATTTCTTTTATTTCCCAAATAGGTTAATGACTGGCCATTCAAATGGGATATTTAAGACATTGTCAGAAAGGAGCTTCTCCTGTTTTTAAAAGAACCTTCTGGCATCTTTGCCAAGAAAACTCTAAATGGAGTCACAAAGAATTGTACACAACTGAAAGATGACTAAACAGCAAATTTAGTTTGTTAGATATTTTCAAATTACATTTTAATCAGTTTGGGCCATACTTGGGAATATTTCTTGAATATTCAGAGTAGTCAATATGCAGCTTAAAGAAAGGAAATTATTTTCAGCAGTCTACAAATATCTATTGTCAACAAGCATTATATATCAAACACTGTGCAAGACTATTTACCTTATGTGAGCCAGCCAGATCTATTGCTTTACTTTATTTATTAGTTCTTAATTAAATTAATAAGCATGACAAAAAAGGCAAGAGTCTTAGGCAGGCATTCAAGAGCTGTTTACTTTGTCTCTCTCCAAGTCCTTTGCTCAAGAGTTATTTATGAGTTTTGTCTTTCCTACTCATGATTTGGTACCTATGAGCATTGTGTTCTGAGCACTTTTCTAATAAATTACTTATTTTTTCTAGGTTTAATTTATTGAAATGGCATGTCTTTATTAAAGCCCAGTCTTCATTTTTGGTTGTGAAATGGATTCTCAGTTGGGATTTTTCAGTTCAAATGAAAATATTCCATTATTTTTCAAGGGAAAAAAATCTGCCATGGTAACCTGGATAAAAGTCCCAAGCAATTTAGCTTCATAAAATGGTCCAATCTTCTCTCCAACTGACACCAGCTATCGGTTGATTGTTAATTTCACTTGTCAATTATTTCACACAGATAACTAAGATCTTCAATCCAGGAACTGAATACAGGCTTGTAGGATCATACACTGAGATTTGGTTTTTTAAGCCTTCCTAACAAATCAAACAGGAAAAGGAGGAAAAGTCCTGCTTAAGAGTGAAATTTGAGAGTTTTGCCATGAAACTAAGAAGATGCACCCTACCATCCATTTCAACCTGAAATCACAATTCTTTGCTTCCAAGCAGTAGGAGAGAAGAATAACCAGAAACTAGGAAGTTCTTGGCAGGTAGAGAGGAAGGAAGGACTTTATCCATTCCAGAGGACACTGAACAAAATTCGACAGACATTTTTGGACAAGAATCCTTAATAACACAACATTTATGAGAGCTCCATCCTAGAAAATTGTACTAGACCCACCAAATTTATATATTTCTAGAGTATTGCCTACTACTTGAAGATTTGTTTGTTTGTCCTTTTTTACCAAAGCTGTGACTTCAACAATATAAGGAGCAACTTCCCATCTTAAGAGAATAGCCTGACAACACACCCTAGGTCATACAGCCAGTAATGTCTGAGATAAAGTCAGAATATAGCATTTTAAAGTCTAGCTCTCTGTCTACCACCCCATACTGACTCTGTGGCTGATGTATAGAAAAATTTAGCAAAATCAATAAAAACATCCAGAATCTATCTCCTTTGTCACTCATTATTTAAAGTAAATTATGGGGGGGGGGGGGCCAGAGCCAAGATGGCAGAGTAGAAAGACGCAAATACACATAGCTCCGAACCCACAACCCATACAACATCAGTATAAAGTAACTCACGGCGAATTCTGGAGCAGTGAGGTGACAGAACAGTGGAGCGAAGGAGATTTCTGTTCCAGAGGGACCTGCAAACCTCTCGCAAAAGGTCCGTCACGCTGCAGACGCGGAGCCCAGCCCAGACCTGCTGCAGCCGCGGCACCAAGAGGAACAGACCTGAGCAGGCTTCAGGGACAGGATCTCCAGCGGCTGCACAAGTCCCTCCACCCACAAGTGATGGGGGTCGGTGAGAGAGTCTCTTTGGCAGGTAGAGAGGGGAGTGGGGTGCCCCCATGGCTCAGGCCCCCTCGGGAGGCAGAAGCTGAGGGGCGGCAACAGACCGGGGCTCCCCAGGCAGGCAGGAGCCTGGATCCATTGTTGAAGGTCTGTGCATAAACCCGCTGAGGGAACTGAGCCTGAGAGGCGGCCCTGCCCTGACCTGACCACCTGAACTTAATCTCACACTGAATAGCAGCCCTGCCCCCACCAAAAGCCCTGAGGCTGGAAGCAGCATTTGAATCTCAGACCCCAAACTCTGGCTGGGAGGATCAGGAGGCGAGGTGGGTGTGAGGAGAATATTCAGAGGTCAAGTCACTGGCTGGGAAAATGCCCAGAAAAGGGAAAAGAAATAAGACTATAGAAGGATACTTTCTAGGTGAACAGGCATTTCCTCCCTGCCTTTCTGATGAGGAAGAACAATGCTTACCATCAAGCAAAGACACAGAAAGCAAGGCTTCTGTGTCCCAGCCCACCCAATGGGCTCGGGCCATGGAAGAGCTCAAAAAGAATTTTGAAAATCAAGTTAGAGAGGTGGAGGAAAAGCTGGGAAGAGAAATGAGAAACATGAAGTCAAAGCATGAACAGCAGGTCAGCTCCCTGCTAAAAGAGACCCAAAAAAATGTTGAAGAAAATAACACCTTGAAAAATAGGCTAACTCAATTGGCAAAAAAGGTTCAAGAAGCCAATGAGGAGAAGAATGCTTTCAAAAGCAGAATTAGCCAGATGGAAAAGGAGATTCAAAAGCTCACTGAAGAAAATAGTTCTTTCAAAATTAGAATGGCACAGATGGAGGCTAATGACTTTGTGAGAAAGCAAGATATCACAACACAAAACCAAAAGAATGGAAAAATGGAAGATAATGTGAAATATCTCATTGGAAAAACAACTGACCTGGAGAATAGATCCAGGAGAGACAATTTAAAAATTATGGGACTACCTGAAAGCCATGATCAAAAAAAGAGCCTAGACATCATCTTTCATGAAATTATCAAGGAAAACTGCCCTGAGATTCTAGAACCAGAGGGCAAAATAAATATTCAAGGAATCCACAGAACACCGCCTGAAAGAGATCCAAAAAGAGAAACTCCTAGGAACATTGTGGCCAAATTCCAGAGCTCCCTGGTCAAGGAGAAAATATTGCAAGCAGCTAGAAAGAAACAATTCAAGTATTGTGGAAATACAATCAGGATAACACAAGATCTAGCAGCCTCTACATTAAGGGATCGAAGGGCATGGAATAGGATATTCCAGAAGTCAAAGGAACTAGGACTAAAACCAAGAATCACCTACCCAGAAAAACTGAGTATAATACTTCAGGGGAAAAATTGGTCTTTCAATGAAATAGAGGATTTTCAAGCATTCTTGATGAAAAGACCAGAGCTGAAAAGAAAATTTCGCTTTCAAACACAAGAATGAAGAGAACCAGGAAAAGGTGAACAACAAAGAGAAGTCATAAGGGACTTACTAAAGCTAAACTGTTTACATTCCTACATGGAAAGACAATATTTGTAACTCTTGAAACTTTACAGTATCTGGGTACTGGGTGGGATTACACACACACACATATACACACGCACACACACATAGAGACAGAGTGCACAGAGTGAATTGAAGAGGATGGGATCATATCTTTAAAAAAATGAAATCAAGCAGTGAGAGAGAAATATATTGGGAGGAGAAAGGGAGAAATGGAATGGGGCAAATTATCTCTCATAAAAGAGGCAAGCAAAAGACTTATTAGTGGAGGGATAAAGAGGGGAGGTGAGAGAAAAACATGAGGTCTACTCTCATCACATTCCACTAAAGGAAAGAATAAAATGCACACTCATTTTGGTATGAAAACCTATCTTACAATACAGGAAAGTGGGGGATAAGGGGATAAGCAGGGTGGGGGGGATGATGGAAGGGAGGGCATGGGGAGGAGGGAGCAATTTGAAGTCAACACTCTTGGGGAGGGATAGGATCAAAAGAGAATAGAAGTAATGGGGGACAGGATAGGATGGAGGGAAATATAGTTAGTTCTTACACAACACTACTATTATGGAAGTCATTTGCAAAACTACACAGATCTGGCCTATATTGAATTGCTGGCCTTCCAAAGGGAAGGGGTGAGGAGGGAGGGAGGTAAAGTTGGAACTCAAAGTGTTAGGATCAACTGTCGAGTAATGTTCTTGCCACTAGGAAACAAGAAATACAGGTAAAGGGGTATAGAAAGTTATCTGGCCCTACAGGACAAAAGAGAAGACGGAGACAAGGGCAGAGAGGGATGATAGAAGAAAGCGGAGATTGGTGATGGGGCAATTAGAATGCTTGGTGTTTGGGGGGAGAGGGGATAAAAGGGGAGAAAATTTGTAACCCAAAATTTTGTGAAAATGAATGTTAAAAGTTAAATAAATAAATTTTAAAAAAAATAAAAATTAAAAAATAAAAAAAAATAAAGTAAATTATGATGGTCTGAGACTTGACCTGAAAAGAAGAAAAAATATTTAGCTGGATTTTTTTATGTAAAATGGTAGTAGGAAATGAACGTATAAAAGGAAAAAGTCAGAAATATTTCACTAAAGCGAATAGATCAGAACTGAAGACAGCAGAGAATTGTGGGATAGATTTAAGTATTCAGTGGCATTGGGCACCACTGCCTTACTCAGAATTCTTCTTAAAATGTTGATTTTGTTGCGAAGTTCAAGGTTTTCTAAAATGTGAATAACAGCCTGATGCTTTCATCTCCTGTCAGAATACACATCTTCAGTTCCTTTGAAATCGATGTTATAAAAGCAGTGATGGGCTTTCCAATCAAGAGGTACTTGGAGAAGACGAAAGGAACCAGCCTCTTCACCTATGTTTAAAAAAAACAGAGAGAGAGAGAGACAGAGAGACAGAGAGAAAGACAGAGAAACACCCAAGAAAAGGAATTGACTTTAAAAACACACATAAGAAAATTAAAAAGTCAACTAATAAAAAATAATCAGAGATAGTGTCAATACAATTTTTAAATGCTAAAAAGCAATTAAGCCAGCTAAAGTACAAGAAATAACACAGATGGAAAAAAAGAAACCAAAGAAAGATATTTTTAGAGATATCAAATGGCTAAGTGACAAATTCAAAGAAATTAAGCAAGAATTAACACTAGTAAGAAAATTACAAGATCATGTTAAATAATCGTTTGAAGAAAAAGAAATTTCTAAAGGCAGGAAAACAAGTTCGAATGAATACTTCTATATTTTGAAGGATAAGTGAACTCATCAATGTGGTACTTGCTCCAATGGTGTGCATCAGGAGAGTCGTGTGTGAAATCTATGCCCTCGCTTGTGGCATGCAACATTTCCTAATGTGGCCAGAATCAAATTACACTTAATATGTTGATATATTCATTTAAAAAGAACTATAAACTTACACAGTTTCCTAAATTAACATGTAACCTTGAGGGATACATGTTTGGTGTAGTGACTTCCATTTTTACCTGAGTTTGACACCACTGGGCTAGATAGCAACCCATCATATCTTCTCATCTTTTGTTCTTATCCATGTCACCATACATCCATCGCAGGGGACACTTTGAATGCGCTAGGGGTGGGGAAGGTGGACTGTTCTCTAGAAACCTTGAAATTTACAATGCCCAGGGGAGCCCATGAGCACATGGGTTGTCCATTACTTATCTTCAGTCTCAGTACATGACTGCCCATCTTCCTCTCTGGTCATGCATATCTCTGAAGATAAGTTGCTTTCTCTCTGCAATTCTTCATGCAGTGGACTCATGCCTCCTGGCTACTTCTCCATTGCTCTTTGGCTAACCTGTGATTTTAACTCTTCAGCAAATGTGGCTTTCCATATTCAAGGATGTTATCATCACTGAAAGAATATGGATATGAAAAAATGTTCATTTATTTTAAGGAGAATCTCAGGGTCCTTGAAAATAGAACTCAAAGGTACTAGAGCTTGCTCTCCTAATTAATTTTGGGCTCACTTTGTTATTTGCATACAATACCTGGTAGGTGAGTGCAGTGGGTACAGCACTGACACTGGAGTCAGAATGACCTGAGTTCAAATCTAACCTCAGACACTTACTAGCTGTGTGACCCTGAATAAGTCACTTAACCCAAATTGCCTCCAAAAATAAAAAATAAAACGTATTTTAAATCATAGATTCAGAGCTAGAAGAGACTTTAAACCTGCCTCCTCATTATAGAGCCCTCGAACTATCCTGGTGCTATTTCATGTCTTGAAACCAGAACCAACATTGAGACCCTGTGCCCATAGTCACATACCTAGTAAATATCTCCTGCCAGATTTGTTGTTCTTCAGTCATTTCAATCATGCCACAAAGAGTCACACACAATTGAAATGACTGAATCACAACAACTTCCCAACTCTACCCACTGTGCCACCTAGCTAGCCAAGATGCCTTCTGAGTTCCCCTCCACATTTTCTAAAACTGGACTATTATCTGTTTTCCCAATATTCCACCTATCTGTCATTCATTAGTCTTGCAATATCCTCTTCCTGCCCATCCTTTGAAATTCATCTCAAGTACTAGGAAGTATTCATTGATGATGAAGATGATAATGATAAGTAACATTTATATAGTGCCTACTATGTACCAGGCACTGTGCTAAGTGCTTCACAATTAGTATCTTATTTGATCCTCACAACAACCTTGAGATAGGCACTATAATTATCCCTATTTTTACAGTTGAAGAAACTGAGGCAAATAGAGCACTTGCCTAGGATCACCCAACTAATAAGTATCTGTGGTTAGAACTGAACTCGTCTTCATGATTCCAAACCCAGTTCTCTATTTACTGTGTCACCTAGCTTTGGTTTCACAACCAAGAATGGCCTTACCCCATTGAGATCTCTTTCGCCTTCTCCCTCCTTCTCCCACTTCTCCCACTTCTCCCACTTCTCTCAGCTCCCTTTACCAATTCAAGCATGCATCCCTCTTAGGGATGTAATTATCTCCCCCTAAAATAGATCACTGATTCAGTTGATGGAGGCAACACTGAACAGGGAAAAGTATTCTGGATTTGGAGTCAGAACACCTGAATTTTTTGTCAATGGCCCCCAAGTAGGGCATATGCCTAAGCAGTGGAATCTCTGAGACAAAGAGTATAGACATTTTAGTCATTTTATTGACATAATTTCATGTTGTTTTCCAGAATGGTCATGCCAATTCAAGATAAGGGTCCATCTCCACCAAAATATTTATAGTATTGTTTTTTTGTGCTAGGAAAGAACTAAAAACAAAGTAGAAGCTGATCAATAGGAGGATGGATGGCTTGAGCAAATTCTGATAAACAAAATGGAATATCTTACATTGTAAGAACCAGTGGACATGATGACTAGATAGAAGCAAAGGATGATTTAGATGAATTGATCAAATTGTAGTGAAAACAACATATGCAATGACTAAACCAGTGTAAATGAAAATAGAAATAACCACCAAATAATAAAAAAAATGAATGTTTTAAAAGTAAGGAACAAACATGGTACCAAGGAAAAAATATGAAAAGAAATCTCTCTCAATTCCTTTACAGTGGATAAGACAGAGTCCATTGAAGTGACTTCAGATGTTTGTAAGATTATTGATCAACTTTGCTGGATTTTCCTTGTCTTCTTTCTCTTTCTTTTTTTCTAAAATTCTTTGTCACAAGGACTGGCTCTCTGGGAGTAAAGGGTGATATAGCAGGAAAGCTAGGAAATGTAACAACAAAATATATTAATAGTGAATAGTTAGCATTTAGATAACATCTTAAAATGTATGAATACTGTCTTGACAACATTATTTCATCTTATGCCTATGACAACCTTCGAGGTAGATGCTAATTTTATTCCCACCTTACAGATTAGGAAACTAAGGAAAACAGAGTTTTAGCGACTTTCCTCAGGGTCACACAGCTAGTATCTGAAAGAGAATTTGAATTCAGGTTTTCCTTATTCTAAATCCAGCCCTTTACCACCCTATCAAGCTGCCTTATAACAAAAGATAACAATAATTTTAAAAAACAACCCTGCATTTGAATTTCAGCTCTGCTACTTCCTACCCAGGGGACCTTGGGAAACAGTAACTTAATCTCTCTGGGTCTCACTTACCCATTAAGTGGAAGCCATACAAATGTGAGCAATGTTTGGGTATGGTTTAATGAGCTTGGTAAAGAATGTGAGAGAAGGGAACCTAGAATTCCTGTCATCAGGGCCAAGTTCCACCAAGACCAAACCTGGTCTCTAGCACATGCATGGGTTCAAAGATGGAGCGGTGCAGTACCCTAGTCCTCTGGACCCAACAGCAGTTCTTCTTAGAAAAAGGATTCAGACATTTCCAAAATATACCAGGGTGGGGAATGAAGAGGAAATACTTCCAGCTTCCCAGCAGAGACATCTTTATACATCTTCAAGAAGCCCAATAATCTCCCAGGTTTGTTTGTTTTTTTTTTTTTTTGTAAGATCATTGCAAAACTTAACAATGGAATTCATGCTGTTTTATATATGAGGTCTTTACAAATGTGTCAGTCTGGGGTAAGATGACCCCAGCTGGGTCCATTTGAATATGCCAATATGAGTAAGCTAGGTAAGGTATCACACAGAGGTTGCCGTAAGACTAGTGGTACTCAGTGGTTACACTTATGCATTCATCAGTCACTCCAACTATTTCTGTCTGTTTCCCACTCCTCCCTCCTCCCCAATGCCCCCCAAAAAGAACCTTCTCTGGCCAGACTTCCTCAACTCTCTTCTAATCCTAGACTACAGTGTGAATGTAGTTTTTCTACTCTAACCAAACCATCCAGGTCTTATTTTAAGAAAACAGAGCCTTATTTCAACTCACCCACCTTTGAACAATGGTACCTGAGAATTTAAAAGTGGTTAGGGAGAACACAATTCACGTTGACATCTACTGCGCTATTTGTGATTTTGTTTTTAAAATGGCATTTCCTCTGCCAAGATTCCAGCTGTTGCAATTTAGCATAGGTGAACAATCAACACCTGAAGAAAAAAGAGAGGGGCCTATTAGAAATGCTGACAGACCCTTAACAAAAGCATTGCTACTGTACTTAATAAATAATTCATCAGCCGCATGGCTTTGAATGGGGCTGTCATGCGGCCCTAGAAGAGGTGGGAAATGATTCTTCAACACCACCATTTGTTTTCATCCATGAAAAATACTCTGTATTCATACCTCAGCAAAGCTGAATTGAAACTCATGCCATACCATCTGGAGAAGAGTTTTGGAGATTAAAACCACTGACCTACTCATGTGATTGCTCCCCTTTTATCGCCCTGTCTGCAGTCGCCACTCTTATTAATGTTATTAATTTGGCATGGCAGCCGTGGGGGTTGTAAGGAGCAGCCTTCCTGTTTATTTCAAAAATTCCCTTTCAAGTTTAGTGAAAATTTTCTGCAAATGAGTAATAACGCGCAAGTTAGAAAGTTTGCAATGGAGTGTTGGGAAAGTCAACTGTTGCCTTTGGAACATGGGCTGCTCATTATCATGCCCCTCTTTAGGCAGGTCAATGTCTGCTCCTCTGGTCATTTTGGAAATAGAAATGCTATAGCCCAAGGCTCTTTTCCTTCTCCTTTTAGAAGTCTAAGAGCTTCTACAGTTCTCTGTAGTCAAGCTACAGAGGAATTAGCATTGAGATGCGGCACACACACACAGATTCTTTCTGTACCTGCGAAGAGCTGGCAAAGTCTGACCCACTTACTACAAACCCTTACTTGTTTAAGAATTCAGTAACTCCATCTGTCCCACTTTGAAAACAAGCGTGATGAACAAGGATGGAGAGACGTACTATCTACAGCGAGCCAATTGCGTAGGATAACCTGTCACATTTCTTGCCAAACTGCTTTGCAACATTACAGGGGGCCAAGCAGATATAAAGACCAGGAAAGCTACATTCACATTCACACACACCCACACACACCTACACACACCCACACACACACCCACACCCACACACACACCCACACCCACACACACACACACACACACACACACACATAGATTTTTTTTTAAGTTGGAAGGGCTCAGTGTGGCCATCTATTCATGCTTGATCCCTCCCCCAAAAAAAGATGCCACTATGAAATTCCCTACAAATGAATATGTACTTTCTGCCTTAAGATTTATAATGAAGGAAAACTCACTGCCACTCAAAGCAGCCTACTCCACTCTGGCTTAGCTCTCTATTGCTATCATGCATGAGCTTTTGATATTCTAACTTAAATTATAATTATCTCTATTAATAAAAAATCAGATATAGAAAAGACAAAAAGACTTCAGAAGCAAGAAAAGTTTGTAATGGTCTTTCTTCTGACACATTTTGGCAGTGTGACCATGGACTAGTCACTTAACTTCTCATTGTCCCAGACCACTCTCCATCTGCCTCAGTTTCCTCAACTGTAAAATAGGGATAATACATAGCTAGTGAGTGTCTGGGGTCAGATTAAACTCAAGCTTTCCTGACTCCAGGTCCAGTGCTCTATCTACTATACCACCCAGCAAACTACCCCCTCCCAAAAGAAGTAAAAGGTGAAGAATCCTTGTAGTAGATTGCCACTCTATCTTATTTTTATCAGCTCTATGCAATCAGTCTTTATCATGTATATAATATGTATGTGTGTGCATGTGTGTATATGTATATATGCATGTGTATATGTGTGTATTATGGATAGATAGATAGATAGATAGATAGATAGATAGATATGTGTATATATTTCCCCCAGCACCTAGCACAGTGCATAAGACATGACGTACTTGGTAAAAGGAAGCATTTGTTTGTCAGTCATACCTTTGCTTCCATCAGTAGAGAGTAACTTCCTCTATCAGTGCAGCTGGGCAATTTATAGTCTTAGAGTATTGCCTGGCAGATGGAGAGGTTAAGAACTTCCCAAAAGATACACACGACATCACACTGTATAAAGGAAGGAAGGAAGGAAGGAAGGAAGGAAGGAAGGAAGGAAGGAAGGAAGGAAGGAAGGAAGGAAGGAAGGAAGGAAGGAAGGAAGGAAGGAGGGAGGGAGGGAGGGAGGGAGGGAGGGAAGGAAGGAAGGAAGGAAGGAAGGAAGGAAGGAAGGAAGGAAGGAAGGAAGGAAGGAAGGAAGGAAGGAAGGAAGGAAATCCTCACCATTAGAGGTAATCCCCTGGGTTTTCTCTAGAAGTCTCCCCCTTCCTCCTCCCCTCATTAGACTATGAGCCCCTCAAAAGCAGGGACCATTTATTGTTATTGGGGTTATGTTTCTCTTTTTGGTCTACCTTCTTTTGTATCCCCAGCACTTAGCACAATCCCCAGCACATAGTAGGTACTGAATAAATGCATGTTAACTTGACTTGAAAATGCCTGCTATCTGAATCTTGAAGATTCATTATTGACCCCAAATGGCACCTAGCTGAATTGTCCTTAGCCTCAATGTGGATTAATTTATCCGATCATCTAACTGCTGCCTGACAGAAACAAGGCTCTGAAGAAATGGGATTCAGAAGTGGTGAAGGGGAGGAGGAAGGAGGAGCAAAGCAGAATGAAAAACTACAGGCAGCCAGAGGAGAGAATGGAGAAGGACTCGTGAAGAAAAGTGTTCAGATGATAACAGAGATAAGGATGGATATACTACAAGAGGGAATCTTTTCATTTATAACTTTGGCCAAGGTTGGCCTTACATATAAAGCATCTCAACTGTATTTTTATTTGGTCTAGGCCAACCAAATAAATGATTGAGAGACAGTTAGCCCAATGTCCTTTGTCGAAATATCAACCTATATAATGCAACAAGGTATGTGGTAGAGATGGTCCTGGAGTGAATATGGAGACTGATCAATTGATTCAATTGATTTGGAACTGGAAGAAAGCTTAGAGAGATCAAATTCATCCCCCCTCATTTTATAGATGGGGAAACTGAGGCCCAGAGTAGTGAAATGACTTGCCCAAAGTTTTATAGGTAGGATGGGGCAGTCAGAGTTTGAACTCACATCCCCTGGCTCCAAATTCATTTCTCTTCTTGCTACATTGAGTTCTGGTCATTCACTCTGGTCCTAACTTCCTGTGTTAACATGGGCAATTCACCAAATTTCTTTGCACCTCATTCTCTTAACATGTAAAATAAAAGGTTGTATTAGATCAGAAGAGTCAAGCACATGACATTCCTGCAACATTCCCAAGTGGGGCCCCAGAGGAGATAAAAATGTAATTAGGAAATGTTTCACAAAACAAACGAAAAGATAATAGAATGTAGATAATGTTATAGGATCCTTACATGCAGCTTAGTGGTCTCCATTTCTATCTGAGTCTGACATCACTGGATAAGATGATACCTGCATCCAGAAATACATGAGGACTCCCCAAAAGAAATACAAAATTGGTGGGAAAAAACAATTAATAAACTTCATGGGAGCCTACTTAGTAATGTGAATTAGCTTAATATGTAGACATAGGCTGTCTTCTGATAGTAGAATGGATGAGTAGCATATTCAGTTTGAAGACTGAAGTCTTGAATTAAATACACACGCACAGAGGTGTATGTATATTTAGTATATATAGAATGTATGTACACACATGCATATTCTACACACACATACATACTACATACACACACATACACACAGGGAGGGGACAGCAGCGAAAGGAGGTCACATGCCACCAAAGCATCTCTGCTTCACTTTATTGATTAGAGTAGTTCTACAGACTTTCATGCAGTACAACCCATCAGTCTCATACATCCCAAATGCAGAGGCCCTTTTGAAGTTTTTAATAATGTAGAACAAAGCAGAGTTAGGAGAAAAGGAGTAAATAGACTTAGAAAACAATGTTGCCGATCTCCACGGAAAGTCTTAGAACATAGAGCATTGCATATTCAGGAGTATTTCTGCTTTAAAGTATTTCCCATTTGTTCAATTTGTTTTGTTTTGTTTTTTGAGCAAGATCTGCTAATGGCAAACATATATCTACACTAGGCATTCCTTTTTCCAATCTATTTTTCTCCACTTCCAAAACCATGACAAATTTTGAAGCAGCAGAAATACCCATAAAATTCGTTGTAATGAGACTGTAATACAGTCAGCCAGAGGATCCTCAGCTTTGGAAAGCTGTTCTAATAGTGATAGCATACTAGTGCTCTCCCATGAGTCTGCCTTGATTTGCTAAGACAAGCTGAATGTCCTGGATAAAAACAACAACCCCAAAAGAACAAAAAGAATACCAATTTTTTTTCAAAAAAAAGTTTAAAAATGTAAAATTATTTTTTACCCCTCAGATAGTAGGTGATATTAAAGTTTGTACCTTCAATTAAAGTACTTTCACTGATTTCATTAGGGACTTCTGTTTGCAAGTGAAGTACTTCTAAGGAAATTGAACTTCTGGTAAGCCAGGAAATACACAATTTTGCAGATGCTTGATCCTAAAGAAAAGAAATTGTGACTACCCTGTCAGGAATCCATGGTAGGACCAAGAGTGGAATTCAGATTTCCCAGGATGACACCCAGATTCACATTTGTTGAAGGGACATGAGGAAAGAGAGAACGCGAGAAAATTTTTCAAATGGTGCATCATGGGCCATTATTCTTGCTCTTATACACAAAGCTATAACAAGGATGTGCAACTTGAGTTTTGCCCCAGAGAGTCTACATGGTAGAATAATGGTTGTTTGTTTCCATACTGTCCCTCATCTTGATTTCAATTCTTCAGTAGCCCCAAAGTACCACTGGAAGTACTCCATCACACAGATATCCTCCACAGGGGCCCAACTTCTCTCTCCTCAGCCTCTGTAGATATTAGGGGACAGAGCTGGAAAGAACATCAGAGGACATGTAATCTGACCTATCTAGTTTTATAGATAGGTAAACTGAGGCTCCAGCTGGAAAATGACTTGCCTAAGGTCACACAGGTAGTAAGGATAGTCAGAGAGCCCATCTTTTGCCAGTGTAGGGATGACTACCAGAGTCTCCAAGAATTGGTCATCTTCAGTTAGGTGAGGTGACCTTATGCTGCAGAGATACAAAGAATCCTATTCATGATTCTCCTTATCTTTACAATCATAATATCATAGAATTTGAGCTAGGAAGGACCTTAAAAATCCTCTAAGTGTTCTTAGCCTTTTGTGTGTCATGGATCCATTTTAGCAATCTGGATAAATCCATGCACCCCTTCTAAGAATAATGTTATTAAATGCATAAAGTACATTAGGATTACATAGGAAACCAATTGGATTGAAATGCAATTATCAAAATATTTTTAAAAAACAAGGTCATAGATCCCAGCTTAAGAACCCTTGTAGTCTCATCTATTCATTTTAAAAATGAGTGAGCAAGAGCTTATAAAAGAAAGGATCTCACAGTTATAAATGACAGCCAGGATTTCAATTCAGCTTCCTTCAAATCCAGTATTCTTTCCATTACATTGACATGAATATTACTGTATGATCCCTTCCTTCATGTATACTTACAGCCTTATTGATCAAATAATAGTTATTGGCACACTTAAAATATTATCCTCAAAACAAACACTTGAAGTCAGTCTATTATTATTCCAATTTGTAGATGAGAAAACTGAAGCTGAGAGAGGAGGCTGAGTCATTCAGGTGTTAAGTGCTACAGCCTGTCTTTGAACTTAAGTCTTCCTGACTCCAGGTTCAATATTCTACCCAAGGTGACCTCCAGCCACCTCTGGGTGAAAATCAGGTCAGACACATGAGCACCATTTACAGCTACAGGCACAAGATAGGAGTGAAGTGATAACAGGAAGCTATCTGCCCCTTCCTGGCAGACATGGGGGACTATTGGTGAGGAAAACTATATCTCATGTTAGACTTCTTTTTATGTGGCTATTCATTTCACTGGGTTTTCCCCCTTTTTTACTTTTTATAATAAGGGGTGACTCTTTGCGAGGGGATGAGGGATGGATAAGTTGAAAAATATAACTGAGCATCTCTTTTTCCACTTTTTAGAGGCTTGGAAATTCCAGAGTTGAAGTGAGAAACCTGAAGTAGAAACAAAGGAGTCACAACCCAGGGGCATGTAACTGTGGTCAGTCTTTGCTCCCATTTGGGAACATGATGTTGATTTGTTCCAAATGTAATTCTGTAAGTTTTAAACCTATTTATCATTGGCACTGAGAGGGAGGAGAGGGAATAAATAATTATATAGCTCCTACTAGGTGCCAGAAACTATACTGTGTTCCTTTTTAATGAGGAAACATTCACCTATGTCTAGCTTCTTTAGGATGATGTGATCTGGATCTTGTTAATATTATATGAGCTTTTATTAGGACACTTTCCAGATCTATTACTGTCAATTTTCTAAAAAAGTAGGCTAATAATATAATTCCATGGTTATTTTTATTAATAATAGTTAATATAATGATGTTTTACATTTATAAATCATTGTAACATCTGCAAAGAGCTTTATAAATATTATTGAATTTTTATCCTCATAAGAGATTTGTGAGGTAGATCAAATCAACAAATTGAATAGATAAGTAAGCTGAGAATCAAAGAGGCTATGTGCCTATACAGAGCCACCCAGCTAGTGCCTAAGCACCAAATCTAACCATCTATCTGCTGCTTCTCAACTATTGAGAAAACCCTGCAAAATGCAACCTGGCACACCTGCTTTGAAATGATCATCCATTTCATAGCACTAATTACACATCAAATTATAGGTCTGGTTTTCCTGATGATAGACAACAGTATTTTTATTGGGTTCAAATTCTACCTCCAAGGCTTAGTGGATTGTAAATACCAGGACAAATCATTTAGTCTGAGTCTTTGCTTCCTCATCTGTAAAATAGGTACAATAATAGATGTAGGACCTACCTCCCAAGTTGTTAAGAGACTCAAATGTGGTACATGTCTGCAAAACCCTTTCTAAACTTCATATATTCCCATGTGTTTACTAAGCTGTTTGGCACAGAATGGTCTAAAAGGTTACAAATGTACCAAGAAATCGGGAAATGATGCCTGATTAAATAAGAGTTTACAGTTACCTTGAACACAATTTGAAGGGCTGTCTGTCATTTGCCCTTCAACTGGTAATGCTCTGCCCACTCATAGCTCCTCCTTACCATGACTGCGTTTACTTTGTATATATCTGCATGCAATTTTCTATATATAAAAAGCCAATAGGTGGTACAATGGATAATTCAACCTGGAGTCAGGAAGACCCAAATTTAGATGCAGCCTTACACACTAGCTGTGTGACTCTGGCTAAGTCAGTCAACCTCTGTCTGTCTCAGTTGCCTCGTCTGTGACATATAATAATAATAGCTATTTTATAAGATTACTGGAAGGATCAAGTGAGATAATGTCTGTAAGTGCTTTACAAACCTTAAAGTGCTACATCTTGTTGCTGAGTCTTTTCAGTTATGTCCAACTCTTCATGACCCATTTTGGGGTTCACCATTTCCTTCTCCAACTCATTTGACAGATGTTGAAATTGAGGAAAATAGGGTTAAGTGACTTACCTAGGGTCACACAGCTATATAAATGTTAGCTCTTATATCTGAGATCTGCCACTTATTGCCTTAGTGACCTTAGGAATTCTCTGGCTCCAACCCAATCTATAAAATGATCGGGTTGGACTATATGATCTCTAAGGTCCTTTCTAGCTCTGAATCTACACTTACAATGTTGTTTCCCCTAGTTTAATGGGAGCTCTTTGAAGAGAGGACTCTTTGTTTTGCCCATTATGTTCCCAGCAACTAGCACAGTGTCTGGCACATGCTAAAGATTTAATAAATGCTTATTGATTGACTAATTAATTATTGTTCCTGGAATTCTCCAGAGTTAGGCCTCCAGCCTTGCACATAGACTCTTGATAAATATTTTTGAGTTGAATCTCCTTTGATTTCCACAACCCTTTTAGTCAGTCACCTTATCTTTTTTCTTTTTTTGCTGTGTTCTACCAGAGTTGCAAGAATATTTTCCCCCAAGCTCCTTCATACACCTTGTAGCTTTCTTTGATTTCTTTCTTTTTGATATATCTTATCTACTGTTATTAAAAACCATTCTGTAGATCTCCTTTCACTGACTTCTCTGGAATACATCTTTTCCTCCCCTCCATTTCTAATATAGTAGATAACAGAGCTTCATTGTCAATCCCCTTCCTTTATTCTCCTAATCGGCCTCTTCTTTTTCTGCAATGTTATTGTCTAAACCTCTTGCCAGGGGATGAGGAAGGGCTCACTGTCCAGCTAAATCTAGTAAGACTGACTCTACCTAAAATACCAGGTGTGAATCAGGTAGAATTTAATATACCCTCCCTCCCACCCTGATATAGAACTAAACAGTATAAAATCCCTCTCAGTATGGTCTGCTGATGAAGCCCAAGGCAAGCCACAGAGGCTCTTGTTACCATAGCTGCTATATGCCACTCGCAGTGGCAGGTCAGCCTCCTACCATTCTGGTTTGTAATTTTGCGTCTTGCCATCCAGCAAAGCCAATCAATTCCTCTGAACTGTGCTCTGCTGCAGGGTACAGCATAATAAGGGGAAACCCTACTGAACTGTGTGGGGTATAACCTACCGTGGAGCCTGTGTATGGAAGCAATAACATCTCTCTACCAATCAGGAAAAATCCCATTGATACTTGACAACTTTTTCCATCCCAATGGTCAATATCCAGCCCTGGCTGCATCCTTCAATTACAAGACCCCCAAGTAGGCTCTCTTCCTTCTTGAAATTGTTTTGGATGTTTATTGTATTTCCATATGGGTATGCATACTATATTCTCTCCTCCACATCCCAGTGGAATGTAAGCACTTTGAGGATGAGAGGACAGTTTCATGTTTTTCTCTATATTTCTGTCACTCAGCATAATACCTGACAAATAGTAGGAATAAATGTATGTTGGATCTTATTAAAATTATTTTTAAAATCTTATTAAAATCATGGAATAACGAAATCCATATTTTTTACTTAAGTCATTCCTATCCCTGTCTTGTGCTTTAGATGACCTTCACTCCAAATATGTCTTTCTTCGCACCCTTTACAACAAGCCATCACATATAACAGAGAATCAGTTAAATTGATACATAGATAGAAAGAGTTAATATTTAAGCAAAATTTATCACAATATCACCTGAGAAGGACAATATCTGCAATGTTTCACCCCCATGGTTCCTCACTTCTTGCGGCAGAGGGAGGGGGAGGCATTAAAAACAGAGGAAAGTGTATTTTCTCATCTCTTCTCTAGGACCATGTTTGTTCATAATATTTACAAAGTATTCAATTTCATTTTTTTCTTTCCAATGACACTGACATAGTCATCACAAATATTGCTTTCCTGGTTCCACTTACATTTTCCTTTCTTGACATTTAGTCATTTTTCAGTCAAATCCAACTCTTCATGACCCCATTTGGGGTTTTCTTGGCAACAATACAGGAGTGGTTTGCCTTTTCCAGCTCATTTTATAGATGAGGAAACTGAGGCAAACAGGATTGAGTGACTTGCCCAGGGTCACACAGCTAATAATAAGCATTGGAGGCCAGATTTGAACTTGGGTCCTCTGGGTTCCAGGGACATTGCACTTCTTAGGTTTACTTTACTCTGTAGCAATTCATTTAAGGCTTCTCTTGATCCTCTTTTTCATAATCGTTATCTCTTACGGCAGAGTGATATCCTCTTGTATTTATGTTCTGTAATTTCTTTAGCCATTCTCTAACTGATAGGCATCTACCTTGCTTCTTCTATGCCACTAAACGTATTATTATGAATATTTTGGTGTATATTTGGTTCTTTGACAATATGCCTGGGAGAGGGATCTTCTGGCTTCTTCCATTTCTGTTATGGTTCCAAATTGTTTTCTGGAATGATGGAACCAATTCACAGTTCCATCAAATTCTCCCAGTGCAATCAGTAGAAATTGATAACCATTCTGCCATGTTTCCATCACCCCCCCCCCTCCCCTAGACCCAGGATTCCTAAGATGTTCACTGAATTCTGAAAGATTTTGAACAGGAGGTTTACAGATAGAAATATAATGAAATTGTCTGATTGAGGCTGTGTCTACATGAGGCAAATACTTGCAGCTATACATTTTATTTAGCCCCAAACATAAACCCCCTCATCTTAACACTTGTCTTACTTATAGAGGATAAAGACTAGTAACCCAATCCATCTGGGTACAATACAGCTCTTGCTTTTGTACCCATTGCTTGTCTCATTGTTTACATATAGCTCGGGACAGGACCAGAAGAATAAAAGGATTCTCATTATTTCTGCTAATAAACTGTCCTGCCTAAAGCTCTTCCCTCCTGACTCTGTAATGCAAATTGAAATCAACTTTTCATGAAATATTTAATGAGGTAGATTCATTTCCTCCTTTGAACACTTGTGCCTAAATATTGCCTATTATTTAGGAAAAGGTGCAGTGTGCTGTAATGAATAATGGACTGGTCTTGGAGTAGGGAAGACCTAGTTTCAAATACTGCCTCTGGTAATTACCGGTTGTGTGACCATGGGCAAGTCATTTAACACTGGAGTGGTCTCAATAATCCCAGGAAATTTTTAAAGCCTTTAAATTTTTTTTTAATTTTAAAAATCTTTTAAAAATTTAAATTTTGTTTAATTAAAAACACATCAGTTGATCATGTTGGTGGAGGGTGTTCCACACTGCATGAATGAAATAGCTCTAAACTCTCATCTCTTTCACTAGAGGGAGGGAAGACAAGAATAGCAATTTATTACCCTTTTCATTTATTACCGGATGATAAATTTATCTGGAAGGGACCTCAGAGGTAATCAAGTACAACTCTCTCTTTTTTCAGGTGAAGAAACTGAGACCCAGATCAGTTAAATGACTTGCCTTATCATCAAGGACACACAACTAGTATCTGAAGCAGAATTTGAAGATTAGAGTTCTGTTGTTCTCCCATGCTCTCTCCAATTATATCACTTCATTTCACAATTCAATTAAAAACACATTTTTCAAGTGTCTATTATATGCAGGGCACTGGACTAGTTAGTCACTGATGGTGTCACAAAGACAAAATGGAATAGCCTCTAACCTCAAGAAGTTTGCATTCTCCCAGGGAGGGAGGAGATAACACGTACACTAACAAGTACAAGGTAAGAAATTAAGGGGGCAAAGGAAAGATTAGACAAAATCTTCTAGGAAAACATGAGGAGTTGGCAACTGACTAAAGTTTTGAAGGAAGATAAAGCTTCTGAAAGGTGTATGCATTTCAGGAACAAGCAGTTGGACAGCTCCCCTGGAGAGAATGCAGGGAAAGAAATGGCAGGTCACATTCAGGGAACAGCTAGTAGTCCAATCTAGCTGAATTATAGAGTATAAGAAGGTAACTAATGTGACATTCCTGAATATATTCTGCAAAGAGAGTAGTTCAGCTTAAAATAATATCTCTATGTCACCTTTCACAAATGCTGAGTCTACTTTCACCAATCAAAAATAATACATTAGGAAATCAAGTATAATATTGTGGGGAGATCAGGCTATAGCTTTCAGACTTTTGGTTTCCTCAGACTAGATTTTAAGCAATTCAGTTCATTCAACAAAGACTTAATAAAGCTCCAACTGTTTGCCAGGTACTGGGGCTAGGGGCTAAGGATCCAAAGACAGAAAATAATCAGTCCTGAACCCAAGGAGTTCATATGCTACTTTTGCTCTTGCTAGTGTTGTAGCTCCAACTATTAATAACAACAAGATAAAGAATGATTAAAACATTGCTTAAGCAATCCTCTGATGTTTCAGGTCCTGTGCTCAATACTTGGTTATAATTACAAAAGTAAGGTCACCCTTGCTCCCAAGGAGTTTACTTTTTAATAGGAGATACAAGACTAATAGGAGGGTGGTGACCAGAGTCACATGAATGCTCGCTGGTTTCCATTCAGAAACCAAAAGCACTCACATTACCATGATTTATTTATTGTAGTTTGTTGTAAACATTTAGTGAATGCTATATTTTTTTTAAAATTTTCAGATGTTATTGATGTATTTTTTTTGTGCTAATTGCCCTAATGCATGTCAATTGTCATGCCCTTTCTGAAGGAAATATTAATATTGATTTGATCACTGCTACCGGAGGAAGATGTAGAAAGCAGGAAATGGGGAGAGGAGAGGAAGTAGTCTGCAGAGCAGATAGAAAGATGCCTAGAAGATTGCTAGCAGTTGGTGCATAAAGAGAGGTATCCCACAGACTGGATATTAATTGGATCAAGTGAGTTTGCATTTATTCATTCACCAATCAGAGAAGCTCAGTCCAAGTTCCAAAACTGGGGGAAGGGGTAACTTCCTCTGACAAAAAAGTTTCTGGAGGTTGTGCTTGGACACATAGGGAAAGGGGAGTAGCAGGGTAGATGGCAAGATGATCAGTATTTCTTGGTGAATGGGAAGATCATAGAAGTTATATTAAGGATGTCTTTGATAATTTAAAAGAAAGTTGTTTTTAAAATAGATATATCATTAAATGATTGTTTCTGCCCACTAAATGAATCTGATATGGATCATTAGAATTTACATATGTATGTAAATACATACAAACATATGTATGTATACATATGCATATATACACATATATAGTTTTAAGGCTTGCACAGCATTTCGCAAACATTATATCATTTTATTAATAGAAGACAGACAAGATAGAATAAGCACTTATCAATACCAGATATATACACAAATCATCAGAATCAAAGTACCAAGTATGAGGGGCTGAAATATGCCTCCCTCCACTCAGTAGGAATCTGAGAAAAACTAACGTGGAATGTTGATTTTACTTTCTGAGGTAATCACTGGTGAGGGTGGCTTTGCTTGACATTTCTTCATTACTTGTTATGAGGAAATAATTATGGCACAAAAATAAAAGATAGCAATAAAACTTTTGTTAAAAATCCTTACTGACTCAACTCTGTGAAAAAGAAATCTGAATAAAAGAAGTGTTAGAAAAGAGACCCGACCAGGACACAATTAGACAAACTTCCTTAAACTGTATCCCACACTAACCCACCACCAACTTCCTACAATAAAAGGTAACTATTTTATCTTTTCAAAAGACAAGTTCTTTTTAAAAACTTACCCATGAACCTCCTTTCCAGTGCTCCAAACATTCTCCCTAACTGGTTGGTTGCCTTCATTTAGAAATGAGTATTTGCAGAGGAACAGACCTGTTTTCCTCCTTACTAGATCACATTTTCACAGGCTCCCATGGTGTTGAAACACAGGCAATGAGTTTTCTTGACTTTTCATTGTTTCCAAGTAAAGGCCATTTCCCCTACTTAACATGACTTGTTTTGAAAATGAAGAAACAATCAGCGCTTGCCTGCTGGAGTTATTCCATCAGGACCTCCTCTCTTGGAGGCTGACCCCAGGTGCAATGAAAGTAGTTGCCGGCCTTCAGCTCTTTCCTTGACGAAAAGCACAGAGCTTGGAGTGGAGCGTGATTTTTCCAGGGCTTTTAAGATGGATCAGAGATCCTTCAAAATCTAATTTTGCTGGATTGTGGGAGGCTCAGGGCCCTCTCTCTGTCTTAGAAAGTCTATTTAAAATAAAGCTGAGGACATTTGACAGGAAAATGTGATGCTTGGCATAAACAGTATCCTAGACTAGGTTTTAAAAAAAAGTCCCTTTCTTGCCTATGACATCCATAAGTGTCCAAGGACAGGACTACTTCCTTAAAGTTTGCTCTTTTAGAAGATGAAAAAAATTGTCATGTTGTTGTTTTTCATGTTCTACCAGCGTCTATAGAAGCCATGAAGGATGGATGGCATAAAAGTCAATTGGACCACATCTTTATCCATTTAATAAATAAAAAGTCAACTAGAACCTCCTCTTTTCCTCTTCTGCAAAATAAAGCTAATTATGTAGATTCAGAGTTATCATTCTCTAAAAGAATTATATACTGCCATAATTCTAATATAAGACAACATATGTGGTAGGAGTTAATTCTGAAAAGGAGCTACTTTATGGTGGGGGTGGAGATGGTAGGGTTAGATTAGTCCCTAGTGTCATATTCCAAGGGAAACCTGGAAACTGATCACCTAACAAATGGACAAATGCAAGAATCAGTATCAAAAGGGAAATTCCATTCCAAACAACTACCCAATACATAATATTTGTGGATCAATCTCCCAAAGCACACAAAAGACTTATAGAGATTCAATTACAAAGTGCTCCTTAAAGAAGTAAGGAACAACCTAAAAAGCTGGAAGAATATTTAGTGCTCATGGCCAGGCCATGCCAATATAATAAAAAATGACAATATTTTCAAAATTCGTTTACATATTTAATGTTATACCAATCAAGTTACTAAGGGGATACTTAACTTTATAAAATAATAATAAAGTTCATTTAAAAAATCAAAAGAGAAATGTTGAAAAGAAGGATAAAAAGAAGGGCCTGGCTCTTCCAGACCTCAAACTACCTTGTGAAGCACTAGTCATTAAGAGAATAGAGAAATAGATCAGTGGACCAGGCTGAATAAGGGAGATTCAGAAGCAATAGAACTCAATAACTCAAATAAATAAAGTGGAAAACATAAGTTACCTGGTAGAAAATTCCCTATTTAATTTTTTTAAAGTGCTGGGAAAATTGGAAAGCAGTTTCTGGCAGAAACTGGGCTTAGACCAATATCTTACACCATGTTCCACAATATATTCAAAATGGATATAAGCCTTTGATATTCATACTAAAATAAAATTAGAACAGCTCATATAACTTTCATAACTATGGGTAAGAGAAGCCTTCTTAACTAAATAAGAGATAGAGGCAATTACTAAAAATGAAACAGGTAACTTGTATTACTTGAAATGAAAAAGCTTCTGCACAAACGTCTGTTGCATCTAGGATAAGACAAAAAGTGGTTGAATGGGGAAAAAAATCTTTGCAATGTAGTCACAACCACAAGAAAAAAATGCTTCAAATCTCTGAGAAAAAAGCAAATCAAAAGAAACCTGAGGTACCATCTCATAGCCTACAAAGTGGAACAAAAAATGACAAAAAAAGGCAAATCAATTCTGGAGGGGTAGTTGGAGGATAAGTACACAAATATATTGTTGGTGAAGCTGTACAGCCATTTTGGAAAACAATTGGTGATTATGCAAATAAAGTGATAAAATGTCCATTCTCTTTGAATCAGAGACTCCATTACTGGTTTATACACCAAGGGAGCTATCAATATTCCTATATTCCTAAATATTTATGGCAGCACTTTCTTCTATAGCTAAGAATCAAAAATGAAGTAAATGTTCATCAACTGGGGCATGGCTAAACAAATTGTGGTGCATGAATATAATGTAATACTGTGCTATAGGAAATTATGTCTATGGTGAATACAAAGAAGCAAGGAAAGTTCTGTATGAACTCATGCAGAAAAAAGTAAGTAAATACAAGAAAATAATAAATACAGTAACTACAACAATGTAAATGGAAAGATAATGATGTATCCAAAAAAATCGTAAGTGAATTTAACAAAAGTATAAAGATCAAATCAGATTTAAATCCCCTTCAGGGATGTGAGAAGTCCATGGATGTTACACATTGCACACATTTTTAGACTTTCTCAATGTATCAAGCAGCTGTGATAGCTTTTTTTTTCATTTCTAAAGAAATACTATTTGTCATATGGGATGGATCTCAGGGAAGAGGAAGGGGAAGAATACATGAGAAAGTGTGGTGATATAATAAAAACAAAATATCGATAAAACTTCTTAAACAATTAAATGCTTGTTTTGAATTTATATGTAATGTAATAAGAGGGAAGCACTGGTGGTGTATTCATGAGATGAAAATTTGAATGGAGGTTGACCCAAAGAGTACCTTGAATTTGATTATGACTTTCATAAACTCTCTTGTTGAATGAAGAGTTGGGAAGGTGGGAAGAAAGAAAGACCTTAGGAATCGTACAGCCCAACTCCCTCATTTTAGAGGTATGGAAACTAAGTTTGGTGAGGTTAAATGGCTTATCCATGGCCACACTAAATTAGGAGAGTGGGGAATAGAGCCTAGGTCTCCTAACTCCCAATCAATCAAGTAGTCTTCACATAGTACCTTATTTGTCTTTTCAAAGTACTGTTAGATACCATATCTCACATGATCTTTGACAGAGAGAAAGAGAGCAGGGTCATGATAAGGATCAAATTCTCATTTTAAGGATGAGTAAACTAAGACCTGTAGAGGTCACAAATGTCTTGCCTGCAATGAAATAATTAGTATTCATCATCCATATTTCCTAAGAAGCATCTAGTATTCTGTCTGCTGTATAATATTGTCTTTATAGTACACAGTTAACAAATTGGATATATTCTTATCAGATTACCTTGAAATCAGAGATATACCACGAGATGCCTTCTCTATGTTTATAAAGTTTCACACCATCTTTCCAATAGTGAGGTACTAGAGTTCTCCCCATTCAGCAGTCTGGGTATTATGACCTTGCATTATTCACTAAAGATCAGTCTCTATATCAACATTACAACTCAACCTCTCTCTCTCTCTCTCTCTCTCTCTCTCTCTCTCTCTCTCTCTCTCTCTCTCTCTCTCTCTCTCTCTCTCTTTCTCTCTGGATATCTGTCTCTCTGGATGTCTGTCTCTCTCAATCTTCTCCTCACCCTCTTCCTCTTTCCTTTTCTCTCTCCCTCCCTCTCTCTTCCTCCCCTTTTCTCATCTCCCCCCTCCCTCTCTCTCTCTCCTCTTTCCCTGCCTCCTCTCTCTGTTTCCTTGCTTCTCTCCCTCCCTCCCTGTTCAGTAAAAGACTAAGTTTTGTTCCTAAGTCACAGTTAGTTCCCCTTTGGGACACTCTTTTTTCTATTCAACAGAAAATGGACACTTCTGGAAAGGGTTTAAGCATTCTATCAAAGGAGAAGAACCGATAAAAACCATTTGACATCCCACACTATTGACACAAATGTCTAGATGCTCAGGATAAAGCTTATTTAAAACACCCACATTGATTATTTCCCACGCCCTAGGACACTGGAGGGGGAAAATTCCTTTCCAATCATGTTCTTTCTTCATTGATATCTCTTTCTCCTTTTCCAGTCCCATTTCCAAGGAGTCCTCCTGAACTAATAAATGCTTCTTGACTGACTCTCTGCCAACAAAATGAATGAGTAAATATAGCTCTCCGATAGCATCATTGTCCTTACTTAATAAGTTAGTATTTTTCAATTTGACTTTATTAGTCAAATCTGGATTCACAAGACATATAGAAGGCAGTCTTAGATCTTGATTCCTTATCTGGTGATTCCCACCATCCAAGGGAACAATGCTTGCAGAAATGTGACTTTTCAAATTCCTCTGCAAGCTCTATCACCCTAATAGGTTCACAGGAATCCATTCTTGTTAAGGGAAAGCAGTGGGCATGGTCACCAATTGTCTTTATGCCAATCATTTCCCTTTTCTGTTACCCTCATCTCAGAGGTTATTGCTTGAAAATATCTCTACTGCACCATTTATCTTGATTGCTGAAATTTTGCTATGAGATTCCTTTCTTGGAGCCTTTTTTTTATCTTTAAGAATGCTACAACTAAAATACAAATAGTCGTAGCAGAAATTCAATTCAACAAAGGTTTACTGAGAAATGTTGGAGGAGCTATAGGGGATACAAAGATAAATAAGTCAAGACAAATGCTCATAAGAGCTCACAGTATCATAGAAGAGAAAAGATGTGTATACAAATAAATATTATGTAGATCTAAACAACTTGGGAAATAGTAATAACTCATGGGTACGCTGAGACAATATAATAAAAATGACAATTCTATCTAAGTGAATTTACTTATCCAGTGCCTTACCAATCAAACTACTAAAGAATTATTTTATGGAGCTAAAAAAATAGTAACAAAATTTATCTAGAAGAATAAAATGTCAAGAATATAAAGAGAATCAATGGAAAAAATGCTGAAGAAGGCAAGCCAATAATTTCAGATTTCAATGTATGTTACAAAGCAGCAATCATCCAAATAATCTGGTACCAGCTAAGAAACAGAGTGACAGATCAGTGGACTAGATTAGGTACATAATACACAGTAGTAAATGACCATAGGAATCTAATGCTTGATAAACCAAAGATCCAAGCTTTGGGGGTAAGGACACAATATTTGATAAGATTTCTGGGAAAACCGGAAAATAGTTTGGCAGAAACTAAGTATAGACTAACATCTCACATCATGTAGCAAGATGAGGTCAAAATTAATAAATTATTTAGACATAAAGGGTGATATCAAAAGTAAATTAGAGAAATATGGGGGAAATGTACCTGTCAGTTCTGTGAATAAGGAAAAATTTTATGACCAAACAAGAGATAGAAGAGATGATTTTGATTGTCCAAAATTAAAAAGTAAAAGATGAAACTGGAAAATAATTGTTAACAAGTTTCTCTGATAGTGGTCTCATTTCTCAGATATATAGGGAACTGAGTCAAATTTATAAAAAACAATAAGAACTATTCCCCAGATGATAAATGGTCAAACTTTATGAACAGGCAGTTTCAGAAGAAGAAATCAAAGCCATCAATAGTCACATGAAGAAATATTCCAAATCACTACTGATTAGAGAAACACACATTAATACACTTTGAGAAACTACCTCAAATCTATCAGAAAAAGAAAATGAAAATGTTGGAGAGGATTTGGAAAAAAAATGTGATACTAATGCTCTATTGGTGCAGTTGCATTCTGGAGAACAATTTGGAACTACACCCAATAGACTATAAAACTGTGCATACCCTTTGACCCAGAATAATTACTACTAGATCTGTATCCCAGAGAGATTAAAGAAAATTGAGGAGGAACTATTTATACAAAAATATTTATAGTGGCCTTTTTGTGTTGGTAAAGAATTGGACATTGAGGGGATGCCAACGAGTTGTGGTATATGATTGCAATAGAATGCTATTGTATTTCAAAAAATGAAGAGCAAGATGGTTTCAGAAAATCCTGGGAAATATTGTGACCTGATATAAAGTGAAGTAAGCAGAACAAGGAGAATATTGTACACAGTAATAGCAATAATGTAAGGATGATCAACTGCAAAAAAGTTTGCTACTCTGATCAAGACAAAAAGCCAAGACAATTCCAAAGGATCCATGATGAAAAATGTGATACACCTCCAGAGAGAGAACTGATGAACTCTGAAAGCAGACTGAAGCATACATTTTTTTTACTTTCTTTACTTTTATTATTTTATTTTGTTTGTGATTTCTTGTGCAACATGGCTAATATGGAAATATGTTTCATATGTCTTCACATGTGTAATCAAAATCAAAGTGTTTGCCTTCTGAAGGAGGAAGGAGAAGGGGGGGAAGAGAATTTGTAAGTCACAACTTTAAAAAACTGATTGTTAAAAATTCATTTACATGTAATTGGGAAATATTTAGCAAAATGAATAAAAATACTTTTTACAAAACAAATGATCAATGAAAAATTTGATAAGCGCTATGGGAGAGGTGAAGACTTCCTAGAGGAATGTGGTTTTGGAGTTGATATTTTCACAAATAACTGAGAAAAGTCATAGAAATATGAGCATGCCTTCTGTGTTCTCTTGAAAGCTAACAATAATCTCCTAACTGCTAAAACCAATATTATTTTTATTAGTCTTTGCATCCATCCTGACCTCTGCACTATTGGCCACATCAATCTCCTAAGCACTCTCTCTTCTCTAGGTTTTCTCCAGAGAAACTCTCTGCTGGTTTTCCTACTCATGAGAGTGCTTCTTCTCTATCTGCTTTGGACTTCCATAAACTTTAGACTTCATATACATATCCTCCAGGATTCTGTCCTAGACTGTCTTTTCTTTATCCCCACTGTCTCTTAACAATCTGATCAACTCCCATGGGCTCAACAGTCATCTCAATGCAGATGATTCAGAAATCTACACATCTAGCCCTCCTCTCCTTCTTTTGTAATCCAGCATCATGGACTGTCCACTGAGCACCTCTATCTAGATATCTCATAGACATCTCAATCTCAATATGTCCAAAACAGAATTCATTGTCTTCTCTCCAAAACTTACCCTCTGAGAAAATTTCCCCATTTCTATCAAGGGCACTACCATATTTCCAGGGACCTAGGTTTGCAACCTCAGAGTCATTCTAGAGCTTTAACTCATCCTTATTCCCTCATGTACTTTCCCTGGTCCAACTATATATTGAGTACCAGGTCTAGTTCCGGACACCACAATTTAAGAAGGATATTGATAGGCTGGATAACATCCAGCTAAGGTCCAGAAGTATGCAGAAGGACCTTCAAACTACATCATATGAGGATTAATTGAATGTTTAGACTTAAGAAAAGAAAACTAAATTTGGGAGAGGGGCAGGATTTGAAGTACAGAATTTAAAAGTTAAAAGGGACTTCAGAGACCATGGAGTCTAACCCATACAAATGATTTGATGGCTGACTTCTGTGTGTTTGTTTGTCCTTCATTGCCAAAGAAGACCGTGCCATCAGAGAAATGATGACATGGCTTACATTTGACTTTGTTTTGAGTGAGGGAAGGCTGTGCAGGTCACCAGCCTCACTTCTCCTTCAGAGCCATCTGAATCCAGTGACCAGATATTCATCAGGATGACTGGAGATGATGCAGTTGGGGTTAAGTGACTTGCCCAAGGTCACACAGCTAGTGAGTTCAAGTGTCTGAGGTGAGAACTGAATTCAGGTCCTCCTGACTTCTGCACTGGTGCTCTATCCACTGCACTACCTAGTTGCCCCATGGCTGACTTCTAATACGTAAAGGAATGTGTTGTGGAAGAGGTAATATAGTACAGTGAAAAGAATGTTGAATTTCTAGTCAAAGGACTCAAATTCAAATCCAGTTTAGTTACTTACTACCCAAATAACCTTGGAAAAGTCATTTAACCTCTCTAACACTCAGTGACCACACCAATAAAATTATAGACTTCTAAGATCCCTTTCAGCTATGAATGGGATTTGTTCTATCCATTCAAACTATGAAACGAAAGGAAATTGATTAGATTAGCCAGTCTCAGAAAGCAACGCCTAACAATAGTAACAATTCGCTTTTATATATCACTTTAAGGTTTGCAAAGCAATTTACATGTATCTCAGTCTCATTTGATTCTCTCAACATTGCTATGTGATAGGTGTTATCTCCATGTTAAAGGGGTAAAAAAAAGTCTATCCTTCCCCTTCATCATACTTCTGGATCCAGTTGGCATAGTAGATGGAGTACTGGAATATCTACCAACAAGATCCAGAAGTATGATAAAGGTGAGGGATAAGATGAGAGAGAGGCCAGAAGGGAGGACTTAGGCTAACCTATGTGATAAGGAATTCTAGGAAGCCAGAGCAACACCAAAGATCCTGGATGTGGAGGGAAACCAAGCAAATGGGAGAAGACGGATACTTGAAAAGAATTATGGTTTCTGAAAATAAATGTAGCCAGTTTCACAATTTCGCCCAGGGCCAACCCTGTAGCTGTGCCTCTGTTTGGGTATCAAACTACCAGAGCAATGGAGTCAAATCATCCTCTTCAATCTCCTTCCCATTAAGAGGACATTGCCAGTATACCCCTGGGTGCAAAAAGTTAAGAGTTGGATTTATTGATTTTCAATTTTGAAATTTAACAAATTTAGAAAATAACTAAATATTAAATATCTGGCAGTTTTCATACCTATTCTGGAGAATGACTACAATACCAGCCTCAAGGAAAAGTGGAAGAGACTTCAATGAAAAGACACATTAGATGATAACAACCTCCCTTGTGCTTATTGTATATTTTTGGTGACCTAGTCACCATTTAGAATAAAAAAAATGCATGTGGTTTCCTGTTTTTAGGTGATCAGTCTTGGTCCAGGCCCCACTGGGATTCCAAGTAAAGGATAATGATGCTTTGCCTCATTGCAAAAGGTTTAACAGACCTTTGTGACTTGACATGGTGTAGGTCTAACATCAGGGGAAACATGACTCTGGTCTTGAATACAGTCGATTCTACTGAACACAGAAAAATGTAATTTGTCTCAGATGAAATAATAATTAAATTGCATCAGAAAACAAAGGTACCAGAAAAAAAATAATACTGGAAGTCTCTGGTGGGATGGGAATTGATCCAAACTGCTGATGCCAATCTGAGGCTAGAAATAAAATTATGTTTAAATACAAAGAATAATGAGAAAAATGAATGAGAGAAAAATTCATGATTGGGAATGTTTTCTTCCCTCTGAACATTTTATGAAAACAAGGGTTAGTCTTTTAAAGGAAAAAAATCATACTTGAAATAAGTCTCAAAAGAGTCAGCATGTTCAAGAAGAGGAAATTCAGTCAGACAATGAAGTATATGTGTGTGTATGTATGTATGTGTATATATATAATATGAAATATATATATATATAAGTGAGTTACCTTAAAAGGGATAAAAAAATAAACTATCTTAAATCTGAGCTGTTTGAATATGGAGACCTCAGTTTGCCTTTCAAAACAATTTCTTTTAAGTTGATCCTGGGAAGAAGATGGAGACTTCCAATGACTGAAGCTACATTGGCCCCCATCTGCACAATAGGAAATCCATCCTACCCCAAGATGACAGGTCTCCACTAAGGGAGTCCAGTTGAGATAGGATCAGCTCAAGACTTCAGATGACCATGGGCCTCCACCTAGGATTTTTGACTTGTCAGAACCAACCATGGTCATCCTCTAAAAGCAATAAAGGTGTAGCCACCCTTTTAGTAAGACCTACCTTTTGCATCCAACTATCTTTCAGGTCAAGATGACAAGGACAGATGCTCAAGACAATTAACCAAAAAACATTTTTTGTTGTTGTTCAGCTATTTCATTAATGTCTGACTCTTTATGACCCCATTTGGGGTTTTCATGGCAAAGATACTGGAGTGATTTGCCATTTTTTTTTCTCCAGCTCATTTTACAGATGAGGAAAATGAAACAAACAGAGTTAAACTTGCCCAAGGTCACAGAGTTAGTAAGTGTTTGAGGCCAAATTTGACTCAAGAAGAGTCTTCCTGACTTCAGGTCCAGCTCTCTATGCACTATGGTATCACCTACTATGTGCCCAAAACAGTACAAAGCACAGGAGATATAAAGAAAGCCAAAAATAATTCACAACTTCAAGGAACTCATATTTTAATGGTCAAGACAGAGGCCTAGCACTGTTGGCTCATGGAAACTTATCTATGGCTGAAAGTGGATATTTCCTTGAGTTATTTTACTTTCTTTCTACAGCAGCTCCAAGGATGGTGTCCTGAGGGATGAGCAGGTCATAACTCAGGTTTTTATTTTATATTAACAGCACACTGGAGCCTTATTAGGATGATGTAGCCCAGGCCTTCACCATGGGGCCATTCATGGTAAGACTGACTTAGTTCTATAATAATGATCCCAATACTTACCAAACTGATGATTAAGTTATGAGGTAAGATCCTGTCACCCTTTCTTACCCTAGCTTTCCACTGCATCCATGGCCAGAAACTGTTTAAACTGGAATTTCATCTTTTCCATCCCCCAAAGTCTATATCCCTTGTAGGTTCATCACAAGTGCCACCTCTTATAGGAAGTGTTTCTTGATTCCCCAAGTTATTTGTTCATCCCCTTCCCCAGTGGGCATCTAGGTGGTATACTGAAGGAGTTCTGGACCTGGAGTCTAAAAGAACTCCATTCAAATCTCACCTCAGATACATCCTAGCTCTGCATACAATACAATCTCAGGGCATGCAACCCTCTGGCACAGTCCAGAACCGGGCTAATCGATCTGAACCCTGGTTTTGGCCATCCCCACCTCCCAGGGCTCCACAGATCACAACTGGGAAACAACAGACAATTATTCCAGTCCCATAAAACCCCATACTTTCCTTTTAGTTTATGAAGATCCTATCAACTGCACCATAATGTAACAAGGACCCTGACATAGGACACAGGAGGGCCTGCTGTACAGCTTCTTCAATCTGCTTTTCTAAAAGGAAAACAACTTTTAAGGTGTCAACAATCACTTTAATCAAGCACATATATCATTCACTTAGTTCAGGAGGAAAAGGCAGAGCCCTGAACTTCAGAGAAAATACGAACAGAGAAGCAAAGATCAACATACAGGGCTTCCAACTGCCTGACCATAAGGAATACATACATCACAGATCAACAGACAGATCCAACTGTCTGATCATACATACATAGTTACCAGAGAGAGAAGCACCAACATCTGGGTTTCCAAAGCCAGAGGGCTCCTTAGGGGCTGCCCAGAGTCTCCTCTGGCCCAAAAAACACTTCCAGTGAGTGAGCCTCAAAATAAAACCTCACCTCACAGTATTTATACACTTTGCAGAGCCAGAGGGCATCACACTCCTTCAGAACCAGTGTCTCATTAACAAAACAAATCTCCCCTAATCAAACTTCCCTTAATGGGCAGGCCCATTCAGCAAAAATACTAAGTCACTCCATAGACAGCAGAGAGGTGATCGCCAGAGTCAAGCGGCACAGCAACATCCCTGGAAGACATGATAATTTCAGCAGCGTTGGAGTTGCCCTGATCTCATGTGTAGCCAGCCAGCCCGTGTGCATTCACGGTTGAAGGATATCTTTCACAATACCATGTGTTGATAAATTAGACTAGAGTCTGGCTATACATTCCTCAACTGTGAGATTTGCTAATAGCAAAAGACAGGTCTTATCCTCTCCCACTCCTAATTCACAAAGCAGCCAACAAGTCTGCTCCTCAGATCCATTTCACCACTCAATTACAATGCAAAAATCCTCACCTCTAAACTAGATGCAGTAATCTTATGTCTTGTGCACAGAGATCAGGCAGGATTTATTTCTGGATGAAATTCAGCTGATAACCTAAGGCAAGTTATTAATCTACTCAGCCCAGGCATCTAACACCATAAGCCTGTTACTCTTACAGGATGCCAAGAAGGCAATTTGACAAATTGAGTGGGAAGCTCTTTTCTTCCTTTCTAGGGAAGTTAAATCTGGAACCTACTCAAAATGATTGTAGATTCAAAGGAGTAGATTCAAAGATAGTGTCAAGATGCTTTCAAATTAAATGTGCCTCAAGACAGGAAAAGGAGCATGTTATACCCAGTTTTACTCTGGGCTCTAGGACATGCCCATTCTTCAGTCTCAAAGACACAAAAGTTGTTTTCCTTTATCTACTGGCCTGACTCCTCTTTTCTAAGTTTACTGTCAAGTAAAATGGCAGTCTCTTGATTTGGAGTAAAAATATAGACTAAGGAATGTCGTTTCATTTGCTTTCATTCATTACCACCATTTAAGTCTTCTTTGGAAGGTTTATCTGGGCATTTTTGAAGTTTATCCCAATTAAATATAGCTTGTGGTAGGCTCTATTAAGCTAGAAAAGATTCAAGTATAGATCTAGCAACAGACATCATGTCCCCCTCAATAATCATATAAGAGAGGGAGACAGGATCAAACAACTCAGATGACATTACAATGGCCTCCCAGTCTTCCAAAGTCAAGAACTAGAAGAAAAATCAGATTTTGGAGTCTAACTTCCACCTAACCCAAAATACCTCCCTCCTGCATTGATAGCAAAGAGGCCCTCTACTCTCTGCTTGAAGGTTTCCAGTAAGAGGGAATTCATAATCTCCTTAGGCACGCATGCACTCCAGGGGTGACTTTTGTTACTAGGAAATGTTTCCTGACATTGAATTGAAATTAAACCCTCGGCAATTTCTATCAATGGCTCCTAGGACTGCCCTCCAAGGTAAAAGAGAGCAAATTTAATACCCCTTCCATATTTCATCCCTTCAGATACTTAAAGACAACTATTATGTCTGCCCTAAGTCTTCTCATTTCCCAGCTAAATATTCTTGGCAGCTTCACCTCTGGGCACTTTCTGTCCAACTCATCAATACCTTTCCTAAAACGTGGTACATAAGATGGTACAGAAAACTTCCAATGTGACTTGGTGAATGCAGAGTACAGTGGGACCTTAGATTCTTCAGCCCTGAACATTATGCTTCTCTTAATACAACACAAAATTGCTTTAGCTTTTTCAGTTGTCACAATACAGTGGCTTTTTAAACAAAAATTTTTAATGCCTTATGTTTTTTATGTCTTAGACTTATAAAGCCTTTGGAGCAGACAAGAAAAACTGCGTACACGCCTGGCCTCAGACACTTACTAGCTGTGGGCTAATGACTACACAAGTCATTTAACATCTGTTTGCCTCAGTTTCATCATATGTGAAATAAGAATAAGAGTACCTACTTCCCAAAATTATTATAAAGATCAAATGGGATAATAATTCTAAAGCAAATTGCAAACCTTAACGTTTGCGTATAAATATTATACTATGTAAATGCTACAGATGTACTTACTCTTTTGACATATTATTATCATGTCCCTCTCAAAAAAAAGAAAAAAAATAACTGGCATGCTATCCTCTAATGTACTGCTTAGTTGCTGTCTCCTTAGTTACTCGATGGTGCAGTGGGCACAGTGCTGAGCCTGGAACCAGGAAGATTTATCTTTCTGGGTTCAAATCTGGATTGAGATACTTACAATCTGGGTGACCCTGGGAAAATCATTTCACCCTGTTTGCCTCAGTTTCTCATCTGCAAATGAATTGAAGGAGGAATGGTAGCTACTCTGGTATCTTTGCCAAGAAAATTTCAGAAGAGTGAGAAAACTCACAAGGAGTCAGACATGACTGAAACAACTGAACAACGAAACATAACAAGTGAAGGAATAGCCATATGAACAGACAAGACAAAGAGAGGAAACTATAGTAAGTGTATTGATGAGGAAAGGACAAAAAGAAGACTAAAATGAATATAGAAAGATGAGCTTTCAATCTATCGATTGATTTGTAAACATTTCTTAAGCATTTAGTATGTGCCAGTCACCGTGCTAAGCTCTGAAAACATAAAGACAAGAATGAAACCATTCTAAAAGGAGATACAATGTCTACACATTCAAGTGTATTTGAAATGAATATGAAGTACTTTGAGGAAAGAGGAGGCTATTAAAGGGAGAACCAGGAAAGGCTTTATGAAGAACTTGGAACTTGAATTGCACAAGCAGCTAAGAAAGAGAATGAAAAACTGGAGGTGGAATGTGAGCTCCTTCAGAGGACCCACTGGTTTCTTTTTGAACCGCTGGTGCTTACTGCCATGCCTGGACACAGCAAGACATGTAAGAAATGCATGTTGAATTAAATTAAAATAAAAATTATACCAGCAGAGAGAAAGGAATGGAAACATTGGATCATGGTAACTCCCACAATGAGTTATCAGGAAAATGTGGTGAAGGACAGCAAAGGATTGTGGAAAGAACATTGCATTTAAAGTCAGAGAAACTTAATGGGAATCTTGGTTTGGCCAGTTTCTTGCTTTGTGACTTTGGGTAAGTCATTTCCTCTCTGAGCCTCAGTTTCCATGTCTTTGAAATGAAGGGATCAAATTAATGACCTTTTCCTCTTTTGAACTATGTGTTCCCTCTTTAATTAGCAGTGGCTGTGGAGCTTTTCTGGGTAGGAACTAAGACTGATGTGAGATTAAGATAAGACGAGGGAAACTCTGGTCCATTTATCTGCTAAGAAGCAGTTATGGAAGCCTTAATGGAGTGACACTTTGGTTGACCTTGAAAGATGGAATAGAAAGAAAATAAGCACTTATTAGGCACCTATTATAGGCCAGGTACCATGCTAATTATTTTACAAATATTTATTTGATCTTCACAGTAAACCTCAGAGGTAGCTGCTGTTACACTTAAGCAACCTGAGGCAAACAGAGATTAAATGACTTGACTATAATCACATAGCTAGTAAGTGTTTGAGGCCATTTTGAACACAGGTCTCCATGCCAAGCAATCCATCTATTGTACCACCCAGGTGCCTCTAATGGGATGGGAACCATTTTGTTTTGGGAAAATGAGATCTCAAAGGAAGGAATACCTTGATACGTTGATTCTCGGTGATTTCTTCAGAATAAGCTACATAGCATGCAGTATGTCTGGAAAAGTTATATGAATTTAAGTTGGCAGCCAGCTCAGTGTGAGTAACAGTTTTCTCTTCTTTATCAGAATACATGGTCTAACCAAAATTGACTCTATATTGAATTTCTATGTAATTCAGTGGTGTGATGGAAAGAATGCCAGACTCAGAGTAAAAAGACCTAGGTCTTGGAGAAATTTTTTAGCTTCACAAAACCTCAGTTTTTTCCTCTATCAAATGGGGCTAAATAATACAACCTACCAACCATGATACTTTTGGGAGAAAAGTACTTTATAAATTCTCTATAAACTGTGAAGACTCTTATAAATGTACTTTTCATTGCTAATGTTTCCACTGAAATGTGTTACTATGGAAAATCCTATTCCTGGTTCCCTACTGGCTTTCCCAGGTAGGATCAGGTAATTAGAACCCAGGGAAATGGAAGCCAAGGAAGAAGCAAAAGAAAGACAGTAGACAGGGGTTCAGAGCCTGTTCTAATTTGGTAGATCTAGACTAATTCAGACAAACCAGATAGTATGGCACAACTTCTCAGAGAGACCTAAAGGATGAAGGCAATTTAGCATCTAAGCACCACATGCATTGCCACATCATTTCCACACAGTGAGCATGGAACTAGCCAGTTGTGTGCTGGTCATTATTTAACAGCTGGTTTTCAAAAAAAAAAGTACACGACACATTTTAAGTTTAATTTGCATTATTACCATTTTCTCTATCACTTTCTTAACTCTAGACAATCAACAAAACAATAAATCAGACTCTAATCTCTAGTACTTCCCAATTTCTGAAGTATAAAATGCTCACAGTAAAAATTTAACAACTAGTTCTTGGGAACTAGTTCAAACTGGCTCCATCATACCCCTGAACTAACCTGTACTGGCTAAGAAATGGAAAGGTAGATCAAGGGAATAGAGCAGATGTACAATTTACAGCAGTAAATGACTGTATTATTCTTGTGTTTGACAAGTGTGAAGACTTAAGTTTGGGGGATAAGAATGCATTATTTGATAAAAATTGTTGGGAAAACTAGAAAGCAGAAGGGTAGAAACTGGGCATGGATCAGTATCTTACATCATTTACCAAGTGAGGGCAAAATGAACAGATGACAGATATAAAGAAAAGTATCACAATAAAATTTTGAGAACATTCAACCTATTACTTTATGGGTAGGTGAACAATTTGTGAATATACAAGAGAGACAAAGCAGTGAAAAACGTAAGATGGATCATTTTGATTACATTAAATTAAAAACTCTTTGTACAAATAAAACAAATACAGCCAAGATCAGAAGGCAAGCAGAAAATTGGGGAATTTTTTTTTTTTTTACAAACAGCCTAGTCCTTATTGTTAAACATGACCAAGATAGTGGCTACCAATATTACCCCATGATTTAAACTCTCTAAACTCAATAGGATATTTAGTTACATGGTAATTATTTTATTCATATCCGATCATCTCCCTTTCACAGTCCTTCTAGTGGCTGTTCCAAACCTCCTCCTCTAGCCTCAAGTTCCCTATTGTACCCCTCCCACCTCTTGGCAGATGACATAATCTCACACGTTATTGAGATTAAGGCTATTTAACAAGGGAGCCTTCATGTTTCCTGCTCAGCAGCAAAAAAAAAAAAAAAAAGTCTTGATGTCCTCTGCGGGTTTATCTTTGCAGTCTCAGAGGATAATGAGTACTCCCTCCCAGCCCAAGCTAGTGTCTTTCAGCTCATCTCCTCAGGGATTTTGCTCCCTCAATCAATTTTGCTCTCATTTTAAAATTTATTTTGTGGGTTTCTGAAACAGGTCATATAAAAATGGGAAAAAAATTGAGGGGATGGTGGCACTTGATATAAATCATTTGGAAATGACTTCTTAGAAATCTATGAAAAATGGGTTGGAAATATTATATGACCTTAGTAAATTTTCTTCCTTTTGAATATGAGAAGCAGTATGACTGAAGGATAGAATGTCTGACTTTGGGTCAAGAAGACCTGGGTTCAAACCCTATCTCTGACACTTATCAGGTATGTGACTATGGCCAAGCCAACTTACCTCTTTAAGCCTCCATCTGGACAAATGGAGATTATACCTGAAGTCACTCACAGGATTATTGTGAGCCTCAAATGAAGAGATGCATGTGAAGTGAATTGCAATGTTTAAAGCATTTTATCTTCAAATACTCAAGTGGTTTTATGACTTCATCAGTATGGAAGCTCTTTCTAATAGCACAGATTGTTGCTGTGGCTTGTCCTTCATTCTCGAAGAGGACCATGACATCAGGGAGATGACACCATGACTTACAAATAAATTGGATTTAAATGAGGGAGGGCTGTGCAAAGTCATCAGTCTCACTTTCTCCTGCAGAGTTATCTGAGTCCAGTGGACAAATATAGATCAGGACAAATGGAGATGGCCCAGGGTACAGTGGGAGATCTTGGCTTTTTTAAGCTAAGGGCTTTCCGATTTCTCACTTTGACTGAGGTGATACCCATGAGGTGATTAGGGCTATTTAAAAAGTGAGCCAAGGGATGGCCCTTTTAATCAAAAACAAAATCAAAAAAGAGAGGGGAAGATGCTCAGGTTTCTAGACAAAAGAGAAACAATTCCAATACAGAGAGCAACCCATCCATGCTTGCCCATCTTATACAACTCTTACAAATGACTCCCATAAGTTTGAAAGAAGGCTTTCTTTGCTTTCTCTTAATGTCACAAATATTCCAGTGGTACATGTGAGTCATATGCTAGTTATCTCTTGTTCTTTTCACATGACTAGACCATATTATTTTTTGATCATATCTTTCTTTTAGTAGAACTTTCTGTTCTTCATGTATAGCTATACACTCACTCATTCCCCTACTAGATTGTAAGCTCCCTGAGAAAACTGACTCTTCGTATTTCTTCCTTTGAATTCTAACACCTGGAGACACTCTTGAAGAGTTTAACAAATGCTTTTGTTGAATTTAACAAAATGGAATGGAATGGAATTTCCTACTCTTCTTCTCCATCATCCCCATCTTTACAATGATGCATTTCCTTACATGTATCTACTGAAATGATCCATTATCTCAAGTCGGACTTTGCTTCAGGGCACACAGCCTGACTTGGACTGAATCCAGTCACTAGCACTGAGAAGATAAAGGAATCAGGGATTTGAGGTCTATAATCAGTTTCTGTCTTATTCACTTTTATCAGTGCTATTGTTTCTGGTTTTGCTCTGCAATAGCATCCCCAGCCTTCTCCTCCATAGCTGAGCCCTTCAGAAGAGTGACATCATCTGTGCCCAACACAATCTTTACTGGACCACTTAATGTGATTTGGCCATCTGCCCAGAAGTTATTCTCTCTGTTCAATTTCATCCATCCACAAAGGGCCCAACTATTCCTTCCCTGACTTGTCTTCAAATATGAAAGGTTTGCTGGTGGGTTTGGAGGGTTGTTCCCCTCATTTCTTTCTCAGGATTTCCACCATTTTTCCATTTTTTAAATAATATTAAAGAGTTTATTTTGTTAAATCGAGAATAGAGACCAGACTTCTGATTTCACTGATTAAAAAGCTCCCTGCATTGTAGATCTGTAATTTAAATATTTTAGAGGGTTTTCAGAATTAGTGAAAGGTTAAATTACTTGTCCAAAGGTCATATAGCCAGTATGTATCTGTGGAAATAGGACTTGAATCCAAAACTTCCCAGCTAACTCCCTATCGACTATGCCATGATCTCTCTCTGTCTCTGTCTTTCTCTCTGTCTCTGTCTCTGATTCTTTCTCTCTCTCCCTCTCTCTCTCTCTCTCTCTCTGTCTCTCTCTCTCCCCATCTCTCTCTTTCTCACCTCCGCAAAAGCTTTCCCATCCATCCCTTTCTCCCAGCCACCAACTTAGCTTAGGCCATCATTAGCCTTCTCCTGAATTATGGCAATAGCCTTTTAATTGGTTTCCCTGCCTCTAGACTTTCTCCCCCTGAATCAACTTTCCGTGAAAGTGATTTTCCTAATGAAGAGGTCTGACCATGTCACTCCCTTGATCAATAAACTTCAGTGTCTCCTTATTACCTTTAGGATCAAACAAAAAGTTTCTTTGGAATTTTAAGCCATTCACCATCTGATTTCCGCCGAATTTTCCAATCTTTAATTAGCGCACAACACTCTATCTCCTATCTCTACATATTTGCACAGCCTGTGACTAATACCTGGCCCTCTTCGTCTTCACCTCTGAGAATGCGTAGGTACCTTCAAAGCTCGATTCAAAGGTGTTCTCCTTCACCAGGCCTTTCTATCCCCCAAAATACTAGGGCCTTCCTCTCTGAAATTACCTTGTATTTATTTCATTTAAGTATTTTGTATACACATATATGTATATACACATATGTGCAAATATATGCGTACTATATATGTGTATGTATATATATATATATATATATACATACACATATATACATATGTAAGCACTAAACAAACGTTATCTTATTTGATTCAGAAAATAACCCTGGGAAGTAGGTGCTATTATTATCCCTTTTTAATGGCTAAGGAAAGGCAGGTAAAGATTAAGTGACTTGCCCAGCTAAGGAGTTTCTAAGTGCAGATAGTTCCAGCTCTCTATCTGCTGTACCACCTAGTTGAGCATGTTTCTCTCCAATTGAATGTAAACCCCTTGAGGGTAGGTTCTGTTTCATTTTTGTTTTTATCTCCCCAATTTCTACCCACAGTAGGCTCTTAATAAATGATTGCTGAATGATGGATTGATTGATGATTTCATCTGCATCATTATTCCTTCCAAATATACTCATCACAACCCATCTATATCTACCTATCCTTCATGACTCTTGTTCATGGATTCTTTATAATCTGCCATAGGGACGTCAGCCAACATTCTGGGAAACTTCCTCTAGATTCCTTTTCTTTTCATGGATCTCCATGGAGCACGCCAGTGGCCTGTCCTTGCTCTCACCACATGACTGGCCAACTTCCTTTTCAGATTGCAGTGATGTCATCTTTGATCCCACATTTTCTGAGGAAGTCCATGTGCTTCTCCATGGCCTTCAAGTGACTCCCTACTTTGATTCTTTTGAACTGTGGAACTCCATGATTCAGTCATGCAGCATCAGTACAAAATTATTGAGATTAAAAATATGGGCCCATGTTCTCAGGAGAAGATTGGGATTGCTAAGAGTACTGCATAATATCTCAAATTCAATCTAGTTCTAAATGGTCGAACATGCCCATTGCCTTCTATTTTAATGTTGACACTATCTTGGCCACAATTCTAATTGCTTAAATATGTCAAAATAATTGTATCACATTTTTTAAATCTTAGTGTGGTGGGCTACTCTTGCCTTAGAAGTATGCTAACAGTATTCTCATCCTATCCATTGAAATTCTACTTGGTTTAACCAAATATCAAGGTGAAGATCACGCTTCCTTCATAACATATGAAAGGATAAAACATGTCTATGTCTCATTCTTCCTTAATGGTAGGATGACTTAACAGTATAACTATTTCCTGTTGTCTGTGTGTCTAACACAGTTGTCCCCCATGAACTGGTCCAAAAACTATTCTGGAATATTCTAAAGAGGCTAAAACATTGCCTCAGAGAGATAGCTTATTTGGTAAAAATGTTCATAGCCCTTGATGACCAGAAGGTTTGTTTGGAGAGTCCTAACAGCAATATCTAAATCATATCCAAGGTCCCTTTCTTCACTTGCTTTATCATGACCAATTCTATGTCAAGACCATCTACCCATATAATGTAATTGTTAGAAGTACCCAGTACTTCTGTAAAGTACAGTGTCCTGTAGTATCATCTTCCCCCACAGAGAAATTCTTCCATCTGATATCCCTTTGGCTTAAGAGATTGAAGACCTTTCTGAGAGGAAGCAACATTTTTGAGAAGATACCATTAGCCCCGTAACACATAGTTCATTTATGAGATAATTTATATTCTTCAGGGATTTTCTTGGTATTGGGGAGATACTTCCTCCATGAACCACAGATTGTGGCCCATCTATAACTTAGTGGTTCATCTTCAAGACCTGCCACAGTCAAACTTCATCCCCTTGAACCAACTTGGTGAATAGACTCTATAGTTTTTTGACTAAACTGGTCCTACAGTCCACAAGCATATATTTCATCTCTACTAAACTCATTTTTATAGCATCATAGGTTTACAACTGGAGTCAACTGATCAGTCAATTAATATGCATTTATTAAGTGATTGTTCTCTGAAATGCATTGTGCTAAGTGTTAGGAATGCAAAGAGAAGAGCAAAATATCCCTGCCTTCAGGGAGCTCACATTGGAAGGAGCTTGGAAATCATTTAGTCCCCTCTTTTTAACAGATGAGAAAACTGAGGCAGAAAATGATTCAATAACTTCTCCAAGTCACGCAAGTAGTACATGATACAGTTGCAATTTGGAACCATACCTTTCATTGTAAAAACCAGAGGTTTTTTTCCATTATACTTCACTGTCTTCATGGTTTTAGGCTCTACAAAATGGACATGACTTTTCCCCAATAAAATGCCTCATTTCTGACTTTGTAATCCCAGAGCCTAGCACAATGTTTGACATATGGTAGGTTAAGCTTTTTGTAGTAAGTTATGAATATTGGTAATTATTTGTTGACTGAGTAAATGAATTATATATCTGTTCTACTTATCTCACCAGGATGCAGTGGAGAAATAACATTGTAAAGCCTAACATCCTATACTTAAGATATTTTTATTAAGCATATTATTAATATATTATTAGGCATATAACATATATAGGCATATATAAGGCATATAATATATATATATATTTTATTAGGCATTTGTTAATGTATTATTAAATAGTAGGTGCTGATGATATCCTGCTTTACCTAGGACATTCCTTGTTAATAAGGATTCAGATTTGAAGCTAGAAGGGACCTTAGAAGCCATCAAGTCCAATTTCTTCATTTTACATGTGAGGAAACTGAGAAACAAAGAGTTTTATTGACTTGCCCAAGGATCTAGTGAGTGTCTGAGATGGGATTTGAACCCAAATTTGCCTCACCACAAACCCAAAGTCCTATTTCAGAAATAATCCCAAATCTGTAAAAATAAAAACAAATACAAAAACCTCTAGCATTCACCACTTTTGCCTATGACAGTCCTGGAAAAGGCCATCTATGATGCTTAAGCAGAATGATAAAATGTCCTTCTTTCCATTTGACTTCTCCTTTTCAATCGTTAGTTAATTACTGCCTCAGAGAATGAGCCTCGACCTTTTTGCCTACTCAGTCAATGCTCATTACACTTTAAATGCGACTCACCAATCAGTGGACTTTTTCCCTACAAAGTCATTTTCATACAAACAAACCCTGGAAACTTAAAAAGAATCTTTAAACTCTATTAAGCAGCACAGTTTCTTGGCAGGCATTTCTCCTGGGAAGGGATGTCTTCTATTCCAGTGCTATGTTATGACAAGCATGACAAACTTGAGAGCAATCTGTTCCAATTCGTGATGTCCCCTCGATTGGGTCAGGAAGAACCCACCAGGGGGCTCCAGAGGTCACTCCTCAGGGGCCAGGATACATTATTTTTGTTAATGGCTATGAACGAGGATGGCTTTCTCCAAAGAGTCCTAAACCATGTTTCTATACTGTGCCACATCATGGATTGCATGTACAATCTTACTGTAACACCAGACCATTTAGTTAGCATATTTTAAAAGCCAAGGTGCAAATGCATTTCTTGACCTGCTGTGTTGGATAATTCCCTCTGCCCTTTCCCAGCCTCACTAGTAAAGTGAGAGCTGCTTCCATTTCTTAAAACTTTAGTGAAAGACTTGTTTCAAATATTGCAAGGACACTTACCATTTCAAATGTAATATTCACCAAATCTCTCCTTCCTCTCATGCCCCTTCAGTTGGTTAGCTGATCTCAGACATTTTGAAATCCATCAGTGTCCACAGAATCATAGGTGTAGAGGTGGGAGAAACCTCAGAGGTCATCTTATCCAAACCACTCCTTTTACTGACAAGGAAACTGAGAGTCAAGGAGGTAGTGACTTGCTTAAGTTGGTTGTTGTTGTTTAGTTGATTAGTCGTATCTGACTCTCTGCTACCCCATTTGGAGTTTTCTTGGTAAAAGATACTGGAGGGATTTGCCTTTTCCTTCTCTAGCTCATTTTACAGATGAGGCAACTGAGGAAAACAGGGTTATGTGATTTTCCCATGATCATACAGCTAGTAAGTGTCTAGTAAGGCTGGATTTGAACTCAGGTCCTCTTGATTCCAAAGCCAGATATTAATTGTCAGAGACAGGACTTGAACCCATGTTCCTTGACTTTTAGAGTTAGTGCTTCTTCTACTACACCACACTACTTTATGAATTAGGCAAGGAGAGGAGGAGAGCACTCTGGGATATTCCACATTCCTCAAAATTTAATTTACAAGCTATTTTTCCAATGATGATGAGGATTACTTTACCAGGCAGAGTTCTTGACTTCTCTATCCCGGTTATACTGGGCACTAAGTAGGAAATAGGGAAAATTCATGAAATAGATGAAGATGGTCTTCCGGGCCACTCCATCTATCTTCCTACACACCTAGCCTTCCTCCATTTCAGCAAGTTTTCTTCATTCAGTCCTCCGACTGCTCAAGTTTCCCCATCTGACACTGAAGAAACAAGGTGCTCATCACCACATGATTCAGATCCTGCTGGAGCCCTTTTTCTCACAACAAAACCTTATCAGTTTTGAGTGTTACTTTCTTAGGACCTTCAATTAAAAGCTCACTGAGGCATTATTAAGGAAAGAAGGAAGCAGGCATTTATTAAGCACCTCTTATGTGCCAGGTTCTACAGTCCAGGAGACAGGTGTTATTATCTCCATTTTACAGTTGAAGAAACTGAGGCAGGCAGAGGTTACTTGTTACATGCAGTCCAAAGTCACACAACTAGTACATATTTGAGGTTGGATTTGAACTCAGGTTTTCTTGACTCAGATCTAGAACTCTCCCATGGCACCACATAGCTGTGTCCAATATTTTTACTAAATGAATGTTTCACAAGCACCAGGAAAGTGAAACTATGACCACTACAAGCCAGTCCGGGTTCATTAAGGACAAGCACACCAAAGTTGCCTCATTTCTTTTCGGGGAGAAAGTAATTAGACTTGTAGATTAGTGTTATGCCATAGACTTAGCATACTTGGCCTTCAGCAAAGCAAATAACACAGTCATTCAAGATACTTTATCCAGATGGAAAAAGTTGGCATGCTACCCTGGAAGGGATCTGGATTTTGAGTTAAAAGATTTGGGTTGGATTCCTGACTCTACCACTTACTATTTGTGTGATCTTGGGCAAATCACTTACACTAGTGACTCTCTAGGCCTCAGTTTCCCCATAGGTAAAATGAGGTGGTTGGACTAAATGTCTTCCAATGTCCCTTCCATCTTGAAGTCTGTAATCCTATGAGCCTACATAGGCTTGATGATAGAACAGTTAAATGTAATCAAAACTGAATGTCTCTAGGAAAGTGCTTTAGGAGTCTTCATTTTACTAGATTCTTTCCAATATTTTTATCAATGACTAAAAAAAATATAGGCAACATACTCATACTTGCTTACAATATTTCTAGGAGATGTCATATTTTAGGAAGATTTTTAATAGGTTAAATGTCATAATAAGAGAATAATAAGGAATATGGAATGTCATGAAAAGCAAGCGTGATATGGTCCTCTATTTGAAAGAACTGAGTATATTTAATCTGCAAAAGAGATGCCTACCAGGTGGAGCCAGAAGTGGATATGATTGCTGACTATGATAATTCAAAAGGTTATCATGTGGAAGAGTGATTCCACTTATTCTCTTTGATCCCAGAAGGCATATCTATGAGCAATGGGTACATTGATTTGAGGAGGGAGGAGATAGATTATAGCTCTTATAAGGGAAAATGGAACTGTCCAAAAATGGAAGGGGCCATCTTGGGAGGTAATGAGAATCTGAGGTAGAAGGCAACATTTATTGTTGGTGGTGTTATAGAGGAGAAATTTGATTAAATGCCATAAAGGTTTCTTTCAAACTCTAAGATTTTTTTATTCTAATTCCCAGTCGGTCACTGACTTCCTGCATGGTCAAACAAAAAAAAAAAACCCTTTATGGGTAGGCAGGGAGATCTGAGGGACACTATGCAAGTATATCTCTATCCAAACTCACTGGGCAACAATGGTACTAAAATTGCCATCATTACAAATTCATTTTTTGGTTTAAAATGTTACCTTTTCTAAAAAAAATCCTCTTTGAAAAATGAGACTTCAGTGGCAGTAAGAACATGTTCAGTCAGCAGACCTAGTATAAATCAGTTCATCAGAGGCCTCTACAAGGTCTTAAAGGAATGTGCTACAGATCCTGCACACGTTGTGGTTGTGTTTGTCCTTCATTCTTGAAGAGGACCATGACATCAAGAGGATGACATGATTTGCAGTTGACTTTGATTCGAGTGAGGGAGCGCTGTGCAAGGTCACCAGCCTCACTTTCTTCTACAGAGCCATCTGAATCCAGTAGCCTGATATTCATCAGGATGGTTGGAGATGACCCAGGATGCAATGTGAGATCCTGGCCCTTTCAGGCTAAGGTCTTATCACCTTCTCACTTTGAGTGAGATACACCCATTCAATGAATAGGTTTCTTTAAGTAATTACTCAAGGAATGGCCCCTTTAATCAAAAAAAAAAATCAAACTGGAAGTAGAAGACCTTCAGGGCTCCTGGGTAAAAGAGAAACAATTATTATTTAGTATTTAAATCCACTCTGTGCTAGGTGGGTGGGGCCTTGCTGTCCAGTCTATGAGCTCCAGAGTGAATTGGGTTTGAGGCTTGATCTTTGAACAAGAAATGTAGCCACTGAACCCAGAGGAAAAAAGGTAGCTTTTAGGAATGGAGGGTACCTTCCCCTGGTTGGAACACTGGAGGAGGAGGAGGAGGAGAGGAGCTGCTACTCACTCACAGGTTGTATTTGTCCTTCATTCTCCAAGAGGACCATGACATCAAGATGATGACATGACTTGCAGTTGACTTTGATTTGCGTGAAGGAGGGCTGGCCTTGCCCACTTAGATGGGTGAAAGAAGGAGGGTCAGGCCTGAGTGGAGAGCCATCATAATGTGTGTGGAGCAATATGAAACCTCCCAACATCTGTGGGATAGAAAGGACATTAAAAGAAGTACTGAGGCCTTCTCCATAGTTGGGAGTAAGAGTTGGGGGAGGGAGGGAATCTGGAGCTGAAAATAAAATTGATTTTTTAAAAAAGAGGCATTGATAAGGGAAGTGAGGAGCCTAGTCCTGTGTTTGGTTAAGTTTTCCTTAGTTTCTGTAGTTATAAAATGGGCATGTAGACACATGCTCTTTTCCTGCCTCACAAGAACATTCTAGAATAGGTAGTAGCAAAAATAATAATATTAGCAATAACTCAGATTTCCATAGTACTTTAGAACTGAAAGGCATCTCAGAGGCCATAGAGTTCAAGCCCCTCATTTTACAAATGACAAAACAGAGGCCCAGAAAGATTAATTGCCTTGACCAAAGTAAATCATACTGAATTTAAAGCCAGGCCCTAAGACTCCAGAACCCACACTCATTCCGCTCTAGCATCTTGCTTTTATAAAATACTTGCATAATAGCAACTGTGGGAGGTAACTAGGACAAGTATTATGGTCTTCACTGAATAAATCCTAAAGTTAGAAGGGACCTTAGGGTTTATCTAGTCCAACCACTACATTCTACAAATGAGGAAACTGAGGTCCACAAATGTCAAATAATTTGCCCAGGATCACCCAGGCAGTAAGTCACAGAGTCGGGACTCAAACCCCAGTCTCCTGCCTCCGGTTCTGATATTCTTTCTACAGAGCCATCTTAAGGAAAGACAGTATTGTTTGCCCAGGGCTTCACCGTCAAAGGACACAGATGTCTTTCTCCAAGTCCTACCCTCTTTCCACAACACCCCCAGAGCAGAAAACAAGGCCAGCTCTTCTAAAGACAGGGCTATAAAATCCAATAACATTATCTGACTTTTGGGGGGCCTCAATCAGGACACATGTCCTTTGTAGGACCCATTATCAGACACTATTTATTTGACAAGGAAAGATCAGAGGGAAATGCATTTTTTCCCAAATTGATAATTTTCAAGGGAGAAAGGGGTTGGCAGCTTCTCCCAACCCTTGTGTGAATGATAGCCCAACAGGATCAATTAAGCTCATTTGTTTACTCTTCCTATTAAAATGGCTCCAAGCAGTAAAACTCAGAGAAGGGGAAAGCAATCTCCACAAAGATCAAACTGATAGCTGAGGATGTAAAAACAAACTCAGCCATCTGAACCAAGCAGGCTCTGGGCAACAGAGGAAGGAAATTTGGAGTCAGAGCACCTAAGATTGAATATCAGCTCTGCTAACTTACTACTTGTGTAACTTTGGGCAAGTGACTTCACCTCTCATGGGTCTCAATTTCCTCATCAGAAAAAAAAAAAGTATTAGGGTAGTATTGGACCTTCCAAAGATCTTTACTGTCCCTTCCATATCAAAAACTCTATGAATGGAAGTACATTGATCCTGATTTGCCCAAAACACAGGGAAGAGAAAAAGTAGGTTTGTGCACATAGGATTCATTCATTTCTGTACTATCTAAAGTGTGGTTATCAGTAGAAGAAAGGAGGGGCCTGTGATTTATTTCACTGTTCTATGGAATTCCCAGGTAAAAAAGTTCTCTCAACTTATGCCAGTCAGCACCTTCTCTATAACTTAGTCTTAGAAAATTGCCTAGACTTGAGCATTAAGAGACAAAAATGTGTGTCAGATACAATACTCAAACCTTCTAGTTTCAAGATCAGTTCTTTATCTGGTATACCATATTGCCTTCCACTAACACGACTACCACTGATGATACCATCACATCTTTCTCTTCCTTCTCCCTCTCTTCCTCCTCCTCCCCCCATGTCTTGCAAGTCAGAAGATTCAGATACTTTGGAAAGTATGTGAAGTGTCTAGTTATCAATAACTGACATTTCTTTGGGAGTGAATTTTTAATGCACAATGTTTTGAACATTTTGGGGCCCATATCTATGATTTCCTAAGTGTAAGGAATACCCAGGGAAGGAACTCCCCCTGCCAATGCAGATTTTCAGCCATATGTGAATTGCTTGGGGTTACATAGCCAGTACACATCATTCAGAAAGGATAATGTGAATCCAGGTCTCTTCCTGACTCTACTATGGCATCCTACCTCTTGCACAGTAGGTACTTAATAAATGTGTATTGAATTAAATTGAATTATGTAACCACGGAGCCAACCATCCCCTTGCTAGCTCAAGCCTTAGAAAGTCCCAGCTTTGAAATAAGATATACAGGTAATGGGGTATAGAAATCTATCTTGCCCTACAAGAAAATAGAGGGGATGGGAATAAGAGAAGGGGAGGGGTATGATAGAAGAGAAGACAGATTGGGGGAAGTGGTAATCAGAATGCATGCTATCTTGGCGTGAGCAGAGGGGAGAGATGGGGAGAAAATTTGGAACTCAAAACCTTGTGGAAGTGTCTGTTGAAAACTAAAAATCAATTAATTAATTTAAAAATAAAAGTCCCAGCATCTCTCAACCTTTGGTATTTATAGAGGATTTTGTACGTACCTGATTCTTTGAGTTGTTAAGTATAAATGGAAACCAATACTTTAAAGGGCTCTTCATTTTTGCCCTGTGGTTCCTTGAAGAGCTAAACTCACTTTTTAAAAATATGTATAATTTAACATTTTAAACCAAGATGGAGAAGACACAGAGAAGGGCACCATGTGGGTGGCAAGAGCAGAGGGGGAGAAGTAATGACTTGTAATGACTCTGAAAATAAGAAGCTGATCACATCATCAGTTACATTTCTGAAATCATGCATGTAGAGTTATTCATTGACTCCCTACTGATACAATGGGAGTCACACTGATCAATTACAACACAAACCACTTTTAAAAATTAAGGGCTAGGCATGCGGTAGGAATGCCCCAAATCACATGATTTCTTTTCTTGTGACCATATTCAGGTAGCCTTTTCCTGATGCAAAAAATCATTCTCCCGTACCCAATATACATGAACTGAAAGAGTTTGAAAGCAAAATCTATGCCTGAAAATAAAAAGAATTGGATCTTCTCAGAGAAGAGAAAGGTGAAGGGTGATTTTTTTTCCTGTCTTCATGCATATGAAAGGCTGAATGATTCCCAAACTTAGACAAGAAGTCATTTTGTGGAAGCCATTGCCATCTTAAAAGATCTCACCCTTCCCTCTCCTGGATTCAAAGAATCAGAATCTCAGGGAAGGAGGGAACTTCAGCAGCCATCTACTCCAGTTACACCTGAAGAAGAATCCTGATTATAACATACCCCAAAAATAGTCTTCCAGACTTTGCTTGAAGATGTCGAATGTAAGGGGATTCATACCTGCCTAAGCAACTCTTTTCGTATTTAAAAATATCTTAAAGGAAAGGTGTTTTTGTTTTTTCCTTTCATTCAAGATTAAACATCCTTTTTTGGAAACCCAGCACATGACTCCTTCTGTCTGAATCTCTCTTCCAAAAGTATTTGAAAATAGCTTCATCTTCTCTAGATTAAGCATCATGATGTCTTCAAGTGATCTTGATATGGCATAAATTCCAGATACTTCACCATTCTAGTTGTCCTCCAGTAGACTCATTTATTCCTCATAATCTTATGGAATTGCCTGAGACTCAGTAAAGGTTATCCCAAGGTCACACAGGCATTAAGTTTCAGAAGCAGGATTTGAATCTACATCATTTTCACTCCAAGTCATTTAAATGAAAACCATACAACATGCACTTCCTAAGTGTCTCTTATCTGCTAGATGCTAGGCCTATTAAGACAAATACAAAAAAGCAATCCTTGCCCCCAAGAAGCATGCATTCTACTGGAAGACCTGACAGTCCACTATTCAGAACAATGTTAATATGAAACTACCATGAATTAAAGCCCAAATCCAGTAATTGTCCCATTAAATCATACAACAAATGGGTTGGGGGAGGGGTGCTATAAATGCCAATTCTCTACGTATTGCATGAAGAAACAATAAACTTATGAGCAATCAAATATAATAATTCTTCCCACAATAATGCAATGCATATATTATTTAGGTAGGATATGTGCAAATTCAATGCAAATTAAACAATTGGGTATATGGTTTACATGCAAATAAGGAATCCACTAGTTTCCAATTTCCATTTTATGAACTGCCTACAGCTACAATTTTCAGAATTGATGAGATGTTCAGACACTAATATACTTTTTGTCATAGTAATGAGATAAAAATGGGAAGCGATAAAAAGGCAACCTTTTATCACAAATTTCTTTTCAGCAGTATGATCAGGCTTAGAAATGGTTTATTAAAAGATATAAAGTCATGGTCCATGATTTGGAAAAGTGCTGATATTTTTTCAAACCAAATATATAGTAATATTTCTCTTCTTTGTCTATTCTAGGGCCTTAATACCAATGTTGTATCTATATGTGGTACATGAAGTCAACTAGGAACAACAAAGTAAACCCTTTGAGTCATCTTTGCAATAGATGCTAATAACTGTAGCCAAATCAATCATTTCTGAACCATGAAAATGACTAGCTAAAATAAAAGTGTCAAACTAGGAAGTGACAAATTACGAGAGGCAATAGCCCAGTTGAAAGCAACTAAAGTTATCTTGGAAAGTCTTCTCGGATCATAAGCAGAGTTAGAGAGCAGGCTAGCTGAAAGTTAAGACAGCCAAATGTGGGTATCAAAAGTGAATTTCCTTTAATTGTGTTGTTAGCAAAATTCTACAAGACATTATTAAAGGGATGGTTAGTAAGCACTTAGAAAAGGAAGCAGTAATCTTTAAAAGTCAGCAATGCATCATAAAGAACTGGCCATGCCAGAATAATGCAATTTTCTGTTTTTATAGGAAAAACAGCCTGATGGACCAAAATACTAGATACACAATGTACAATTTCTTCCATCTTGTGAAGGTAACTAATTAGTGAAAAACACTAAATAGCAAATTCTCATGCGATAAGAATCTAACTATTGCTAATTTCAATATGAAGATATGTAGACTTTCTAAAGCCCCTAAATTAACATTCATTTATCATCTGTTGATACTCAATTTTTATATTTGAATGCAATTAAAAACAATAGCAAAGAACAGTTAAAAACAAAACAATGAAAATAGTTCAAATGGTATTATTTACTGAACAAGTTGACATTGCATGGAAAATTTTGTAAATTAGGTAAGAGAGAATTCTAGGATTATAATAGTTTATAATAATAGTTTATAATACTTTCTTCATTTTGGGGAAACTTAATATGTGAGATTATCATTGCTACAAACCAGGAGTACTCTGAGAGAACTTCATGCAGTAACTGCAAAGATGACCCAAAGGGGCATTCATTTTGTGATGCTCAGTAGTTCTAAGGGCATATAATATACAAATCATCCTTTGCAAATTTAAAGAAAGACTACATAGAAATTAATGACTCTGTAAGACAATAAGAATTCCTAACAGAAAGTCAAATGACTTAGAAAATAAAAGGTCAGCTATCTCAAAGAAAAATAACAAATCAAAGATAGATAACAAGAATCAGAGGATTATCGAGAATCTATGTCCCAAAAAAGACCTGGATTTTGTATTTCAAGAAATCATAAAAAAAAATTTTCCACACTTATTATAACAAGAAGGATATGTGAAAGTGAAAAGAATCTCCTGAAAGAAACTCTAAAGTAAAAACTTCCAAAAATGTCACTGCCAAAATTCCAGTTTTTCAGATAAAACAAAACATACTACCAACAGCTAGAAAAAAAATAATTCAAACATTAGGGAACAATAATCACTATCAAGTAAGCTGTAGCAGTTATCACTCAAAGGAGTGGAGAACATGGAATGAGAGATAGAAGATACAGGTCTACCACCAAGAATAATTTACTCAGCAAGCATGAACATTACCCTAAAAAGAAAAAAAAAAGGTTCTTCACTGTAATAGAAAACTTTCAAGATTCCAAATGACAAAAGCAGAGCCAAAAAGGAACTTTGAAACACAAATATGGTAAGCAAGTGAAAAATAAATCAGAAGAGATTGTACAAGGATGACCTCATCACATTCTAATGGAGAAAGAGAAAAAGAGATTGCAAAGGGTTTTTTTTTTATTTTTAGTTTTCAACATTCATTTCCACAAAATTCTGAGTTCCAAATTTTCTCCCAATCTCTCCCCTCCCTCACCCCGTAACACCTTGCATTCTGATTACCCTTTCCCTCAATATGCCCTCCCTTCTATTACATCCCTCCCTTCCCTTATCCCCATCTTCTCTCTTTTTTTGTAGGGCAAAATAGATTTCTATACCCCATTACCCATATTTCTTATTTCCCAGTTGTATGCAAAAACAATACTCAATATTCGTTCCTACAACATTGAGTTTCAACTTCTCTCCCTTCCTCCCTCCCACTCATCCCCACTGAGAAGGCAAGCAATTCAATAAAGGCTATACATGTGTAGTTTTTCAAAAGACTTCCATAATAGTCATGTTGTGTAAGACTAACTATATTTCCCTCCATTCTATCCTACTCCCTATTTATTCTATTCTTTTTTTTGACCTTGTCCCTCCCCATAAGTGTTTACTTCTAATTGCTCCCTTCTCCCATTTGCCCTCCCTTCTATCATCCCCCTCAACCTACTTTTCCCCTTCTCCCTACTTTCCTGTAGTGTAATATAGATTTGCATACCAAATTGAGTGAGCATATTATTCCCTCCTTTAGCCAAATGTGAAGAGATTAAGCTTCATTTTTCCCCTCTCACCTCCTCCCTTTTCTCCTCTATTGAGTAAGCTTATTCTTGCCTCTTTTGTGAATGATAATTTGCCACATTTCATTTATCCCTTTCTCCTCCCAATATATTCCTCTCTCACCCCTTAATTTTATTTTTTAGATATCATACCTTCTTATTCAACTCACCCTGTGCTCTCTGTCTATATGTGTGTACACACACACACAAATATATATGTATATATACACGTATATATGTAAACACACGTGTGTGTATAAACCCTCCAACTACCCAAATACTGAAAAACATCTCAAGAGTTACAAACATTATCTTTCCATGTAAGAATGCAAACAGTTCAACTTTAGAAAGTCCTTTATGATTTCTCTTTCCTGTTTATCTTTTCATGCTTCTCTTGATTCTTGTGTTTGAAAGTCTAATTTGCTTTTCAGGTCTGGTCTTTTCATCAAGAATTCTTGAAAGTCCTCTATATCATTGACTAACCATTTTTTCTCCTGAAGTATTATACTCAGTTTTTCTGGGTAGGTGATTCTTGGTTTTAATTCTAGTTCCTTTGACTTCTGGAGTATCATATTCCAAGCCCTTCAATCCCCTAAAGTAGAAGCTGTCATATCTTGTGTTATCCTGATTGTATTTCCACAATACTCAAATTGTTTCTTTCTAGCTGCTTCCAATATTTTCTCCTTGACCTGGGAACTCTGGAATTTGGTTACAATATTTCTAGGAGTTTCTCTTTTTGGATCTCTTTCAGGAGGTGATAGGTTGATTCTTTCAATATTTATTTTACCTTCTGGTTCTAGAATATCAGGGCAGTTTTCCTTGATAATTTCATGAAAGATGATGTGTAGGCTCTTTTCTTAATCATGGATCTCAGGTAGTCCCATAATTTTTAAATGGTCTCTCTTGGATCTATTTTCCAGATCAGTTGTTTTTCCAATGAAGTATTTCACATTATCTTCTATTTTTTCATTCTTTTGGTTTTGTTTTGTAATTCCTTGGTTTCTCATAAAGTCATGAGCTTCCATCTGCTCTGTTCTAATTTTTTAAAAAGTGTTTTCTTCAGTGAGATTTTGAATCTCCTTTTCCATTTAACTAATTCTGCTCTTTAAAGCACTCTTCTCTTCATTGACTTTTTGGACCTCTTTTACTATTTGAGTTAGTCTATTATTTTAGGTGTTAATTTCTTCCGCATTTTTGGGGTCTCTTTCAGCAAGCTGTTGACTTGCTTGTTTTCTTGCATTGCTCTCATTTCTCTTCCCAATTTTTCTTCCACCTCTCTTACTTGATTTTCACAATCTTTTTTGAGCTCTTCCATGGTCTGAGACCATTGCATATTTATTTTGGAGGTTTTACATGCAGAAGCCTTGACTTTTAGGTCTTCTTCTGAAGACCTAAATTGTTCCTCTTCATCTGAAAGAATGGAAGAAAATACCTGCTCACCAAGAAAGTAACCTTCTATTGTCTTATTCTTTTTCCCTTTGGGGGGCATTTTCCCAGCCAGTTACCTGACTTTTGAGTTCTTTGTCAGGGTCCAACTCAGCAAAAAGTTTCTTTCAGGATACTAATGTTACAAAAGATCATAGAAGTGGTCAATTGAGGTAGAATAGCTATGGTTCTTTTGTGCTTTGAAGATGCTGTAAGAAAAAAAGTGGAATGGAAAATGATACATAAAAGGAAAATGGATGGAAAGATGAGGGAATTTTTAACACACAGGGTTGCTCAAATACAAATATAATAAGGATGGGGGAACAGGTGTCATTTGAATTTCACTTTCATCTAAACTGGTCAAAAGAGAGCAGAATATACCACTTAGTTTGGTGTAGGAATACTTTAAACTCAAAAGAGATAGAGATAGTAACAAAAAGAGAAAAGGGGAGAAGATTTAAAGAGGAATGAATCATCAGCAGAATAAATCCTAAACTTCGAGAGGGAATAGTGAAAAGAAGAGAAAAAGAAAAAGGGAAATAACTTAGGAGCATATAGAGAAGAAAAAATATAAGAAAATAGGATGGAAAGACATAAACAACCATCATAAATATGAATGGAAAAAATCATCCATGAAAGAGAAGAGGTTAACAGAATGGATTTAAAACAAAATTCAACAATATGTTGTTTACAAGAAAAACACTTGAAATCTAAAGACTCATAAAGAGTTAAAATAATTAAATGGAACAAAATCTATTTGCCTCAGCTGACACACACACACCAAAAATTTTTTAAATCAGGTCTAGCAATAACAATTTTAAACAAGGCAACAATAGAGACAGTTAAGAGAGACAAAGAGGGAAATGGAGAAAATTGATTGATTTCAATACCTAACTGGATGGCATAACTTCTAAATGATTAAAAGGAAAATGAAATGAATTGCAAGAAAAATAGAAAGTAAAACTCTAATGGTGAGGAAACTCAATGTATCTCTACCAATCTTAAATAAATCTAACCAAAAATTAAATAAGGAAAAAGTCAAGGACCTCAAAAGAATTTGAGAAAAATGATAGACTTCTGGAAATTACTGAATGGAAATAGGAGTATGCATATTTTTCAGATGAGAATGGCAGCTTTACAAAGATTGATCATGTCTTAGGACATAAAAACCTCATGAACAAATGAATAAAAGCAGAAATATAATATTTTTAACTTAATGGAATGCAATAAAGATTATGTCAAATAAAGTCTTTTTATAAGTATTTTAAATTGACAGGAACCTAAATAACTTAATCCTAAAGAATTAGTGAGCTAATGAATAAATCAAAGAAATTTTGAGGATGCAACCAAAGTGTCCTTAGGGGAAATTTTGTATTTCTAAAAACTCCCAATAACAAAAAAAGAGAAAACACAAATCAATGAATTAGGGATGCAAATAAAAATAGTGGAAACCAACAATATCAAAATAGAAATCCTAACAACCAAAAATTATATTAACAATTTTTTTATTTTAAATTAATAAATAAAAGAGGTGGTTTTTTTTTTTAAAACAGCATAATAGATAAATCATTAGCTAATTGGATTAAAGAGAAGAAAGAAGAAAACCATATTACCAGTATCAAAAATGAAAAGGGAGAATTCACAACAAGTGAATAAGAAATAAATGATATTATTAGAAATTATTTTTTCCAGATAAACTATACAACAATAAAGCCAATAAATTAAATGGAATATATGAATATTCACAAAATTTTTGAATATTCAAATTAACAACAAGAAATAGATTACATAAACAATCCAACTTCAGAGGGAGAAATCGAACAATCCATAAATGAACTTCCAAAGAAAAAAGTCTAAGACTAGATATATTCATACGTGAATTTTATAAAGAAAAGATGTGAGAATGAAGGGAGCTCAGCTGCATCAAATCTCAAATTATGTACCAAAGTAGCAATTAACAAAACAATTTACGATGGTTACAAAATAGAGAGATCTATCTACGAAATAATTAAGATTCACAATATATAGAAGTAAATGTATTTAGAACTCCAGTATTTATTAAAGACAAAGCCCCTAGCTACTGTAATAAGGAATGACAATTTGACAAAAAAAAAAAAAAAGAATTGCTTGAAAAAGCTGGACAGCAGTGTGGAAGGAATTAGATTTAAATTGACACCTCATACTTTAAGCCAAGATAAACTCTAAATAGAATTATGGTAAAAATATAAAAAGTTGTATCATAAACAAATTAGAGAAACATGGAAAAAATTGCTCATCCAATCAGCATGTGAGAAAAATGACTAAACCAGAGACAGAGGGAATGGTAGAGATAATAAAACAGAGAGATTTGATTACATAAGATGAAAGATTTTGCCAAATAAATCTAATATACTTAAGATTTAGAAGGCAATAATTAACTTAGAAAGTGACTTTGCAATGAATTTCTCTAACAAAGATCTTATTTTCAAGATATGTAGAAACTGATTCAAATTCAAAAGAATAAGAGCCATTCCCCCAACTGATTAATGGTTGAAGAATATGAATAGACTGTTCTCAAGAGAAAAAATCCAAGCTATCTATAAACATATGAAAAAAATGTTCAATCACTAATTAGAGAAATGAAAATTAAAGCAACTATGAAATTCCATATGACAGCAATCAGATTGGTAAAAATGACAAAACAGGGAAGATGATAAATTTCAGAGAGGCTATGGAAAAACAGCCAATAGATAGCAATAGCAGCAGATTTATTCCCATCTACTTAATTTAAAGCTAATTATATTCTCTTAAAGAAAAAATAAAATATTTTAATATGTTTTGGAAGTTTGCCCCCCCCCTAAAGTCAGAAAGAAATGGGTAATATAGATCGAGATCCTCATCGGCTGAACCTGAGTGGAGTCAATATTTTTAAATGAACATTTTTCGACCTTTTTTAAAAAACTACACCATTTTCCAAGTCCTGAGAGATGAATCATTATCAGAACACTCCAGAGTTAACTCAAAGTGCTGTTAGACTGGTCACCTCATTTTTAAATGCAAGAAAGAAAATTGAAGGGGTTATTTTTATGAAAAAGATGTAAGTAACATGGGCAGTATTTTTGTGTATGGGCATCGTTGCTGTGAATTAAGCATAATTTCTCCACTAATACATAAAATATGAAATTTATACTTTTAAATTTTAGTTTAATTTATTAAATTTCACAAGCATTTTATAACCTAATAGAATAAAAAAGAAAATGAAACTGCAAATCTATTATTTACAATTTGCTATTCCTTTTAAATATATAATAAAGTTATCATGTTACTTACTCTTTTTCATATTTTTCTTGCCTCCCCACTATATTAAAGATGGCTACCATTAGACACAAATATGTGTATACACATATACATCTATACACACAAACATATACATATACATACATATATAGGTATATATGTACGCATACACGTAAAATCATTCTAAGCCTACTTTGATTTATCAGTTCTTTCTCTGGATTCAGATAGTGTCTTCTTTCACGTGTCTTTTGTAGTTAATTTGGGTATTTGTAATAGTCAAAATTACTTAGTCGCTTAATGTTCTTAAAACAGTAATGATGTTATTGTATACATTGTTCTCTTGCTTCTTCTCATTTCACTCTTCCTTATTTCATGCAAGTCTATGTTTTTTTTTAAATTATCAAGCTCATCATTTCTTGTAGCACCATAGTATTCCGTCAAGATCATATACTACAACTTGTTCAACTGTTCCCCAATTGACAGGCATCCTCGCAATTTCCAATTCTTTGACACCACAAAGAGAGCTGCTATAAATATTTTAGAACATAAAGATTCTTTTCCTTTTTTCCCTAATCACCTTTGGAAATAGATCTACTGGTGGCATTGCTGGGCTCTTTGGCATGACTCCAGATTGCTCTCCAAAATGGATGGATCAGTTCACAGTTCCAGTAGTGAATTAATGTCCCGCTTTTTCCACATCTCCTCTAATATTTGTTACTTTCCCCTTTAATCATTTTAGCCAGTCTGGTGGGTTTAAAATGGTTGTTTTAATTTGCATTTCTCTACTCATTAATGATTTCGAGCACTATTTTCATATGACTATAAATTGCTTTGATTTCTTCATTGGAAAACTGCCTGTTCATGTCCTTTGACCATTTATCAATTGGCGAATGATTCATAGATTCGACAAAGTTTTTTATATATTCAAGATATGAGACCTTTACCTGAGAAACTGTCTATAATTTTCTCACAGTGTTGTGCTTTCCTTCTAATCTTGGCTACATTTGTTTTATTTGTACAAAATCTTTTTTAACTTAATTTAATTGAAATTATCTGTTTCATACCTCACACTGTTCTCTATCTCTTGTTTATTCAGAAATTGTTTGCCTATCCATAAGTCTGATAGGTAATATGATTCATGTTCTTCAAATTTTCTTGTAATATGTCTCTTTGTAAATAGGTTATGTATCCATTTTTGACCTTATCATGGTAAATAGTGTAAGATATTGTTCTATGTCCAATTTCTGCCAGATTGCTTTCCAGTTTTCCAAACAATTTTTACCAAATAATGATTTTTGTTTCTTTTCTTTTGTTTTTGGTCCTGACCTGTGATTTCATCAGTCTAGAAGATTCCTGGTATGGAAACTCCCTCCATCAATGCTGCATCTCAGCTGTAACTTAGAGAGTTGTTTGGGAAACTGAGAAGATGCCAGTATAAATCAAAGGCAGGACTTCTTGACTCCAAATGTGCTGCTAAATCTACCACCTATGTTACCTCCCATGAAAAACTTGTGCAAATATGAATAGTAATGGTAGTGATACCCAATTTCTAGAATAGACTTGTTATAATTCAGACTTTTGGGAGCCAAGATGGTGGATTAAGCAGTAAATCACTGTAGTTCTCCCATATTCACCTCCAAACAACCATAAAATAGTACCCCAAAACAAATTGTGGAACAGCAGAGCCAGTAGAAAGAGGTGGTGGCACAATCTCTTAGTGAAGGAGACTTAGAGGATCTCAAGTAAAGTCCATCTCACTCATTCATCTCACTCAGGTAAAAGCATCCCAGCAAGCCAGCAGCAAGCCCCACCTCAGCAAGCCAGTGGAAGATCTTGAGCCCTAGTGTGGTGGAGCAGGCAAACACCAACACCAGGACCCTCAACATCCCTTAGCATAGCCAAGGGAAGTGGCAGACTCCAAGTCCAAGAACTGCCATGTGCCTCAGTGTAGCCCTAGGGAAACACAGAAAAATCCCACCTGGCTTAAGCATAGACCAGACACCATCTCTAGGACCCCAGATCAATACCAGGTAAGCTCTCTATGGGCTCCAGTAGTGCCAACCACACTCACCCCACTCCCTCTACACAGCAGCAGATACGAGGGTCCCCCATTGACCCCAGGGCAACATAAGCACAGATCCATGTAAACAGTCAGGCCTGCAGCCACTGGCACAAGGAGTCTGAGACAGAAGCCCTTCTATCCTGGGAGGAGAGATCAAATTTAAAAGGAAGGAAAAAGGCCAGAAAAAAAAAGATGAGCAAAAAACAACAACAAAATCTGACCATAGAAAGCTATTATGGTTACAGAGAAGACCTAGACACAAACTCAGAAGAGGACAACAATGTCAAAACATCTATGGGCAAAACCCCAAAGAAAAACAGGAAGTGGTCTCAAGCCCAGAAAGAATTCATGGAAGGGTAAAAAAGGAGTTGAAAATTATATGAGAGGCAGAAAAAAATGGGAAAAAATTAGAGGAATGCAAGAGAATTATGAAAAAAGACTGAACAGCTTAGAAACTGCTTAAAAAGTAGGATTGGCCAAATGGAAAAGGAGATACAAAGATCCACTGAAGAAAACAACTCCATTTGTCAAATGGAAAAGAAAGTACAAAAGCTAATTGAGGAAAATAACACCTTAACAGTTAGAATTGAGCAAGTGAAAGCTAATGATTTTTTGAGACATCATGAATCAATCAAATAAGTTCAAAAGAATGCAACAATGGAAGAAAATGTAAAACACTTCATGGGAAAAAAAAGCAAATAACCTTGAAAATATGTCTAGGAGAGAAAATATCAGAATCATTGAACTACCTGAGTGCGTAATCAAAAGGAGGCCCTGGTCAGCATCTTTCAAGAAATTAGCAAAGAAAACTGCCCTGATGTCTTAGAACCAGAGGGTAAAACAGGCATTGAAAAAATCCACTGATCACCACAGGAAAGAGATATCAAAATAAAGACACCTAGGAACATTATAACCAAACATCAGAGCAATCAGATCAAGTAAAAAATACTACAAGAGGCCATAAACAAACAATTGAAATGTCAGGGAGTCACAATCAGGATCACACAGGATTTGGCAGCTGCAACATTAAAGGACTGGAGGTCTTGGAACATGATATTCCTGAGGCCAAAGGAGCTAGGACTACAACCAAGAATCAATCACCTGGCAAAACTTCAATCTTCAAGGAGGAAAGTGGTCTTTCAATGAAATAGAAGGATTTCAAAACTTCAAACAGAGAAGAACAGAAGTAAATCAAAATGTTGACCTCTAATATCAAGACCCAAGAGAAGCATAAGCAGGCAAAAAGGGAAAAGAAACCACAAGGGACTCAATAGAACCAAACTATTTATATCCCTACATGAGAAGATGATACTTATAACTCCTAAAAGTTGTATTATTAACAGTGTAGATAGAAGGAATATATGCAGACAGAGGGCATGGGTATAAGGTGAACTCGAGGGAATGACAAAAAAAATTCAAGGAATGAGAAAGATGAGTAAAATGGGTGCAGAAGGAAGGGAGAGGTAGAATGGAGCACATTATCTCACATGAGGAAGCAAGAAAGATCGATTACAGTGGAGGAGAAGATGGGAAGGGCACTATGGGCACTGCTTGGACCTTAATCTCATCGATATTTATTGGCTCAAAGAGAGAATAATTATACCCAAACAGTTGAAAATAGAAATCTATCTTACCTGACAGAGAAGTAGGAGGGGAGGATATTAAGTAAAGAGTGGTGGCAGAAGGAAGTACTGACAGAAAGGAGGGTAGAACAGTGGAGATGATAGATAGAAGCAAAACACTGATGAAGAGGAAAATAGTGAAGAGAGGACAAACAGGAGGAAGAATAGGATGGAGAGAAATACACAAGTAGTGTATTATAACATAACATAATCGTAACACAAGTTATGGTTATAACTGTGGATGTGAATGGGGTGAACTCTCCCATAAAATGGAAGCAGATAGCAGAGTGGGTCAAAAACAAGAATCCTACAATATGTTGCTTACAAGAAACACACAGAGTAAAGGTAAGGGGAGTAGGCTCTATTATGCTTCAGCTGAATTTAAAAAAAAGCAGAGGTAGCAATCCTGATCTTAGATCAAAGATCTTAGACAAAGTAAAAGCAAAAAAACTAATTAAAAGAGATAAAGAAGGACATCTCTCTAAAAGGTACCATAGGCAATGAAGCAATCAAATTAGAAGATCTGTCAGATCTATGGGGAGGGGAAAAATTCATGATCAAACAAGAGGTAGAAAGCATTATGAAATGGAGAATAGATAATTTTGATTGTATTAAATGAAAAGCTTTTATACAAAGAAAATCAACGCAACCAAGATTAGAAGGAAAGCAGACTACGAGATAATCTTTACAGAAAGTATCTCTAATAAAGACCTAATTTCTCAAATGTACAGAAAGCTGAGTCAGATTTATGAGAATACCAGCCATTTCTCAATTGATAAGTGATCAAAGAATGAATAGGCAGTTTTCAGATGAAGAAATCAAAAAGAGTGATAGAGAGAGAAAAAGAGAGAGGGGCATATAAAAAAGTGTTCTAAATCACTTTTGATTAGAGAAATGAAAATTAAAACAACTCTGATATACAACCTCACACCAATTAGATTGGCTAATATGACAAAAACAATGATAAATGTTAGAGAGGAGGTGGGAAAATTGTGACACTAATGTACTGTTGGTGGAGTTGAGAACTGATTCAACCATTCTGTAGAACAATTTGGAACTATGCCCAAAGGGCAACCAACCTGTGTATACCTTTTAATCTAGCAATAACACTGGTAGGTCTGTATCCCAAAGAGATCATTAAAAAAGGAAAACAGACCTAATATGTAAAAATATTTATAGCAGTCCTTTTTGTGGTGGCAAAGTATAAGAAACTGAGGTGATGCCCATCAGTTGGTGAATGGTTGAACAAGCTGTGGAATAAGAATGTAACAGAATTGTTTCATAGAAAATGAGGAGCAGGTAAATTTCAGAAAAACCTGGAAAGATTTGTACAAATTGATGCAAAGTGAAGTGAGCATAACCAGGAAAACACTGTATACAGTATCAGCAATATTTTGTGATGATCAACTAAGAATGACAGCTTTTCTCAGCAACACAATGATCCAAGACAAGAACAAAGCACTCACAAAGGAAAATGCTATCCATATCCAGACAAAGAACTGATGAACTCTGAATGAAAATCAAAGCACATTTTTTAACTTACTTTAATACTACTCATTTTTTCCTTTTGATCTGTTTCTTCTGCCACAACTGTGATGAATGTTGAAATGTGTTTTACATGATAGCATACGTCTAAACTATACCAAACTGCCTACCATTTTCAGAAGAAGGGAGGGGAGAGAGGGAGAAAAATTTGGAACTCAAAATCTTATAAAAATGAATGCTGAAATTTGTCTTGATATGTAATTGTGGGGGAAAAAACAAAATACAATTTAAAGGGAAAAAATAGAACACATTTACACCAAAGATTGTAAACCACTTTCTTCTACATTCCTATAATGTGATTTTTTTTAATGTTATTGAACCTATGATCTCATTGCTTTGATAAGTTCTTTCTGCACAATTTTCCCTCCACCAATACAGATCTGCAATCAATTTGAAACTCCTAATCTTATAGAGGTTCCTGGGTCACAAAGACATTAAGCGACATGTTTGGGATCACACAGCTAGCACATGTCAGAAGCAGAGCAGGTCTCTAGAACTTCCTGTCTCCAAGACTGGTTCTACCTGCTCATAATGCTGTCTCTCAAAATGAATAGAAGCAGGCACAGATTTTAAAACCAGAGGGGAACAAGCCAGCTTCCAGAGAGAGGAAGAGATTTGCATGGACAGTGACCTAGTTTCTGTTTCCTGGTTCAATGATCTTTGAACTATATGAGAAAATGCAGAAGCACTTCAAAATCCCATTCATATTTTTATTTCTCCCCCAACTCTTCAAAATAAAAATCCAAATTTGGTAATTTTATCCTAGAATCAAGTGTTCCTATCAAATTCCATGTGATTAATGGGAATGGGAATGATTTCCATGATGGAAGATGTTAACTGAGCTACTTTATTATTAAAAGATAGGTTTAGAGCTGAAAGGGACCTCAAAGACCATCAAGGTCAACAAACTCATTTTACAGAAGAAGAAACTGAGACATAGACGGTGACTTGGCAAAGGTCACGAAAGTGATAGTTTCAGAGGTGGGATTTGAACTCAGTTGCTCTGACGCCAGAGCCACCCTTCTTCAATATGATATAACTCTAACATATATTACCTGATATATTACATATATTATACACACATGTATATGTATATTATACATACATGTATGTATATTATACACATGTGTGTATATTATACATACATATGTATATATTATACATGCATATGTATATATTATACATGCATATGTGTATATTATACATACATATGTGTATATTATACATACATATGTATATATTATACATACATATATAACATATTACATGATAAATTATATTATAATATATTATATCATATATAATATATTATATTATAATAATATACTATGACAATATTTTATTCTATTATTACTATATTATTTATTATATTATATATTATACATATATGTATATCATACATACATATATATGTATATTATGCATACATATATATAACATATATTACATGATCTAAGAAGATATTAATGAGTCATGACTCATTAATATCTTCTTAGATCATGGGTTCTTAATCATTTTGTGATAATAATAACAATAACATTTATATAGCATCTACTACATGCCAGGAACTTTAAAAATATTACCTTATTTGATTCTGACAACAGCCCAGTGAGATAGGTACTATTATTATCTCCATTGAACAAATAAGGAAATGGAACCAAAGCAAACAGAGGTTAAGTGACTTGCCCAAGGTCACACAGCTATAAGTGTCTGAGTACAGATTTTAACTAAGATCTTCCTGACTCCAAGCCTAGAATTCTATCCACTGTACCATCTAGCTGCCTTTTTCATGTAATGACTCTTTTATTAGTATAGGGAAACCTATGGACTCCTCCAAATAATGTTTTTAAATACATAAGATTACAAAGAAAATTAATTATGTTGAAATACAGTTATCAATTTTTTTAAGTTCATAGATCCTGGGTTCAGAGCTACTCTTTTAATCGTTCTAGAATATCATTGCTGGGGGGTTGTCTTTGTTGGTTATTGCTTTTTAAGAGAGAAGTTACAATGTACCCCGTACTTTTCATATGAATTTAACCAATGAACCAAACTTATTTGAAGAGGTGTCTCCTAAAGGAGGCTTGGACTGGGAACTGGGCTGCCCAAAAAGCCAATTCATATTTATTTTATCTGCTGCTGTTAGGAAACACCTGCACTTTGGTCTCTGGAGCCTGTGAAAGTAATAACCCAACTGACATCCCCTCTGTTTACAGCACATTTTATCGATATTTTGAAAAGGTGTATTTCTCGACATAATTATGCTATACGAGTATTCACACCTCCTTGAGATTTGTGTTGGGTGACCTTGGAAGGGAATAACTCTCAACTAACTGAGTCTATAAATCCCCCAATACTCCTCCTGCTCCCTTCCTGATCCCCTTTCCCGTCTTTTTCATGTGCCCTTTTCACTGGTGGTGAAATGTTGATTGTTAGTGATTTTTCCAGCCTTTGTTGTTTTTTCCCCTGATTTCTCAACTCCCTTAATAAGTCTTCCTAAATGATAGGAAGCTTTCAGAACACTGAAGGTGAGAAGCTGTCCTGCTCCAAAGCGCCTCTCATTGTGAATGTGCAAAAGGCAAAGGCCATCCTTTTTATTAAGGAAGAATGAATTCTGCAGCTGTCGATACAGGGTGGAGGAAAAATGGAAGTAAATGAATTTTCCATTATCCAATCTACTGGATTCACAGCTCATGGTTTTATACTCTCATGTGGATGAATCCATGACCTCAATGATGCAGGTCCCCTCCATTGGGACAAATGGCCAACCATCCAATGCAAGTTATCCATGTCTTCCCATAAATCCTCTACCAAGATTTACCCTACACGTTCAAGGTCTGTTTCTAGGCTGGAGCTTTCACTCTTTGTTGTATCACGGACCCTTTTGACATATGTTAAAAATTATGGACCCTCCCATTCAGAATAATGTTTTTTGTATACATTCCTAATTGAAGGAAATGTACATTTCATTTGGTGGCCAATGAAAACAAAAGCTATATATTATTTTACCCAAGTTTAAAGACCCTCTGATATTTATCCATATATCCCTTGGGTAGGGTGGTTCTGTGGACCCCATGTTAAAAGTATTTCCTTTTATTTCCTGACTTAAAAGATTAGGAACATTTTTATCACATAAAATAAAGTTATATTTTCCAGTTTGGATCCCAACCTCAGCATTCGATCATTTTGGTAATGGAGTCAATGGCCTGGATTAAAATCCTCTCTCTCCTACTTATTACTTATGTGACCTCAGGAAAGGTCCTTAATCTCCCTAGACCTCAGTTTCCTCATCTTTAAAATACTTGATTTTTAATATCCCTGCCATCTCAAAACCTGTAATCCTATGAAGTCTCTCCCTGAGTAGGAAAGATAGAATTGGGACTTAAGCCTAGAGAATGTGAATCAAAAAAGGCTGTCAGGAACCAAAGCATAAAGTGACCTTGAACTGAATTAAATGCTCCTCTAGAATATGGAAGAATTATGTAATGACTGGGCTTGGGAGACTTACTGCTTACTCAGTTGAGTAATCCCCTTTAAATATAGCATCATGGTGGGTTTATTTCCTTAATTCTTTACCCAGCAATAAGAAGAATGCTAAAGACAACCCTTATCCAAGACTTGAATCCAGCAAATTAATAGTCCATTTCTTTGGCAGAAACAATTTACTAAAGGCTTGACTTGGTAATGTGGGGGAAAATACTGTTGTGAATTGGGACAGTTTCTTTAAAGCCATTTGCCAAGCCCCTACTATGTCCACCTAATGAGCCGATTAGTGGTAATAGACTCTTAGACAGACACGCAGAAGAAGGAACATTTGGCAATTAAAAGTATAAAGGGTTTGACTGAAAGCTCAGGGTCCAGGTGTCTTGGGTATTGCTCTGGTAACCAGTCTCCATTGCTAAGACAGTGAATTTCCTTTCACTTGTTTGTTGGTAAAGCAAGAAGCTTTTAAATCCAAGTTAAGAGGAATAGCAATTAATATTAGTTGCTCATAAATCTAATCCCATCAGGGCCTTGTGATAGATGGGATACATTTGATACCCAGCATCCTCTCTCTCTCTGGTTCTCCTTCTACAACTGAGACCAGTCCCAAAGTAGAAATTCTTGTAGGATAAATAATAAAAATGATAGTTAACATTTGTAGAGCCTTTTAAAGTTTGTGAAGCACTTTATCTCTATTTTACATGATTGTTACAACAACTCTAAGAGATAGGTGATATTATTATACTCATTTTGCAAATCAGACACTAAGCAACTCTTTCATATAGTTAAAGGTATCTCAGTAGAATTCTAACTCAAGACTTCCTGATTCCAAATTCAGTACTTTACTATTCCACCTAGTTCTTTCTAATGCTCTTACAAACCACAATGTCTTTTATTTTACTGTATATTTGGCTGAGTAAATGCATTCCTAATTTTCTTATACTTTAAACTTTGCCAAGATTTATCATTATAATTTGTGTTCAGTTGTGTATTTTATATGTATTTTTTCAAATCCTGATTTATATTACAGTTTAAAAAAATTAAAATCTCATATCTGCTATTTTCTTTGCAAGAATTTATAGTATGGCAAAGTTATTTTCATAATAATGTTTCTGACTAAAATCTGTGCATGGGGACTTTGTCCTAAAACAATTCAATAGCATTATGTTCCCTTTTATTTAAGAAGACTCTCTAGCAACCCTGCTTTCACAATGCCTTGGAGACCAAAGACACTTACTTATTAGGACTGAGAATTACATGGCACCAGAATGTTATGTATTGGTTTAGCAGTGCATGAGGTTTGTAAAGCAAAAGCTATGGAGTACAAAGAGAATAATTTATACTATGTCAATGATAATTCAAAGAGAAAATAGTATCAGAAATCCTGAGGAGACTAATCAACATGTAGCAAGCTGTATCCTGACTTTCTTCCCCAGAGCTGGGCTAGCTGCACTTCTGCTTAGCATCCTAGGGTACCCCCAAGAGATTTGAGATAATCTCTTCTCTACTGTGATCAACTCAAGCCCCCACCAACTAGGTAACCTCATCTCTTAGAGAGTAGCGATTAGCACCTTAATAACATTTAACTTCTTTAACATCAAGTGGTTTTACTAATGGATAATTACTTCACATATGCGGTAAAAAGAAATTGTAAACCTTTTCTCCAATACATCTGGGGCATACTTATCCCCAACATCACCTCATTCTCTCAGATACCAGGATTAAAACTTGACTCAATTCCTCTATTTCACTGGTCCCACCATCTTTATATCCAAAGATGACATCTGTGCCAGATGAGTCCTTACTTCAGATTTCACTGGCATCTCTCCAGAAGGTTGCTTCTGAAGACTGTTCCAGATTCTTCAAGGTATCAATGTTGGGCTGACTGACCACTTACCCTGGGTTCTGACTCCCAGATTCTTATACCTTGCTCTCCCAACCTTTTGAAATTCCCTAGATCAGAGAATCCACACCTTTCACCAGACACCATGAGCAAAAGAGTAACTGAAATTCCCCAGAAGCAACATGGCAAAAAGACCACAATTGAAGTTGACAGACCTTTGAAAATCCCTCCTGGACAAAGGGTCTCTTCTTCCGCACAGGGCTAACTGACCAGAACAAATTATAAAATGTCTATGAATGCTCCACAGCTTTCCAACTCATTTCCCCAATGAGTCATCACAATTCTGGAAGCAAGTTTCCCAGGTTCATGACATAGACACATGGAGAGACCGGCCTCAGGCATTTTGTGTACATCAGACTTCTATTACAAATGTTTTGATTGATCATGACTCCAAAACACTGATAATGAAATAAATCACCCTCCTCTAGGTAACTAAAGATACAGAACAAAACATACATTGTTAGACATGACCAATATCTTGGTTTGTCTTGCTTAACTTATTTGGCCCATCAGTCCTGCCACTGGACTTCATTGACTTTGAAAGAGCAACTGAGACTTTAGCCAGCTCTGCCCAGCTCACATCAAAATCATGACCAAGTCAACACCTCACCCTCATGATATCATTAATCCTGAGAACAAAGGGCTAACAAAAATGACAGACAGGCAACAACAGCTTAACTTACTTTTTACAAGGGAGGGTTCAAAGGTGAAGAATCATTGAAAGGAGATAGAGATTTTTTAGAAAATCATCAGTAAAACATGTAAAAAATTTTAAAGGAAAGGCTAGAGGAATATGGAGAAAGAGGGATTCTCTACAGTACTTCTTAAATTGTGGGTTGTGATAGGTCATGGCCCACAGTATAAGAGATGCTGAAAGAGTCGTGAATGGAAAAAGTTTAAGAAACCCTGCTAGAGAATGGGTATGAAAAACATGAAGAGAGAATGATGGTGGAGACGAGGTTTTTTTGTCTAGATGGTACATGAAGGACCAAGTCATGGTTTCAATGTTCACTTGGGTTCTAATGTCACAGGCAAACTAACCAACCCCCTCAACAAATCCTCCCTGACTCCCATGCCCAGATCCTACTGTAAGTACCTAAAGACTCCAGTGCTATGCCTAAAGCTAAGGCATACATTCCTATTTCTGCAACTACTAACCTAAAAGCCTGCCATGAGTGATATGGTTCATGTGGCTTCTGCTGTGTTATAAGTAGCTGGATAAACCTGAGCTACTGAATGAATTTGTCAGTGGTCAAATAGAGCAGTTTAATCCCTTTGGGCTGGAACCCCTGCCGGTGTTCCTCAAGAGATGTGTTAGAAAAGTGAAAGTTTTGGGGAATGGGGAACGGGGAATGAGAATGATCACTATTTTGATTTAATTGCTTCTTATTTACCTCACAATCTACTTTAAGAAAATTCCATTTTTAAGAAAAGCTCTTTCAATGGAGGGGAAGAGGGGGAAGTGAGGGGGAAGGAGAGAACCTTACTCTCATCTGATTTGGCTTAAGGAGGGAAGAACGTACACACTCAAATTGGTGAAAATCTATCTTACACTACAGGAAAGTAGCAGGGAGGGGTAAAGTGAGGGGTGTGGGGATTATGGAGGGGAGGGCAAATGGGAGGAGGAGGTAATTAGAAGTAGTTGCTTTTGAGGAGGGACAAGATCAAAGGAGAGAATAGAATGAATGAGGAGTAGGATAGGATAGAGGGAAATATAGTTGATCTTTCACAACATGACTGTTATGGAAGCATTCTGCATGACTACACATGTATAACCTATGTCGAATTGCTTGTCTTCTCAATAGGGGTGGATGGGGAGGGAGAAAGGGAGAGAAGTTGGAACTCAAAGTTTTAAAAATGAATGTTAAAAATTGTTTTTACATGCAACTGGGAAATAAGACATACAAGCAATGAGGTATAGAAATCTATCTTCCCCTGCAAGAAAATAGAGACGATGGGGATAAGAGAAGGGAGGGCAGATTGGGGGAAGGGGTAATCTAAATGCACCCTGTCTTGGGGTGGGGGAAGGGGAGAGATGGGGGGATAATTTGGAATTCAAAATCTTGTGGAGGTGAATGTTGAAAACTAAAACTAAATTTTTATTAAAAAAGTAAAGAAAATGCTATTTGTTTCACTATAATGTTAGGTGATTTATTCTGGCTTGTTCAGAGAAGATTCAGTCAAAATAAGGACAATTTATGCATCATGTTCCTGTGCTCTTTGCCCCAGCTAGGTTGTAACCTCCACATAGGTAGGAATTGTATCTTATTCACCTTTGTATCCCTTTCAGTATTTAGCACCATTGCAACAGAAAGTAGTGATGTTCAAGGATATAGTTATAGCTTTCAACCAGTAATGGAGACTACTGGACTCTACTCAGAAAACCTTGCTCAGGGACTTGATGCTTAGCAGGCAGTTAGATGGCATAGTGGAGGGAATAACTAACTTGTAGTCAGGAAAACCTCAAACCCAATTTTGTCTCACATTTTCTGTAGCCATGTGAGTTTAGGCAAATCATGTAATCTTTGCAGCCTCAGTTTCCTCAACTGTAAAATGAGACTAACCAGCACTTACCTTCTAGGACTGTTGTGAGGATCAAATGAGATAACATAAAGCAGTTTGCAAAACTTAAGAGAGTTCTATGACTAGTAGCTAGTGATTATCATATCTTTCCTCCCTAAGACTTCCAGTTTTCAGCCAGAGGGATAATCAGACAAGAGAAGGAGCATTGGTTGTAGAGTCAGAGGACATGGGTCAAATTCCTTACAGTATGATCTTGGTGGAGTCACTTAATCTCCATGGACCTCAGTTTTCTCATCTGTAGAATGAGGAGAGTTGACCAAAATGTCTATTGTGCCTCCCAGCTCTAGAGCAATGCTGCTAATGTTATATTTCATATAGAGAAAAGGAAAAGCAACATGGATGTTATAAAGGAATATCAAAAAGGCTGATGTTCAGAAAGACATCTTCATGACATGGCTCATTGAAACTCAGCTCTTATGACTTCCCTCCATGCACACTACATTTCAGCCAAATTGGGCTTCCTGTGGAGATGCACACAATTGCTAATCTTCAGCATCTGTGTCTTTACCATGGTATCCCTAGCACTCAAAATGCATTTCTTCCTCTCTTGCACTTCTAGAAACCTTAGCTTCCTTCAAGGTTAAGTTCAGAGAAGCTCCTATGGTAAGATTTTTCTAGTTTACAAATTGTCAGCATCCTAGCCACAGTAAAATCTTATTAATCAGAAACAGAGCTATCCCAAAGTGGGAACTAGAATGGCATGTGTGAGAAACAGAGTGGACCAATCAAGCAGCAAGTCATGAAGATGACCCCAAGATGTGGGGGCATCTAAATATGGTGAAATCTCATCAATACTCAATGACTATCTTCTCTACCTCCTATCCAACATTTCAACTCCTAGTCTAGGACCTCATGCTCCCAATCAATGAGAGTTCACCAAATCTCTAAGTGCCTCTAGACCAAAGGTATGCTGGATCAGCTCAAATTCTGGCTCCAAGAGCTGAATCTTAAATTTCCTGTGTATTCCTTGAAAAAGAGTAAATATTACAAATTGGGGCTTGATTTATTGTTCTGCTTATTATCTTGACTGAAGAAGGTAATGAAGAAAATGTTAATAATGCAGATTATTTTTTCCAGAGAGCTGATTGTTCAATATTTATTAACACACTTCTAACCTCTACCCCAAACTTTGCTATTACATGTGTAGATGCCCTCTCTTGATTACACTCCCATTTTCTACCTCTTTCTCTGGGAACAGTAATGAAATAATACTACCATTCCTGGAAAGGAAGCATCGATCCATTGTATGACTCCTCTCTCTAACTTTGTGACTCCCTATACTAAAACAACATGTGTTGTCTTCCCCTATTAGATTATAAACTCCTGGAGGGTTGGTATGCTTTGCTTTTAGTATTTACATACCCAGAACTTAGCATAGTGCCTGGCATATAAAAATGCTTAATAAATGCTTTCTTCATTATTCATTCATTGATTATCATCTTCCTCAAACTATTGCATCCTTCTTCATTTGTAAATGTTCTATCCCCCAAAGAGGACGTAAGCTCCTTGAGAACAGTGACTGTTTGTCATTTTGTCTTTACATCTCCAGAAACTAGCACAGTAGCTGGCACGTAGTAGGTCTATAATAAAGGCTTATTGAATTCATACTTCATAAATGATTATTGATCAAATGAATGAAGAATGATAAAACATAGCAAATTTATGCAAATTAATAAAAAATGGCTATCACCCAGAATTTTTGTCTTAGTCCTTGTATAAGGACTTGTATAATGTCTTTCCCTCTGGTAACTAAAAAAGAAAAATTTAATTTGTTTTAGTAAGCAGAAATTAAACATGGACCTAGTGTCAGGCACTCTGCTAGACATTGTCAATAAAAAAGACAAAAATGAAAACAGCCCCTCCTCAATGAGTATATTCTACTTGTAAGAAACATCATGTACACGGATAAGTAAATGCAAATTATATACAAAGCCATTACAGGGTAACTGTAGTGATGGAGAGGTCAGAAGAGCTGATAAGGGAAGGGAATCAGTATGGGGTTCATTATGGGGTGGTTCATGAGCAAAGGCAGTAGGAAATTCAAAAGGCAGAAGGGAAGACCGAAAGCGTTCCAAAGGCTGGTGACTGGTGACAACCCAGGCAAAGGCATAGAGGTGAGAGGGAGAGAACAAATTAGACCAATTTGGCCGGAATATAGAGTCCATGAGGGGTGTCCATGGTGAAATGAGTCTGTAAAGCTAGGGTAGAGTGAGAATGTCATGGAAACAAATATTTAGACATTTAGCTTTATAAGATAGTCACCTGTGCCCTTTGAATTGGCCATTGCTATGGTAGTCAGAGAGACTCTAGATACACAAATCCTAAAATGTTTACCATTCCAATCCCTTTTTCATGAAGCGTCCATGAGAGGTAATATGCTACATCAGAAAGAAAACTAACTCTAGAGTCAGAGGGTCTGCGTTCAAATCCCGCCCCAAACTCACAACCCATGTGATGTAGGCTAAAACATTTCATTTTAAGAAGCATCAGTTTCCTTATCTGTAAAAAGAGGGGGTTAGACTAGATATCCTCTGAGATCCCTTCTAGATCTCTAATCCTTGGATCCAATGGCTCAGAAGATATCTAATTTGTTGATTCATTTTCTATCTCTGTCTTTCCATGACATCTTTGATATGCACTTATCTAAGCTGTTCCCATCTTTAGGGTCTCACACACACACACACACACACATATGCCTGCCTATAGCCCTCCCTGAGCATAAAAGCAAAACTGAAGGGTTAGAGATGCCTCCTCCTTCCCATCCTCATTCTTTCTGGCCACATGAAGAGCAAAGGGAGTTGTGCAATGAAGAATACAGAGAATACACTTACAACATTGGGGTTATTTCCCTGCTCTTCCACATCATTACCATTCCTGCCACAGTAGTGATTCACAGGTGACAGCTTTTAACATGAGTGCCAGTACAATTCACACCCAGCTCCTACAGAGATCAGTGAAAATGTGCTTCCTTTCAAGAGCTGTAGCTGGCCTAGCCTGTCATACCTGATGACTTCAAGAGCAGAATAAACTATACTGTGCTATGAAAATTAAATCACAGCATGGAATAGATTGTCATTTGGAGGGTCATTACAATCATTTTTGCCTTTTAGATGTAATTCAATGTGTTTCCATTTTGTGAAAAGATATAGTTACTGAGAAGGTTCCAGGTCATTAAGATCTGAGAAGAGGGATCGTGATGTTGAGATAGAATGGAAGGTCGAGAAGGTAAAGAGACATTGAGTTCTGCCACTAGCTCTATCACATGGGGTCCCTGGGAATGATTTTCAAAACCATATTGTAGAGACCAATGGGCTGAACTAGTGAGGTCACCAAAACAGTCACAGAAGATAACCTTTCCTTTTTCCCCTTTTAGGACCTTGCCTCTTACTGAGAAAATTGAGACCATGTGATATGAGTTTCTTCTCCCATTCTCTTCATCTCCAAATGCTTAACATCATCCTCTGCTCTTTCTTTCTTTTCTACCAGTCTCTGAGAAAGAGAAGATCATTCTCAAACCCTTAAGTGTTGTTGAGTCATTTTTCAGTCATGGTCAACTCTTTGTGACCCCATTTGGAGTTTTCTTGGCAAAGATACTGGGATTGTTTGCCATTTCCTTCTCCAACTCATTTTACAGATAAGGAAACTGAGACAAACAGGATTAAATGACTTGCCCAGGGTCATACAGCTACTAAGTGTCTGAAGCCAGAGTAGGGCTCAGAAAGATGAGTGTTACTGACTGCAGGCCCAGAGCTCTATCCACTATACCACCTAGCTGCCCCAGTAAGAGAGAAAATAAAATTTAAAAGACAGCAAACAGTCCCAGGGGAGGGGCACCTCATCCCCGCCCCCTTAACCTTTTTTCCAGTTCCTTTTTAAATACTGTCTTCCTTATAATCTCTTTGAGGGAAAGTATTATCTTCCTTGCATTTATTTACCCAGAAGAACAATGCCTCTCCTAGTAAGCAGCTAATAAATCTCTCTCTCTCTCTCTCTCTCTCTCTCTCTCTCTCTCTCTCTCTCTCTCTCTCTCTCTCTCTCTCTCTCTCTCTCTCTCTCTGTGTGTGTGTGTGTGTGTCTGTTTCTGTCTGTCACTTTCTCTGTCTCTCCGTCTCTATTTCTCTGTCTCATCTCTGTCTCTCTCTATCTCTGTCTGTGTGTGTGTCACTTTCCCTGTATCTCTGTCTCTCTGTCTCTGTCTTCCCATACCCCTTCTCATGCAAAGAGAAATATAAAATCATCCCTACAGTCAAGAAGTTTACATTCTCCTTCTACTTCACTCTATACTGTATTTCACTCCCATCACTTGATAAAATTTTGCCAGTGACTTAAAGCCAAACTCAAATCCATTTCTCTAAGAAGTCTTTTCTGATCTCCTTTGCCCCCACAGTGGGTATTAGAGGCTGAAGGAGATTGGGGTAGGGCTTTCGTAGAAATCAGCAATTTCTCCTGAATATCTGGGATTTACCCATAGAGAACTTTCACTAGCCCTGTCAAGCTCCACATAAGCCTCTACCCTTATCATTAGTCTGATTCCCTCAATAAACAAGACAGCCACATTTCCCACCCTAATTATGAGCAGAAAAGAAACTGTCTACACATCAGTTCCAGAATAAGGTGTCAAGGTGTAAAAGGAGAGGGAGGTTTTTAATTAAACAATGTCAGGGCCCTCTTGATGGAAGCTCAGGGTTTAATTCCAACCCACTCTCAGTGAATACAGGAGGTCAAGAGCCCTCCTAGGCTCGCAGCCTTTGGGGTCCAGCAAGGACACATGTTGTACAATTGCTTCTGTCCAGACACATTGTTCATTGCCATGCAGCCATTTCCTATTTCTTTAATTAGGGGAAAGAAAAAAAGAACTTTGATGTAAATTCATAGCGTGTCAGTTTTAATCTGTGTACAATCCATCACACTTTGGGAATGTGTGTGGCAGTTCTCCTTAATAAAGGATTATGGAGAGCACCTGCTGAGACTAAAACATTTTATCATCTTTGTTAGCACCAGGAGCTCCAGAATTATGTCATGTTTGACTCCAAAAATGATTATTATAAGCCCCAGAATTAGAAACACAACAATGGAGCTGCTGATTTCAATTGCCCGTGAAACTCTCATTTGTGGAATCAAACTTAGTAAGTTTTCATTTTAATAGGAAACTAATAGGGCCACAGTTGTTAGACCAAGATGACTAATTCTTCCATTTCTGTATGTGATCAGATAATGACTTTCTCAGATACAAATTAACTACAAAACCAAAATAGTCTAGAAATACAAAAGGCATCCAAGTACTTTAAAAAATATTAATAAATGCCCACATACCATCAACTGAAACAGCATTTTTGGAAATGTCCGCTAAGAGGTTATAGTCCAACTGGATTCACTATGCACAATGCTTGTTATACCCAAAACCATTTAGGTAGCATGTGCGAGATGAACTTAGGAGAATTTTTCTGAACTTCAGGGTTCTGTCTAAGGCAATTATCATGCATCTCCCTGCCCATTCCCCAACATGGAAGGAAGGGAGAAGAAGGGAGAGAAGGGGAGAGGGATGAGGATCAAACCAGTAAATGTCAATTATTATTATTAAATCTGTGTTAACTTTGGTAGCCTCACCTTTCTGGATCTCAGTTTTCTCACTTGCAAAATGAGAAGACTGAAATGCATTAAATATCCTGGCAAAAAATGTCACTTAAAGAACTTTTATAAATGCAACTATGAAAGTTATTTTTACCTGAATAAAAGGTCTAAAGAAATGGAGAGAGATGCAATGTTCTTGGCTAAGCCATAAATCAATCAACAGATATTTATTAAATACTTATTACATTCTGTAGTAGGTGCTAGGGATACAAGGGAAAATGGAAGGAAAAAGGGGAAAAAAGAAAGGAAGAGAGAAAGAGGGATGGAGGGGAAGAGGAGGAAAAGGAGAAGGAAAAGAAGAAGAAGAGAAGAAGGAGGGGGGGAGGGACGAAGGAAGGAAGGTAGGAAGGAAAGATAAGGATAAAGCATTAAGACTATGTACTAGTCACTGTGCTAAATGCTAAATATAATCAATCATTTTAGTCCCAATCTTCAAAGAGTCTCTATTCTAATAGGGGAAGACATCACATAAAGAGGTGCTAGAATAAGGAGGGGAGACACGTTCTGTGTACTCTTTGGGAGAAAGCAACCAGCAAATGGAATAGAGGTCTAGTCTTAGGTAAGGGAAGGCATACCAATAACTCACCATTATGCCCACCAATATGGGAGGCATAGCAGCATAATCTAAGATTCTTGGGAGGGAGATGAGAACAGGCATCACAGTGAGAAAACAGCCAGAAATCATCCGATTTTTACTAACATATCCAAAAATATCAAACACTTCATAGAATAACACAAAATCATAACCAAATTCATCAAGATGAGTATTTATTCTGTATACACTTTATTTGTACATATAAGTGTATCCATATGTACAAAAATGTTCATAACAAATATCAGGTGTAGAGGAATGAATTTCAGATTTGAAATCTGCAGGCCTCAGATTAAATCCCATTTCTCCTCATGACTGCCCATTCGATGTGTCTTTGGACAAACTAATTAGCCTCTCTGATATTCAGTTTTCTCATCTCTAAAATAAGGAAGTTGGACAAGATGATTGTTCATGTCCCTTCTTGTTCTAACTCTATGGTCCTATTTGTGAAAGCGAAAGACTGAAATAAAAATACAGGCGCAAAATTGGGGACACAAATGGAAGCAATTCCCTTGGGGATGGGGAATAGTCTAAAGCGATCAGTGTGGACACACAGAGAACTCACGGACTAACTTCTATTTTAAAAAGAAATGTAAAAAAGAGATAAGGAAGACCAAGTGAACAGAAGATAGAGCCCTATAAAAAAAAAATATTAGAAATGCTACAGCTCAGAAGTTAGAGAATGAAGTTAAGGATACCAAAAGACATTTTCCCCCCAATATCAGAAGAAAAAAAGAGAATAGAAAAGGACTTTTCCTTGAGGAGGGTGGAACCATGTTAACTGCAACAGAAAGGAGGTTGAACTGCTCAATTATTATTTTGTCTCTCTATTCTCTACAAAAGACAGTAATCCTTCTATTGAGAGGTCAAAACAACAATGCTGAACAGGAAGCAAGTGAAAAGATAGTAAAAGAATCCTTGGTTGCCCTTGATGACTTCAAGTCACCTGATCTAAATGAATGGCATCCTTGGTTAGTGAAGAAAACTGGCAAATGTGATTGTTGGGTCCTTGTCCATCATACATGAAAGATCGTGGGAAATGGGAGAGGTACAAGTTTGGAGAAAGGCCAAATGTGGATCAGGTTCATGAAAGAGGTGATTGGAAAAGATCTGAAGAGGAAAAACATTCTAAAGAGCTAGCATGGCTTCATCCAAGTTATATCGGACTAACATCATTTCTTTATTTTGACAAGATTATTAAACTGATAGATGAGGAAAAGGCCATGAATCTATATAGATAACCTAAAATTTAGCTATGCTTTTGATACTTTTGTTGAGTCATTTCATTCATGTCCAACTATCCATAACCCCATTTGGGGCTTTCTTGGCAAAGATATTGCGATGGTTTGCTGATTCCTTCTCCAGCTCATTTTATAGATGAAGAAACTGAAGCAAGCAGGGTTAAGGGACTTACCCAGGATCACACAACCAGTATCTGAAATTGGATTTGAACGCAGGTCTTCCTGACTCTTGGTCCAGTGCTCTACCTAGTACAAGGAATATCTCATAATATTCTGGTGGAGAAGATGGAGACAAAATGGATATGATGATAATACAATTAGATGGATTTGGAATTAGCTAAGTGGCTAGACTCAAAGCGTAGTTGTTAATGGCTCAGAATCATCATAGCAGGAAGTCTCTAGTGGAGTACCCCTGGGGATCTGTGCTTGGCTTCATGCTATTTAACATTCTTATAAATAACTTAGATAATGGCATAGATAATATGCTCATCAAATTTGCAGATGACACAAAACTGAAAAGAATAGCTTACACAGTGGAGGAGAGAAGCAGAATGCAAAAGGCTCTTGCCAAACTTGACCACTGGACTGAATCAAATAAGATGAAATTCAATGGGATAAATGTAAGGTTTCACATGAGTCTCAAAAAAAAAAAGACAACTCCACAATATCAGACGGCTAAGCATGGAGAGATAGCAGGCTTTCTGAAGAAAATCTGAGGATTTTAGTGAACTGGTCAATAAAAGTCAACAGTATAAGGTGAGGGGCAAGACAAAGCAATCTTGGGTTACATTAGAAGGGATATAGCTTCCAGGAACAGGGAGGGGATCATCCCACTGTATGCTGCCCTGGTCAGACCACATTTGGACTATGGTCTTCAATTCTGGGCACCAATGTTTAAGGATCTTGGTAATACAGTATCCAGTGGAGGGCAAGATAGGAGACAACCTTAATTTGACAACCTATGAGGATCAGTTGAACAAATTGCCTATAATTAGCCTGGAGAAAAGAAGACTCAGGAGGAGCATGATAGCAAGTGTTTGGAGGGTTGTCATGTGAACATGTTGTCTCTAAGAGTGGAACCATGAGACGTGGCTAGAATTTACAAAGAAGCAAATTTAAGTTGGATGTCCGGAAAAGTTTCATAACAATAACCAAAAGGGAAATGCCTTGCCTCAAGAACTAATAGGCTCCCCCTCCTCAGAAATCTTCAAGGAGAGGCTACCTGCCCATTTATTGAGCATAATGTAGTGAGAGTTAAAGTAGATGGCCACTGAAGATCCTTCCAAATCGTAAATAGTGTGATGTTGTGATGTCACAGGCCACTGAATTATTTTCTAATTGTTTCATGTATGGCTTGTCCAAAACTGTAAGTTCATTAAACATGGCATCACATGGTCAAGGTTTGTGCCTAAAATCTGTGTGACAATCATGGACACAAAGAAGGTATTTCACCAGTACTTACTAACTTGATTCCCCTTTGGTCCGGCAGCTTTTGAAGCTAGGCTATTTCTATTTCAGGGACAATTTGGGCAGGAAAGGGATAATATTCACTTGTGTGTCACTAAGAACTGCAGCACAGAATGTGCCCTGGACATCAGAGCTGTAATAAGCAATTTTGGCACCCAGGGCAGGGAGCACTTAACATGTCCTCAAATTGACTTTGCAATTCATGATGTGGAAATAATATAAAAAGTAATTAAGATGAACTCAGCTGAATAGAAGCAGGAATTGCTATAGTAACTCACAAGTGGGTGCAATTAACCATGTTCTACAATCTGGTAGCTTCCTATTTTAACTGATTTTTTCTCACTAACTAGGTGCTAAGCTCCTCATTAGTAACCAGGAGTTTCTTCGCAGATTAAAGAACTACATGTTTTTGGCTTTTGAGACTTCTAATTTTCAGAACTCTGTACAAAGCCCCAGTCACCCTGCCTTAGTTACAAACAGCTCTATTAGACCTGAAGTCAAGATACCTGGATTTGAATTCCAAATGAGATGTTTACTAAGATGTTTAACCAAGCACAAGTCATTGAATTTCCCTTCTAAGGCTCAGTTTCATTGGAAAGCAGTTTACATATCATTCAAGGGCTACAAAAATGTGTTACTATTATTGAGCCATGTTAGGCCTTAGTCTTCTGACTCGTCTGCCCCCTGAGATGTTGTGGGGACAAGTGAGAAGGCAGACTGAACAATGCGATTCCCTTAGAAGTATGGATCTGTGATTTTGGAAGTATGGAGAGTTCCGGATGTGGGGACACTCTCTAGTATTGATCAGTCCCTGGGATGCTCCAAGCACTACCATTTTACCTTCCGATACATCCTCAGAAATTCTAGGTCTTATTAAATGCTCCACTGTCAACCCTTGGGATTTCTAGGACTTTCCATCTTCCCTACAGTTGAATTCTCTTACATGTGTTGTCTCCCCCAATTAGAACGTAAGCTACTTGAAAGCAGGGGGACTATTTCACTTTTTCTATTTGTGTCACCAGTGCTTCACAAATGCTTTTTCATAGGGGAGGAGCCAAGATGGTGGAGTAGAAAGATACACATATATTAGCTCTGAACCCACAGCCCATAAAACACCTGTAAAGAAGAACTCCCAACAAATTCTGGAGCAGCAGAAGCCATACAACAATGGAGTGGAGATTTCTGTTCCAGAGAGCCCTGAAAAACTGACATGAAAGGTCCATCACACCCCAGACCTGGAGCGGAGCCAAGCCCTGCCCTGCTCCAAGAGGAGCAGATCCGAGCAGGCTTCAGGAACAGAATCTCTAGCAGCCACAGAGGTCCCTCCACCCACAGATGTGAAAGGTCAGTGAGAGGGTCTTTTCAGCTCGCTGAGAGGGGAATGGGGTATCCCCATAACTCAGGCCCCCTCGGGAGGCAGCAGTGGAGGCTGCAGCAGACAGGGGCTCCCAAAGCAGGGAGGAGCTCAGATCCATTGTTGAAGGTCTCCACATAAACCCCCTGAGGGAACTAAGCCCCGTGTGGTGGCCCAGCCCCAATCTGAGCACCTGAACTTAATCTCACACTGAATAGCAGCCCCACCCCCACCCAAAGCCCTGAGGCTGGGGAGCAGCATTTGAATCTCAGACCCCAAGTGCTGGCTGGGCAGAACTGGAGGCAAGATGGGTGTGGAGAACACACTCAGAAGTCAAGTAACTGGCTGGGAAAACGCCCAGAAAAGAGGAAAAAAATAAGACCATAGAAAGTTACTTTCTTGGTGAACAGATATCTCCTCCCTTCCTTTCTGATGAGGAAGAACAATGATTACCATCAGGGAAAGACATAGAAATCAAGGCTTCTGTATCCCAAACATCCAAAATAAATATTCAATGGGCTCAGGCCATGGAAGAGCTCAAAAAGGATTTGGAAAATCAAGTTAGAGAGGTGGAGGAAAAACTGGGAAGAGAAATGAGAGAGATGCAAGAAAAGCATGAAAAGCAGGTCAACACCTTGCTAAAGGAGACCCAAAAAAATGCTGAAGAAAATAACACCTTCAAAAATAGGCTAACTCAATTGGCAAAAGAGGTTCAAAATGCCAATGAGGACAAGAATGCTTTCAAAAGCAGAATTAGCCAAATGGAAAAGAAGGTTCAAAAGCTCACTGAAGAAAATAGTTCTTTTAAAATTAGAATGGAACAGATGGAGGCTAATGACTTTATGAGAAGCCAAGAAATCACAAAACAAAGCCAAAAGAATGAAAAAATGAAAGAGAATGTGAAATATCTCATTGGAAAAACAACTGACCTGGAAAATAGATCCAGGAGAGACAATTTAAAAATTATGAGACTACCTGAAAACCATGATCAAAAAAAAGAGCCTAGACATCATCTTTCATGAAATTATCAAGGAAAACTGCTCTAATATTCTAGAACCAGAGGGCAAAATAAGTATTCCAGGAATCCACTGATCACCACCTGAAAGAGATCCAAAGAAAGAAACTCCTAGGAACATTGTGGCCAAATTCCAGAGTTCCCTGGTCAAGGAGAAAATATTGCAAGCAGCTAGAAACAATTCAAATATTGTGGAAATACAATCAGGATAACACAAGATCTAGCAGCTTCTACATTAAGGGATCAAAGGGAGTGGAATATGATATTTCAGAAGTCAAAGGAACTAGGACAAAAACCAAGAATCACCTACCCAGCAAAACTGAGTATAATACTTCAGGGGAAAAAATGGTCTTTCAATGAAATAGAAGACTTTCAAGTATCCTTGATGAAAAGACCGGAGCTGAAAAGAAAATTTGACTTTCAAACATAAGAATGAAGAGAAGCATGAAAAGGTAAACAGCAAAGAGAAGTCATAAGGGACTTACTAAAGTTGAACTGTTTACATCCCTACATGGAAAGACAATATTAGTAACTCTTGAAACTATTCAGTATCTGGGTACTTGATGGGATTACACACACACACATGCACACGCACACACTCATAGAGACAGAGTGCACAGAGTGAATTGAATAGGATGGGATCATATCTTTAAAAAAAATGAAATCAGGCAGTGAGAGAGAAATATATGGGAGGAGAAAGGGAGAAATGGAATGGGGCAAATTATCTCTCATAAAAGAGGCAAGCAAAAGATTTTTTTAGTTTGGGGAAAAAGAGGGGAGGTGAGAGAAAAACATGAAGTTTACTCTCATCACATTCCACAAAAGGAAGGAATAAAATGCACACTCATTTTGGTATGAAAACCTATCTTACAATACGGGAAACTGGGGGATAAGGGGATAATCAGGGTGGGGGGGATGATAGAAGGGAGGGCAATGGGAGGAGGGAGCAATTTGAAGTCAACACTCTTGGGGAGGGACAAGATCAAAAGAGAGAATAGAAGCAATGGGGGGCAGGATAGGATGGAGGGAAATATAGTTAGTCTTACACAACACGACTATTATGGAAGTCATTTGCAAAACTACACAGATATGGCCTATATTGAATTGCTTGGCTTCCCAAAGGGAATGGGTGGGGAGGGAGGGAGGAAGAGAAGTTGGAACTCAAAGTTTTAGGAACAACTGTCGAATACTGTTCTTGTTACTAGCAAATAAGAAATACAGTTAATGGGGTATAGAAAGTTATCTGGCCCTACAGGACAAAAGAGAAGATGGGGACAAGGGAAGGGAGGGATGATAGAAGAGAGGGCAGATTGGTGATAGGGGCAATTAGAATGCTTGGTGCTTTGGGGAGGGGGGAAGGGACAAATGGGGAGAAAATTTGGAACCCAAAATTTTGTGAAAATGAATGTTAAAAGTTAAGTAAATAAATTAAAAAAGAAAACAAATGCTTTTTCATTCACTTATTCATTCACCAATTCAGATCAGTGTGATGTAAGAAAAAAAAACAAAAACATTGGAGCCAGCAGGCATAGAATCAAATCCAGGCTCTATCACTTCTACCTGTATAAACTTGAGGTGGTAACTCAACCTCTGTGAGCCTCATTTCCATTATCAGTTATTAAAAAGTGAACTAAAGGACCTCCAAGTCCCTTCCAGAGTCAAACCTATAACTCTATCACAGAAGGTAACTAAATTGTCTATTGCTCAGATAACTAGCTTCTCCCAGAGTCTGAGAGGTGTAAGAGACCTCAGTAGCCTCCCAGCTCAATCTGTATCCAAAAATGATCCCCCCTATCTCACGCCCAACAATTGGTTATCCAGTTTCTGCTTAGAGACATTAAGGAGGAGGAGGAAGTCCGCCCTCCCTTGCAAGGCAGTCCATCCCATGCAGATCCCTGTAGGGAGAATTTGAATCAACACTCCTATTACAAAATTTGAGAATGCTTTGAAGGATCCATGATTTTGTCAATGTGGAGAATTAAATCCAAAGGAGATGACTTAAGCAGATAGAGTTTATGGAGTTGGTCTACAGGCAATCAGCTAGTAAATGCCTGAGGTGAAATTAGAGCTAAGGTTCTTCTTTTGATAAGCATCTATTAAACACCTACCATGTGCTAGTCACTGTGATGAGCACTGTACCCAGATTATGCTTTTATGTTGCATCATAATGCTATATACATAGATATAGATATATCTCATATGATATATGCATATATCATATGTGATATATATCATGTATAATGTATGTAACTCTTTTCTCTTCAAAGTCCTAAAGTAGTCCTATTCTACTATGGACTTGGTTACTGTAAACAATTATAATCTATTCTCCTATTCCACTAGTTCTGTGATTTATTTACTTGGTAACTAAGATTCAAGTCTTGAAAATGTATCATTTCTTTAGAAGAACTCATCAATTAAGAGTTCTGTTTTCAGCATCTGTAACACCTGTACATTGTGACATGTAGTCTCGCCCATCTGTGTACCTATATCCTCTCAGGAATATTCTTTCTATCTTATAGGATCCATGTTTGCCAAATACTCAGGATATATAACTTCTTCCACCCCGGACTAAATAGTCTACATCATATAATAGCCATCTGTAAGAGATGGAGAGCAAACTATCCCCAACACAGATGCAGCTCATTGTCAACAACCTGTCAGATCATTTCCATTCAGAGAAGGTTATGATGCTGTCTCTATTTCATTACATGGAAAATGTCAGGATTCTAGGTTCCAGTAACACTCTCGTGGCTGGCAAGTAAATTGTGCAAGTGCTTTCATATGCAGGTTTCAGAATGAAAGAGTTTCAAGAAGGAATGAATTTTTTTCTTTTGAATAAATGTCATTATTTTGAAGATTACAGCTGTTGCAAGAAGGGAAGAACACAGAAAAATTTCAGCCTATCGCTGATGGTCCATTATTATGTGAATTATAGGATCTCAGATCTAGAGTTGGAAGGGACTTCAAGGGCCACCTGGCCCACCCCTTCATTATACAAGTGAGGAAACTGATATCCACAGGGGCTAACTGATTTGCCCAAGGATACTCAGGTAGTATGTCAAGAGAAGTGACAAGCTCCCAAAGTCTACTGTGAAAAGGAGTCAAAAGCATCGTGGATTTGGAGCTGGAAGTTACCTTGGAGGTCAATTGGTCCAAACTCCTCACTTTACAGATGAGTAAACTGAAGGCACAGAAAGGTTAAATGATTTGCCTAATGTCAGCCGGGTAACAGATGGAGGAGTAGGAATTTGAGCCATGTTAACAAATCTTTCTACCACCCACAGCCATTCAGTTGTTATGGGATCATGACTGTTACTAAATTGACTTCAAAAAGCAATTTTCACAAATTCCACTTTAAATTTCACTGTATGTACTTTAGAATCATACCAAGATCAAACTAGAAAGGGAGAGTGTGGAAATGACTGATGGGCAGATTTAGGCTCAATATAAGGAGGAGAGTATCATCAGTGATGAAAGGGACATTTTGCAAATGATGGAAGTGAAGCCCAGGAAGGATTATTGACTCGATCTAGGTCACACAGGTAGTAAGTGGAAGAGATGGGATTTGAAATCAGGTTCTCTGAACAACTAATAAGTTACAAGCTATCCAAGTTAAGATAGGGCCACTTTAGGAGGTAACACCAACAGCAATTAGGATTTGTATAGTACTCTAAAGCTTACAAAGAATTTTACACATCTTTTTGAATCCTTACAACTACCCTATAACGTCGGTACTGCTGTTATGCTTATTTTACAGAGGGGGAAAGTGAGACAGACAAGGGCTAAGTGATTCGTCCTGGACCGCACATTTGTAAGTGTCTGAAGTAGGATTTGAACTCAGGTCCTCTTGACTCCAGGACTAGAGTTCTGTCCTCTGTTACTGTCCATCTAACTGCCAAGATGGCAATCTCTTCCTCAGGAAAGATCTTTCTCAAAGGCTCAGTGATCATTTTTTGGGACTTATAGAATGGATTCTTATTTTGCTGTAAGCTGAGCTCTTGGGTCCATTTCTTCTCTGAGTGGCTGAGTGGGACAAACTGTTCATCAGGTGAGGAGGCACATCCAGGTCATCTACTTATATCCTGGCAATTTCCTACAATATTTAAATTGAAAGTTACAAACACTCGAGGCCCCAAATTCTCCTTTCAGATAATTTGTATCCCCAAAGATAATAGATCAAAAATGATGTTATGACCGTTTTCCTATTCCCCTCCTCCAGGCTGAAATCATTCTGTTTTTACTTAGCATATATTTTTTTCTTTACATGTATATTTCCCCTTCACCTGAATGTGAGTTCTTTAAGGGCAAAGGGTATTTCGTTTCTATATTTGCATAGCCAGTATCAACTCTCGTTCTGTTAGGAAGACACCATTAATCAACATGAAATCTATCTGTCCAACCTAACAAAAGCCACAACTTTTATTTAGTGGATTTACTACCTAGCTCAGGCTTTATTTTAGGGGCAGTTTGGCCCCAAACTCCATTTCAGAACTGCTTGAAGATGAGAACAGCTGGTAAACTTCCTTTGATATTTGGCAATATCTGAACATCTGATTTGATGAACCGAGCAACATTTCAAGAGATTCTGAATATGTGTAAGTAGTAATGCCGCTAGTTCAGAAAGAATTCACTTTTAATTGCTCTGCTTTGTTGCAAAGATGCAGTGCGAAGATTTCAAACGTCTTTTAGCTGCCCAATCCTTTATGTTTTCATCAGGGATCCTACCTTCAGCTGCCTTAACAGTGGTCCAGGATAAGGAAAGAATTACTCATTGCCCTGGTCAGACCCTACCGTAGAGTATGGTGTTCAATCCATTTAGGAAGGGTGTTGATAGGGTAGGGAGTTCCCAAAGGGGGTAACCAGGGTGAAGATGGGTGTCAAGATCATGTAATGGATATTGCTTTATAGGACTATGCATGTTTAGCCCAGAGAAAAGAAGACATTAAAGAAACATCATAGAGTAGCTGTCTTCAAGTATTTAAAGGATTGTTGCTTGAAAGAATGGTTAGGACTGCTCTTCTTGGCTCCAGGGGCAGAACTGGAAGAAAGTGGGTATTAGTTGTAAAGAAGTAGACTTGATGTCAGGAAACATCGTAGCTTTCCCAAAGTGGAAAGGGTTTCTTTCAGAGACAATTGGGTTGCCCTCATTGGAAACCTTCAAGCAAAGAGTGGGTGGCCATTCCTCGAGAACATTTTAGAAGGCATTCCTGCTCCTCTCAGCTCCTTTTCACCTCTGAGATTCAGCCATTCCAAAATCCCTCCAACAGTGCCCTTTACACCACACAAGGTACTCTATTGAATCTAAGATTTAGAACTGGAAAGAACTTCAGATGCCACCTAGTCCAATCCCTTCATTTCACATACGAGGAAACTGAGGTTCCTGGTTATCAAGTGACTTAATCAAGGTCACACCACTAGCGCACTGGCAAAATTTGAACCTGACTCCAGCATCAGTAGTCTTTCCACTCTGGCAACTAGATAAACAGAACCTTTCATATTTTCTTCACCCTAATTTTTTTCTCCTGGAACTTTTTTTAGATCCACAGAGTTCCATTAGGGATTAGGGGAGCCTATCCGAAAAATCACCAAAGTAATGGTTCTAAAAGACACATGCCTTGTATTTCAAGGAGGTCAAAGACAAAGAAATGTCAAATATCCATCAAATATTTGTAGTCGCTCTTTTTGTGGTAGCAAAAAAAAATTGGAGATAATGTAATTGACCATTGACTGAAGAATGGCATGACTGTAACATAAGAAATGATAAATATGTAGAATTCAGATATATATATGTATATATATATGTATATATACAGAGTAAAATAAGCAGAACCAGGATGATATAATGGAAATACGACCATATAAAGGGGAAAATAACAAACAAAAATGTAGCCTATGTAATTATAATGACCACCTATGATCCTGAAGGAAAGCTGGCAAAATGCACCTCCCACCATTCTTTGAGGAAATAGAGGGCTATGAGTATGGAACTTTGCATACATGTCAGATTTGATTAATGTATCTATTTTGCTAAAGTGTTTTTTTTTATTTTTTCTAGTGATGGCTCAATGAGTAAAGACAAAAAAGAGAAATATCCAGAAATAAAGGTGATTAACAGAAATTAAATATGTGATATACATTTTTATATATTTGTCAATATATAAAAATACAATAAAAATAAGTAAATACAATAAAAAGTAAAATTAAATTAAATCTAAAAATTGTTTTCAAAGCTTTAAGAGCAAATGGACATTGTGCCAGTTCTTTCTGGCTGCTGATTAAGTTATGGCTTCTGTGACCATTAAAGAGCAGACTAGAGAAGTTGATGTCATTTTCTTTCTCGACCATATTGTAACAGCCCCAGGGAGACATTAGCTTGACATCAACAAAAAATGAAATAAAATAAAGTAAAGCCTAGCACGCATACCAGAAGGTAGTAAGTCATCCTTTGAAGCTTGTAGGGAGAATTATACTCTCCTAGGTCTGTGCAAGGGCCAAACTCTCCTCTGTCCAAACTCAGTCCCTCTTCTATTTATCACAGTTGTGGCCCAAGCGGCTTCTGCCAAGGCCTGAGCCTGATTCTCTACGGAAAATTGCAGAGAGATACTGTAAATGGCTTGTTTGGGGCAGACTTGCTGACCATCCTATTTACTCCATGATATCTGCTTAGTAATAAAAATCAGTTCACTTTTTTTTACCCAGTCCTGTTCAATTCATTCTCATTTAAATCTATTTGCTTGTCTGCTCCACACCTTCATAGGGATTCCGTTATTGTACACGTGTGGGGTTTGAGAGTGTGCTTTAAGTATCATGTGATGGTGCAAAATCTGGTGCATTGACACTTAGGAGAGGATCTGATATTTTTTCTTAAGCACAGACTACAAATTGGCCAAGTCTAATATCCAAACACTGAACATTCATTCCATTCTCAGTTAGCTATATAACACTCAAATATGTTTAAATACTTCAATTTTTATAACCCTGATTCCTATTACAATCCATTGTACCATGCTGATCTAGGAGGAGCATTGGATTTATGGACAGAGAACCTGGGTTCAAATCCTACTTGTCACTTTCTACCTGTGTATCCTTGAGCATGTCCTTTAAAAATTTTGGGCCTCCCTTTCCTCATTCAAAACAAAATGATGGTTGAACTGGGTGGTCTCTAAGGCCCATATTATTGATCTTTTCACACCTACTGAATTTGTGGATAATGTAAAAGAGAATATATGTAATCTGTTATATTTTTTTCTAATATTACACACAAAAGTGTCAATAAACAAATCCAGGGTCATGGATAGAGCATTGGACTTGGAATCATGAAACCCCACTCACTTCTAACATTTACTAACTGTGATATTGGGTAAATTATTAAATTCCTCTGACCTTTGGTTTCCTCACCTGTCAAGTGGGTAATACCTCCCTCATGGAGATTTGGCAAATAAAATATAAGGTGTCACAAAAGTCTTTGAGCAGTTTTGAGCCAAAAGTCTTCAAGAAGTAACTCCTCTAAGTCTTTTGGGACACCCTGCATTACACATAATGGTCTTTGCAAATTTTAAAAGTGCTACATCAATGTCAGCTATTATTGTGTCTCTGGATAGCCTAGAAGCCTATGCAAACAATTCGATTAATATAAGGCGTAGTGATAATGGAAGCCATGTGTCAGATCGGTTCCAAAATCAGACAGCAAGCCTAAGCAGGGTGCTGAAGGATCTGGAAACAAGAGACCAGGGACAAAAGTTAATCTTTTTGTTTCTATTTCTGAATCACTAATTACATTTAACTAATTAATAATTCAGTGTTCTGAATTATTTGGGCAACTCTTCATTAATGGAATCAAAGCTGATAATTAAGGTGAGGATCAGGGATCTTCTCCAGAGACAGAGAGCCCAGATGAGCAGAATGAAAAAGGCATCATTTTATATTCTCTCTATATAAATAGGCTATGAATATTGATAGGAGCACATGGTGTACAGAAGTATGGGAACACCAAGTTCTGTCTTTGTTCAGATCCAAAAATCGGAAGACGAAAGTCCCACACGCTCCTACTACCATTCATCAATTCACATGACTCTCCGTTTACAAGGTTACTTTGTAACTTGCTTTGTAACTTACTTTGTAAGTTTCCTTTTACATGGCCGCTGGACAGGATGTGGGAGTATTTGCACAGTACTTTCTGGGTTGTCATTTTTTTGATGATGTACCTGCCATCTTAGACTTCGGAGTTGTCTCCAATGTGTTTTCGGTGCTATAGGAACAGTTGAACCAAGAATAATGGTGAGCCTCAGCTGACTTGTCTAGCCTACTGTCTTCCAGTGTGTCTTCATGCCTTATGCTTCTCTGTCTGTCCCCTCAAGGCTGCGCTCAGGTATCATACCAGTCAGACTTTTCTGAGCACAAGGCAACCATCTGTTGCCTCTAGAATAAAATATGGCATGTTCCAAAAGTCTTGCTGCAATTTTAAACTATTAAAGTATTAAGATTTTAAGTACACCCAGTATAAAATCAGGTTGGCTATATAAGTCCTGCCTAACTTTCTTGTTTTATTGAAACTTCGAAAGCAACGAGGTGGTGCACCAAATAGAGAGCTAAGCTTGGAGTCAGGAAAACCTTAGTTCTGCTTAGTTCTACCCTGACCTCAAACATTTAAGAACTGTCTGACCCTGGGTAAGTCACTTAATCTGTTTGCTTCAGTTTCCTCAATTGTAAAATTAGGATAATAATAGCATATATCTTCCAAGGTTATTGTGAGAAGCAAATGAAATAAAATTAGGAAATTGCTTAGTCTAGTACCTCACACATAGTAGGTACTTAATAAATGCTATGTTTGGGTTTGGGTTTTTTTTTTAAGAACAGCAATAGAATTGGCTCTAAATACAGTCATCTGGATAACACATTTCAACTAGTTAACATCAGGGAGTATTCTTTTAATTATCTACTAGAACTTCCGTTCCATAGTGTAATAGAGTGGCCTTTTTCTTACTTGACTCCATGCATAACCCCTACAGCCTCCTTTGTAGTTCAAGGATCTACCAGTTTTTGATTTTCCGACTGGGGAATTCAGACTCAGTGATGAGTCAAGCTCCACCCCCATGGGATTAGACCCACCACTTATTTATTATATAATATTTTTGAGGGATTTTCCTCCCATATAAAAGAAATATATGCGTTAAGTTTTTTGAATGTTGAATTAAAATATGTCATTGACCTCGTAGCTTGCCTGTTAAAAGTTCAACCCTTTTCCCCCTATGTAAATTTTATAAGAAGTCATATTGTGAAGGTTTCCCCTTCAATCCACCCCAAACTCTCCTTCTCTCCTCCAGTTAATAGTAGTGTCTCCTAAGGTATTTCTCAGGATAATTATTAGCACTTACACTGGACAGGTTGCTCATTGTATGATAACAGCAACCTCCTAAGACTGTAAATGTATCTTACTCTCAACCTTATTATGAGAAACTGACTCTTATCAGTCATCCATCCAGAAAAGACTGGGAAGGGCATTGGATATATGTTATATCCAGGCAACCCACAAGACTAATCATGAATTCAGAAAGACAGTGGCCTAAATAGCCCCATATATAAAGTGAAATTAACAAATTAACACCCTCCAAATTTTCAAGGCCAGATGGAAGACAAGATTCATTGCTGATGTAAAGGATTTTTGTCTATATAAGCAAGAATGACCTGGCCTCAAATTAAACTCTGCCAGAGATTTAGCTGCCTAAGATTCTCTCTGCTAAGGATGCAGTTCTAGGGAAGAGCAGTAAAGCTGCCTTCTCTTCATAGGTATGGGTGCTAACCATCCAGCTAATCACTGGAATTCAAACCCTTTTGAGGCAATAATTTAACCATTTAAACACCTGGCTCATGATTGAAATGTATTTTTCGAATTGTAGAACCACTCTAGATCCAAGTTAATCCTAACTCCAGACAGGTAAGCAAGTACCTATTCATACACGTGGCCATCTATCTTACCTAAAAGAGTCTCCAATGATGGAGAAACTATGACCATTTTTCATCCACCTTCTTTTATTTTTATCATGTATTGTATACATCCATCTGAATACATCCATCACCAGCTTTTTCAGATAAGTAAGCAAGAGAAAAGAAGGAACTAGTTGGCTAGGTAGTATAAGAGATAGACCACTGGCTCAGTAGTGAGGAAGACTCAGTTTCAAATTCTGCCTCAAATACTTGCTTTGTGACCCTGGATAAGTTGCTTGGCCTCTCAAACTCAGTTGCCTCATCTGTAAAATTGGACTAATAACAGCAACTACTTCCCAGGATTGTTGAGGGTTAAATTAAATAATAATTGTTAAGTGTGTAGCACAGTAATAGTAGTAGTACTACTGTTACTACTACTACTATTGAGTTGTTATGAGAATTAAATGAGATAGCATATGTAAAGAGCTTTGTGAACCTGAAAACATTCTATAAATACTAGCTATTATTAATTCAGGGTATTCAGTAAGCTTTAGTAGCTCAAAATTGTGCAAAGAGTTTTGAGACACCATATGTTATATATAAAGACATAATCCCTGCTCAGCAAGCCCTTACTGTGCACACAAAGGACTCCAGAAATTTTAAGCCCAAAAACCTGTCCCCCTACCTTTGCCCTTCCCCACTAGCTCCTCCAAAGAGTACTGAGGGTTCTCAGTAGAGACAGATGATTTCTTCAGACACCCATCATGCTAATTCTTAAGCCACATCTGGCCTGTTAAGATTGTAGTGACCCCAGTTCTTAAGTCCTCGCCCCATGCATTCACAGAAAGCATGTCTTTAAATGATTTTTTAATCCCATAGAACATGAAAGTAGAGAGATTGTTGACCTTTGTAACAACTGGGTTTTCACCTAGATGGTGAATGTCTGTATCTTTGTAATTTATTTTTAATCACAATTAAATAATAATGGCACAGAATGACTGATGAACAATTGGCCATTTCTAACCCTGAATGAATCAAAATTTAAGGCTCCTTGCTAGTATCACTTAGGACTTTATAACATGTAAATCTTTAAGGGTGGGTCACAATTTGGATTTAATAAACTTTCTGTATCTCAGATATGCTATTTGAATGTCCAAAACTCTAATTTGATAAACATTTTATAGCATTTTTTTCATAACAGAAAAGAACGAGTAATAAGGTCATTAGGAGTCAGAATGATGGTTTCCTGAGTTGGCTCCAAATCCCAGGTCAAACCTATTGTCAATAAAAGGAATATTTATTAGGAATGGAATCCATTGAGAGGAGAAAGAAATTTCTGGCATATCAATGTAATATTATCACACTAGAAGAAACAATAGATAGGAAAAATTCAGAGAAAAATTGTGTAAAAGAAGGGTTTTATGACCAATTGCAAATAGAACCATGGGAACCACAGCCACACTGACTATAGAAATGTAAATGAAAATAATGTTTAAATGTAGATGAACTTTGATTAAATGTGATGTTCAATCTTTTTGCCAAAGAAGAAATATTGAAACATATCTCCCTCCTCCAGGTACAGAGGTATGTAACTATGGTGTAGAATCTTACATATATTGGTTTGAGATTTTTTTCAACGTTACAAGAAAAGGTATAGAGGATTTTAAACTTCCCATCATCCCATCAACTGGTGGCAATGTCTAATTGTGTACCAGAAACAGACTAGACAGAAATTCACCGCCTAAATAAAGGTATGGCATTAAAGCTACACTGTATCAGAGGGGAACATTTTAAAGATTCCAGAAAAAGACCTTCTAGAGATTGTGAGTTTCTCTTTGCATTTTAAGTTGAAGCCTGTAATATGGACATTTATTTTGCATGACTTCATATGTCTAATTGATATTCCAATGCTTATTCTTCTTGAAGGATGGAGGGGGGAAGGGAGATAATTGAGAACTCAAAATTTTTTGAAAATGAATATTAAAAATTAAGTAATTGGGTGTTCCCTGTACCTTGTATGTACTGGTGGGAAAGTGGATCGCGGACTTTGGATGGAATCTTTGTGCCAACTACCAACCACTCTGCTATAGTAAATTTCCATTTTCTGCAAGCTAAGTATGATTGACTAAATAATATCAACTAATGATATTGGAGAGAACATGGTGGAATGGGGGGTCTCGCCAATTGCATTTGAAATATACACCTAACCTTTCAGACTACCCCTTGGGCCCTGGGGGGCTGCAGTAACCATGCTCTGGGGTTGGGAGAGGAGCTTCAGAATCTACCCTACAAAAATATTTAAGACCTGCATCTTATACTCTTATTCCCCATGGAATCATACTTCTAGAGCTAGAAAGAACTACAAAGGTCATTAGTCCAACCCTTCATTTTACAGACAAGGCAACTGAGGCCCAGAGAGGTTAAATAACTTGTCCAATGTGACACCAATAGTGACCATCAAAAGTAACATTTGAACTCAAGTTGTCTGACTCCCAAACCAGCGTTCTTTCCACTGATTATTCTGCCTTTATTAAACAATAAATTGAAAGGAAATGTCAATATACAGGAAAATGTCAACGTACATATATTTCCTTGAAAAATCAGTTTTCCTCTTATATTGGCAAAAGTTGAAGGGTGGTTTTTTTAGCTGTTGTGTAAATGAGTAAAATGAGTAAATGTGTAAATGAGCCAAAACTGCGTTTGACTCAACTGGTCAATTACTGTATGATGAATCTGAAAAGAACTTGATAACATTTACATGTTTTACACTTTCTGGAAAAGAAGTTTCCTACAGAAGAAACCCTCATCGATGTTTATACTGACATTTCTGTGGCTTCTGGGGACATTTGCATTGCTAATGTGCCTGATTTTGCTTTGCCAATCAATGGCTTTTCCATTATTCAGTCATTCAACAAACATTTGTTGAATATCTGTGATTTTCCAGACACTGTTTTAGATGCTTTAGGAAAGAAGATACATTAGAAATATATTGAAAGAGAAAGTGCACTGACTCAGGAATCCAAGACAAACATTTTAAACTTAGCTCTGTCATTATTTGCATGATCCTATATGTTATTTACCTTCTCTAATTCTATTCCATCATCAACCATAAATGAATGAATAAATGAATGAAAAAGCACTTATTACATGCAAAGTACTTGACATACAAATATAGAAGAACAAAGCAGCCCCTGCTCTCAAGGAACTCACATTCTATTTGAGGAGAGGACACATAGAAAAAATTTCTGCTATAATTCAGATGGAAAGATTCCATCGTCCTTAGGCTACAGCAGTGAAACTGATGGTAATGCCTCTTCTTTAATGCCATTTTACTGTTGGTCACACCATTTGACAGGGCTAAGGATTTAGGTAAGAAGAAAGACTCACATTTACAAAGTGCACTAAGGTTTATGAAACACATTACGAACATTACCTTCTTTGTTACTCTCAGTAAGTTTGTGAATAGGTGCAATTTCATTCTCATTTTACACATGAGGAAATTGCACATGAATACAGTCCCAACGGTGGCCAAAAGCTAGGCCAGCCCCTAGCTTAACAGAAAAAGAAGAAAGGGATATTCTGGGTCAGGTCCAGCAGGGCATACGACACTAGAAAGAAAAGAAAACCATAAGCAAAATTCAGTCTGAGTGGTCTCTGAGAATCAGTTGCAGAAAGCTAATATAGGAATAATCCCTTAAGCCCAGTAGTAGAGGGGATGACGACTCTGGGCAGAGCCTACAGCAGGTAAAAGTCCTTGTAGTCTGTAACAGGAGGGACAACCCCCCCATATAGAGTCTAGCACCAGAGCAACCCCAGAATTCTACAATGCGGTAACTTCTTCTGGTCCACCATACACAATGTGAAGTAGACCCACTCACACCATTCAGTTGTAGAGCTTGACACAAGGGCAGTCCCCCAGAAAAGCAAACCCAAGAAAAAATTTAAAATTCCATGAACAAATACCTTGGTTTGGTAGATGCCCTGGAGGCACACAGCAGAAGGGATAACAACACCACAACAAGTCCAGGTAATGCCTCCAAGGGAAAAAAAAGTCCTAATCATAGGAACTGTAGGAGTACCTGGAGGAAAGAAAATAAGAGATATGGAATGGAGAGTCTACAGCGGAAAGGAAGACAAGGAAAACTGATACTTTAGAACAAGTGGTGGAAAATATTACTCAAGAAATGAATGGCCTGAAAATTAGAATAGGACATATAGGAAACAACTCAACAATGCAATAAGAAATATCCAAACAAAATCAAGAAAGATTTTGGGGGGGAAAAGGAAAGTTTAAGAAATAAATTTTTTAAATTGACCTGGAAGACAGGTCAAAGAGAGATAGTTTTAAAATCATCAGACAATCTGAACACTATGACACAAAAACATCTGGATATCATATTTCAGCTAATTGTAAATGAAAATGCCCAGAACTTCTAGAAGTAGAGGATAAAAATAAAAATGTGGGACGGCAGGAGAATCCACTAGTCACCTCCAGAAAGGAACTCCAAATGAAAACTCCCAGAGCATCATAGCCAAAAGCCCAAGCTTCCAAAACAAAGAAATATAGTACAAGCAGCCAGAAAATGAGTTTAAATACCAAGAAATAACCATAAGGATTATGCAAGGCTTAGTAACACCACTATAAAGAAGAGGAAAGCTTGGAATATGAGATAAAGGTTTATAACCAAGGATAAACTATTTTGCAATAATAAGTATAATTCTACAGGAAATAAAATGGACTTTTACAGGATTTCCAAGCATTCCGAATGAGATCAAAAGTGAGTAGACATCGGAAATGGAAATGCAGGCACCAAGAGAAACATAGAAAAGCACACATATTTAAAGGGAATGTATAAGATGAATTGTTTACATATTAATGATAGATAAGAAATAACTATTTCTTAGAACTATAATATTTTTAATGGTCATAGAGAAAGGTTAAAATAACAGTAGGTCTGTGAATAATTTTGTTGTGTTCTCAATAGTCTAAGGAGAGGACAAAAATGGGAGGGACAGGGAAATATGCTAAGGAAAAAAGCAGGAGTAAGGTGAAAGAATCACTGTTGTGAATACAGTTCTGTAAGATGAAGGATGTATAACAATGGAAAAAGCAGTAGGGAGAATGGGAATCCTCTCAATCAGTATCCAAACTTAATATTTATGCACCTAAAAACATAGCATCTAAATATTAAAGGAAAAGTTAATCAAATCGGAAAAAGAATAGAAGGTAAATGTTTACTGGTGAAGATCTTTAATATATCCCTTTAAGATCCAGATGAATCTAACCAGAATCATAACCAATATTTTTAAAATTAAGGACCTGAATAGAACCTGAAAAAAAATTGAGAAGACAGATTTCTGGAAACTACTGGATGGGAATAAAAAGGACTTTAACGTATTTCTAAGATGTACATTTACAAAAACTTGATCATGTACTGGGATCTAAAGACCTCACCCTCCAAAAATTTAGAAAAGCAGAAATACAAAATGCATTATTTATTTATCACAATTTATATAATATATATAATTTATATGCAATAAAGACTCAAAGAAAGCCTATTAATAAAGAATTAAAAAGTGATTATAGACTCTCATTATTTTAAAGAACTGATAAGTAAAAGAACAACTTATCAAAGTAATAACAAATTTCATCAGAAAGAATGACAATAATGGAACAACAAACAAAAACATATGGGTTTCAGCTAAAATAGTTCTTGGGGAGAATTTGTGTCTAAACAAAAGAAAATGCAATTTAATGATTTGAGCATGTAATTTAAAAAAAAGGTAAAAATTCCCAACTAAGTAGCAAAGTAGAAATCCTGAAAATTAAAGAGATAAATAAAATTGAAAACAAAAAACTATTGAATTGATAAATAAAATTAGGAGCTATTTAAAAATAATAAATAGTATAATTTTTCAAATAGCAAAGAGAATCAAATTGTTCATCTCAAAAATGAACAAAGAGATCTTACAACAACTGAGGAAGAAACAAAGAAATTTATCAGAAAGTATTTGGACCAATTATACGATAACAATAATGAAAACTTAGAGGAAATGGATGGAGATACTTACAAAAATGTAAAATCAGCAGATTAACAAAAGAAGTCACTATTTAAATAATCCAAAATCAGAAGAAAAATTTGAACAACCCATAGACAAACTCTCAAAGCGGGAGAAATCTCCAGGACCAGATGAATTTACAAGTGAATTCTATCAAACATTCAAAGAAAAATTAATTCCAATACTAATTCCAATATTAATTTCTATCCAGATGGTTTATACTATTTGCAATAATAAGGAAGACATTGTTCCAGTTTCGTCATATGGTATAAATATGGTCTTAACATTTAAGCCAATGAGATACAAAGCAGACCAATATAGCTAACGAATATTAATTCAAACATTTTAAATAAATTATTCATGAGTGAGAGTAAAAGCAGTATACACTAGAAAAGCAGGTTAAATGCAGATTTGGTTCTACATAAATAAAAATACAATGTATGATAAATACAATAAACTATGTCGATAGTATAAATAGTAAAAAGAAACAAAAAATTATGTCATATATTGATAGGGATTTTGACAAAATTCAACACTCATGTCTATTAAAAACTCTAGAAAATCATAGAAATAAATGTACTTTTCCTTAATTTAATAAATAGCAGTGCATATCTAAATCTAAGAACAAATACACTGTGTAATGGAAAAAAGGTAGAGGCCTTTCCTATAAAATTCGGGGTGAAGTGAAATTATCATGACTATTCATTAATTTAGTGCTAAAAACACCAGGTGTAGAAATAAGACAAGAAAAAGAAATGGAGACAATAAGCATGGATAAAGACAGACACAAAGTTACAATGTTATGGATAACATCGTGTACTTAGAGAACCCTAGAGAGTCAAAAGAAAATTATTTGAAATAATTAACAGTTTCAGCAAAGCTGCAGGATGTAGATAAATTCACAAAAATCACCACCATTCCTGTACGTAACCAACAATACCCAGCAAGAACTAGAAAAATAAATTCAATTCAAAATAACTACAGGAACTATAAAACATTTGGGAGCATATCTGCCAAGATTCACCCAGTGACTGTATGAATGTAACTATAAATCACTCTTTGTAGAAATAAAAATAGACCTAAATTATTGGAGAAACATCCATGGCTCACGGTCAGACTGATGACAATGCTATCCAAATTTATTTGTTTATTTAGTAGCAAATCCCCAAAAGAATATTTTATAAAGCTAGAAGAAGAAGAATGAAATTCAACTAGATAAAAGGTCAAGAATCTTCATAATTTTTTAAGTGAGAAGGAAGGGGTTCTTTAAGTAACTGATCTAAAACTGTACTATAATGTAGTAATCATTAAAAACAATTTGGTACATGTTAAAAATAAACAAATAAAGTAGGCAAGTAGAGCCAATTAGATACACAGCAAGGAAAAGAAAACAAACACAGTTAGCATATTTTTGGTAAACCAAAAGATTCCAGTTACCGGGAAAAGGATTATTTGACCAAAAAAAAATGTCTAGGAAAACTAGACATCAATCTATCAGTAAATAGGTTGAGATTAACAAGTCACAACATACACCAAGATCAGCTCCAAATGGATATATTAACAAAATATTTTTTTTATCACATCATTAACAAATTGGAGGAATAAGGAGGAAATTATGCTTCAGATCTACGGATATGGGAAGAGTTCATTGCCAAATAAGTGATAGAGAGGATCGTACAAAATAAAATGGACAATTTTGATTATGTAAAATTAAAAAGTGTTTGCACAGGAAAATCTAATGCATGTCTTAAAAAAAGGAAAAATACATAGATGGTTGAGAAAGAATCTTTGCAACAAATTTCTCTAATAAAATTCTTATTTCAAGATATGAAAGGAAATGATTTAAATTTATGACACATTCCCCATATAAGATAAATGGTCAACTGCAAATGAGCAAGTAGTTTTCAAAGGAAGAAATCCAAGCTATTAATAATCATATGCTCTAAATGATTAATCATTGGACAAATGTAAGTAAGGCAAATTTGAGGTGCCACCTCGTAATTATCAGATTGGCAAATATGACAAAAGAATCAAATGACAAATGTTGGAGGGGCTGTGGGAAAACATGTACTCTAGTGGACCATTATTCATGCTGCGAATTGGTTCAGCCATTCTGAAAAGCAGTTTGGGACCATGCTTAGAAAGTTACCAAACTGTACATACCCTTTAGCCTAGTTATTTCCCTATAAGGTTCATACCTTCAAAGTAATCAAAGAGAGAGAAAAGACTCTATCTGTACAAAAATATTTACAGGAGTTCTTTTTCGTGGGTAAATCGGGTTGTTTATCCACCTTTGGTGTCCACTTTCATCCAACTTCCATCTATGGCTCCAAGCAGTGGGCACACTCTGGTAAAACCTTTTGGTGAATGGACTGAACCTGCATGACAGTAACCAGCAGGTCTTAAACCTATTGGTGAAATAGGGAGATATCTATCCCAAGTATGTGAAGACTTCCCCCAGCAGAATGATTGAATGAGAACAATCTGTTCCAATGGCCATAAAGGCAGCTGAAGCAGGTGCTGTGGAGCATTTAGAGCTTTGTCAGGTATCAAAGATGCCAGGGTCATCCAGTGCATCCTGGGCTATCACCTGCAATCTTGACTTTGTCCTGCCACTGGACTTTGATGACTCAGAAAGAGTGAGGCTGACAACTCTGCCTCCCTTACATCCAATTCCCATGCAAGTCAAGACCCATGTTGTCACTGGACCTCTTCTAAAACAAAGGACCAACAGCAACCACAACAACACTGGAAATTAGCAGGGCATCTTGCTGAGGAAGGGCTAAATAAATTGTGGTATATAAATGTAATCAAATAGTATTGTGCCACAAGAAATTATGAAAGAAGGACAATTTCAGAGGACATTGAGAAGCCCTCTGTGAACTGATGCAAAGAAAATTGAGAACAAGAACAATTTACCCAAAAGCAACATGATAGAGAAAAACAACTTTGAAAAAGTTGAGGAATCTTATCAATACAATAATCAATAACAAGTCCAAATGAATGAAAATGAAACATACCATGCCCCTCCTGACAGAGAGTTAATGAAGTTAAGTAGGAAGAGACATACGTTTTCAAACATGGGAATTTGTAGCTTTGTAGTAAGGCTTTTTAAAAAATTTTTCTCAATGAGATAGAAGAGTAAGGGAAGGGACATATTAATTTTTAAATATTTATTATTTGAGAAATAAAGTAACCTATTTTTAAAGAATGTGGTTCAACAGATAATAAACCACCGGAGCAAGATTTTAAAAGAACATAAAATAAAAATTGATTTGAAAAGAAAGCTCAAGCTTGATATTTCAGAAACTTTAATTTTAAGAGGAATAAAAAAAAATTAAAGAAGAAATAAGGGATATAAAACATGAATCAAAAAAGAAACATTCAGAATAGACAGAAAAGAAAGATAATTAGTTAAGATAACAAGGTTTTGAAAGAATCTTTCTCAGAAAAAAAAGCTAAAGAAAAAGTTGGAGAGGAAATGAGAAGGGAAGTTTTGAATGAATCATTTTACTGAGAGAGTAAAAAGGGAGGGAAAGAAAAAAGGGGAGGAAAGAAACAGCATTGAAAAACACAAGAAAGAAGAGAAACCAATGATTTAAAAATTAGCAAATGATGGGAAGGAGTGAGGGAAGAGGGAGATAGCCTCCTGGAATAGAGTTGCATCAAAGCAAAGCTAATCATAGGAACAAAAAAAAAACCCTAAAACCAAAAAGAAAGCACCAATGGAGAAAGCCAAAAACCTAACTCTAATGCCACTCAATGTGAAAGGAATAAACAATTTACTAAAATGAGAGGGCTGTACAAGTTGCTTACAAGAAATACATTTAATCAAATAAATAGAAAATAAAATTGAGATGCTAGAAAAAATTACTATGTATTAAGTGAACCAAAAAAGCAGCAGTTACAATCACATTATCAAAGAAAACTTTGAAATGGATCGCATAAAAAATTAAAAAGTATATTACATTGTGTTTAAAGGTAGCATAGACAACAAAGCAATGTTGATATTAAACTGAAAAAATGTCTCAAAAGTCTTAGTTCAGTTTTAATATTTAATAACCTTAAAAGGATAAATGCCACAAACTTATAAAAACATCATTTAAAACAAAGTTTTTAAAATATTGATGTTTCTAATTAAAATCTGACATAGCCACCATCTTGTGTTCTATACTGCTTTAGTCAGTAAATTAGTAATCAGATACTCTTCAGTGCCTAAGAGGATTGCATTTGTACTTGTAGTCTTATGATTATCCAAAGCTTAAAGTTTTCATGCACACAGGATAGTTTTTATGTGTCCTCACCAAAAAAAAAAATCTAAAGGAGCTAGATCACATAGCCATGGTGGGTAAACAAGAATATCTACTATAGTGATCCGCTGGTCTGAGACAGCGTCATCTGGAAACTATTACACACACTGAATAAGGGTAGAGCACTCTAATTTGTTCAAATTATTTTTTTCAAAATTCACAAAACTGAAGAAGTATAGAATATCTAAATAATGAAACTTTCAAATGATTTTTATTAGTTACTTTTAAATGTTTGAAGTTATCAAAGTTTAAAATTGCACCAAGGCTTTTGGGACACCAATGGAAAGCCATCAAAATTAATAAAGCAAAAATTAACCAAATTGCAAAAAGATATTGATATAAACAGGATAAAAGTAGGAGGCTCTAATGTTCCCCTCTCAAAGCTGGAAAATCTAAGATAAATAAAAAGAAAAGGGAAAATATAGAATTGTACAAACTGAAACTAGAGAGCTAAAAGATCTATGGCACTTTCTGAATTAAAGAATATACATATATGTCAGCATCCCATGACAGTTTTATAAAAATAGGACCTGTCCTCATGGACATAAAGAAATTGCAAATGAATATTAAAAAGCAAAAATATTAAACATATACTTACAGACCATAACATAATACAATAGTAATAAATTCAGGGAATGCAAGCAAAGACACATATATAAAAGGAGGCTAAGAAATCTTAAACAAGTAGGTCAATGAACAGATTGTGGAAATAATGAACTATGAAATAGACAATAATGATGAGAGAATATGTGAGAATTTCTGGGTTGACCTAAAGAATTCTTTAGAGGTTAAATCATATCACTAAAACATACATATAAAATACGTTCCTGTTGTTCAGTCATTTCAGTCATGTCCAGCTTTGTGAGCTCATTTGGGGTTTTCTTGGCAAAGATACTAGAGTTATTTGTCATTTCCTTCTCCAGTTCTTTTTACAAATGAGAAAACAGATAAACAGGGTTAAGTGACTTGCCTAAGATCACACAGCTAATAAGTATCTGAAGCTAGATTTAAACTCAGGAAGACATCTCTTCCTGATTCCAGGCCTGGCCCTCTATCCACTGCACCATTTAGCTGCCCTATAAAATACAGACAAAACAGAAAAGGACAGAGTAAGTTAATTGAATAGGAATTTTTGTTGTTAATTGAAATTCAAAGTGTTGCAAATTACTGTGACAAAGTTTAGCCACAAACAAGAGCTACAAGAAGACACCCCCAAATGGACTTTCTTCCAAAGGTTGGGCAGGTGGTCAACAAGCGTGGAACGTGTGGAAGACTGTATATTTTCCACGTATCAACTGGTTTTGCTGATTTTTTCTTTTTCATTCTTTGTTTTAAGGATTGACTCTCTGCATGGGAGTAGAGAAAGGAACTCATGAAAAAAATATAGATTGTGTCAAAACAAAAGATGTTAATAAAATATTTTAAATTCTATTTTCAATCTATTTTTAAAGTATACATACAAGATAGTTGGCCCCTGTTTGAGCAGAGAAAAACTCCCACGTACACTTTGGGAGAGCAGGTATTTCACCTAAATTTCAAAACGTTTGTTTCTTCTGAATAGTTCTGACGGCTAGAACTGGCTTAGAATCTTCAGGAAGAAATGAGATTTTTAAAAAATAGAGAGTATGCACGAAACAATCATAATGCTGAAAAATACTAACATACACACACATCAAGAGAAAGAGGAAGGAGGAAGGAGATGAGGATGAGAGAGAGGGAGAGAGAAAGAGAGAGAGAGAAATCTTTAAATTTGCAGAAGTTTTAACATTATTCGTTACATTTGAGCCTTCAACAACCCCATTGAGGTAGTTGCTATAAGCATGATTATCCTTACCTTTCAAATAAGAAAACAAGTTCAAAGATATTAGGCAGCTTACTTGTCATATACAACTTGTAAATTTCAAATGCAGGGTTTGGGGTCTATGGACACAAGTCTTCCTGACTGCAAGGCCACCCTTCTATCTACGATGTCAGCAGTCTCTCTATTTTGAATGGTACACCCCCACTAGAAAAAAAATTAACATGTATTCCCCAACATATGTATATCTACTCATTCATTAATCATATACAAGCATTATTATGCTAATAATTATGAACAAGATAAGACTTACATTAAGCATAAACATTCTAAAACATTTCCAAAAGATTAGTAGACTCTAGATTCAATGGAAAATCACTGAAGTTTACTGAGTAGAAGAGTGAGATCATCCCTTTGCCTTAGGAAAATCATTTTTGGCAGATGAAAATTCATGTTTGAAAGATGGATTGGAGAGGGGAAAGACTTGAGGCAGACAGATCAATTAGAAGACTTCTGTTAAGTGTCCAGGTGAGTAGGGATGAGGGCCTGAATTAGGGTGTCGAGGGTCAGAAGAGAAAAGAGGACAATGCAAGAGAAAAACATCTCACCCTTGAGTGGATCAATGGACTGAGAAGCTGAGGATGCCATGTAGATAGATTGTAAGCTGGATGACAGGAAGGCTGATGGTGCCTTGGTTAAAACAGGGAATATCAGATAAAGACCCCCCAAAAGACCTTGTTCCCAGTTCTGGAGACCACTGAACTATGCTACAGTGCCTCATCATCAATCCCACCCCTGAAAATGCAACTACTTGGAAGATCTTGCACAAATTTTTTGTTTCTGGAGGAGATATGACCGAGAGTCATGACCCTTTAGAACTCACCTGTTCTTGCTCACATAACCAGCGTGCATTTTATCAGTGAATTTTGGTCTCAGCTTCCAATTCTGTGAAGCAACAAAAAATATATCTCTATCTTAATTCCCCAACAGAAAAACAACAGGGATGATGGCTGCAAAATGCTACTTCAAAGACAGAGGCATAAGAGGACCCAGAGAGTTAATAAACTGGGTAAAAAGGGACATCCACCCCAGAGTGATAATTCACTTAACAGCAGTAGAATCATCTGACACTTTCCCCAAATGCCCAATTTACTCCCTAGAAGTAGTTTCCACGCCCAAAAAAGTCCCATAAAGTAAAGTATTATCATTTTTTCCTAGTCCTTTATGAGCTATAAGATTTCTGTGAGCCAATACTGTTATCTTTGTATAAATTCTTTCCCACATGAAGGCACTATCTATTTGAAGTCTGCAGGATTCCTCTTAGTAGACTACCCCTTCCTGAGCAGAGAATTTTACTTGTCTTGCAAGAATTAACTGAGTCCATAAAGAAAGAAATTTGCACAGGAACTGTAGCTACACAAGACAGAACTGAGGCAGTTTTCTAGATAACTTAAGACATCAATATTTTGACCCAAAATATTCAAATGAATGAGGCAAAAGTGTGGTTTCCTTTAAATGTCTCAGAATATTTTTTCATGTATCTCTTTTCCATAATTCCCTTTTGAATTAACAACTCTTACTTCTCTCTACATTGCTACATACATTGTACCTAAATAAATGAATAATGTAAAAATCACAGAATCTCAGAATTGGAAGGGACTCAAGAGTCATCGAGTCCAAGCCATGCCTCCACAATATACCCTCCACGGGAGCACATAGCCTTTGACTGAAGATCTCCCATAGGGTGAATCTAAGATAGCCCTTCCCATTTTGGTTTAGTTCTACTTGACAGGAAGTTTTTCCTTTTGTTGTTCAATTATTTCAATCATGTCTGACTCTCAACCTATCTGAGGTTTTCTTGGTAAAGATACTATAGTAGCTTGCCATTTCCTTCAACAACTCATTTTATAGATGAGGAAACTGAGGCAAACAGAGTCACAGAGTTAGTAAGTGTCTGAGGTCAGATTTGAATTTGTGAAGATGAGTCATCCTGACTTCAGGTGCAGCACTCGATCCATTGTGCCACCTAGCTTTTTCTTTACTACAAGATTAAATTTATCACTTGGCATCTTCCATCCACCATTCCTACTTCTGACCTTTGGGCCAAACAGAACAAGTCTCACTCCTCTTCCATGTTGGTTGGTTGTTGTCCTTCGTCTTCGAAGAAGACCAAAATGACATCACCATTTCAAAGTGAAATTTCAGTGTGTCCCACTGTGGCTGATCAAACCAATATGAGCTCAAAATGCTCTACCACAATATGGGCACAGATAGTCCATCTGAATATTTGGGGTGGATATCCCAAATTTGCACATCCTGCGTTTACTTTGTGCTATCTCAATTCTGTTTTGCTCAAAGAGCACAGCACCTTTTCTTATGTGGGAACACGATGCTGAGCATGGCCTGTGCCAGTGTCTCCCACGTTGCACAGTCATATCCAAAGTTCTTGAGAGAGACCTTAAGAGTGTCCTTGTATCATTTCTTCTGGCCACTATGTGATCACCTATCCCATGCAAGTTCTCCATAAAATAGTCTTTGGCAAGCATACATTTTGCATTTGAACAACATGGTCAGCCCATCGGAGTTGTGCTCTCTGAAGCATAGTTTGAATACTTGGCAGTTCAGCTTGAGCAAGGACTTCAGTGTCTGGTACTTTATCATGCCAGTTGATCCTCAGAATCTTCCTAAGACAGTTCAAGTGGAAGCAAATCAATTTCCTGGCATGGCACTGGTAGACCGTCCATGTTTCACAATCATATGACAATGAGGTCAGCACAATGGCTCTGTAGACCTTCAGTTTAGTAGTCAGTCTAATGCCTCTTCTCTCCCAAACCTTTCTTCGGAACCTCCCAAACACTGAGCTAGCTCTGTGTGGCTTCAGAAATGGCCAAGGAACAGTCGATACAGCGTGTGCTGCCCAGCAACTCCAGGAGAAATGCCAGGAGCAGACCAAGTTTGTAGATCTGACCAGGGCCTTTGACATTGTTAGTTGTGAGGGCTTATGGAAAATTATGTCAAAATTTAGTTGCCCAGAGAAGTTTATAAATATTGTACATCAATTTCATGATGGCATGTTTGCCCCCATTCAAGAAAATAGACAAAGCTCTCGTGCCTTCCCAGTCACCACTGAGTGAAACAGGGCTGTGTGCTTGCTCCCATGTTTTTTACATCATGTTTTCAGCCAGTTGACAAATGCTTTCAATGAGAATGAACATGGCATCAAGATCAACTACCGCACTGATGGCAAATTCTTCAATTTGAAAAGGCTACAAGCCAAGACTAAAGTGGAGGGAGAGCTGGTGCATGATTTTCTGTTTGCAGATGATTGTGCACTCATGGCAGGCTCTGAAGCTGAGATGCAACAAATTAAGGATCAATTCTTTGCTGCCTGTGCTAATTTTGGCCCAATAATTAATACCAAAAAAACATAGGTGTTCCATCAGCCACCACCACACCATCCATATGTGGAACCATCAGTCACAACAAATGGAGAAGTTTTGAATGCTGTGGATAAGTTCACTTAACTTGGTAGTGTACTTTCTTCCATGTAAAGACTCTTCAAATACTTAAAGCCACTTATCACATGTCCCTGAGCCTTCTCTTCTCCAGTCTAAACTGCCCCAGTATTTCCAACTGATCTTCATATGGCATTAAACTCTAACCCTTTCATCATCCTAGTTGCCTTCGTCTGAGAACTCTTAGCTCATCAGTGTCCTCCCTGTAATGTCACACTCAGGACTGAATGCAATGCTCCAGGTGTCACCTATGTACAATGGCTCTAGCACTGTATTCCCAGATGCCATGCTCTCAATGTATTACCTACTTGAGATTTCTTTGTCATACTGTTGACTCATTTGTTAGCACAAACTAATTTAATTTAAAAATTTTAAAAATACAACTAGTAGGTATGGAGCTAAAGTATAAAGACTTCTAACCTCAACACTCCCCAATACCGAAGATATCGAAATGTAATTGGGAAATATTTAATAAAACAAACAAAAAATACTATAGAACTTAGATAATGTTAACATGTGGTTTCTAAAACAATATGGTACCCACAACAATCATATCTCCTTTAGTAGCCTGCGTTTCTATATAGTTTGATACCAATGATACAGATCATGACACTCAGAAGCACTTCTTTAAGTGCATTGACTGCGTGGGAAGATGAGGGAACAATTGCAAGAAACGCAAAAGCTGGGAGATGAAGGAAACAGGAAAAACAAGGAAGAAAATTTCCTCTTGAAAATGCTGTATAGACAAGTACTAAGGACATCTGTTAACTGATGAAAAATTGCAAAAAGCATTCCACGGCAATATTTTCTAGGGGAATAACTGAGGACAATGATACTGGAGTCACGAATGACACAATAGCATAATGAATACTGCTGGGCTTGGAATCCTTAAAGCTGCAGGTTCGAATCCCACCTCTGACACTTACCAGCTGGGTGACCATGTGACCACTTTAACCTGGCTGAGCCTCAGGCAACTCTGTGACACTCATAGTAACAAACACTGCAGTGGGTTTTGGTGGAGAGAGCTCTCCCACAAAAGAAGTCGCAGATCCTTTTCATATAGGTATAAGGCAGCAAAATTCTCCCTTTTTCATTAATCATCTGTGTGACTTTGGACAAATCATGTCACTTCTCTGTCATATGTCAAATGAGAGGGGTGAATTAAATGACTGCTAGTGCTGCTTTTAGCTCCAATTTTATTTATTTTCTCATGACGATAAGAAAGGAAGAGTTATCTTGGGGGGAGGGGGAGAGCACAAGAATAGATTGTCCTATGAAAAAGCATACAAGTAGTATTTGTAAATTTTTACTAATCTCTTCATGCCGTATCATTGGCAAATAAAAAATTTATTTTTGTCAAAAACATGGTTGCCTTAGATTTGAAGGTTGCCCTCGCTTTTTTGCCAGTTCGTTAAATGTCCAAAGCTAGGACTGGCAGCACGTGAGTATAATCCCAGCTACCTAGGAGGCAGAGGCTGGCAGATCTCAAACTGAGGGGTTCTGAGTTTCAGTAGGCAATGTCTGCAGTAAGTTTGACATTAATATAGTGAGATCTCAAGAGGCAAAGGGAGAGAAAGAGCGCAGGTTGCCTAAGGAAGGGTGAATCAGCCCCAACAGAGAAGATCAAAGTTATCTCACCAATCAATAATGAGATCAGTCTTTGAGTAGGCCCTGCACTTCCAGCTTAGACAAGATAGAGACCCAGTCATTTAAAAAAAATGCAAAGCCTTTGACGTTTGAGAACACGCACGTTCATCTGCAGTCTAAAATAATCACACATCCTTCAAACATCAGCAGAAAGGGTTTTGATTTTGTTAATTGTTTTACTCATTAACTAATACAATATCTACCAGGATCATAAGAGTAGGAAACCATAAAATTAAAATACAAACTCCTAAAAACCAAATAATGGATCCACACAGCTGGTTCTCTGCAACCGACTTTGATCATTCTACGGAAGTAAAATTGAATTTTAATTGTCACTGTTATAAGCAGCGTTCTGGTACGGGTGCTACTGCTCATAAACTAAAAAGAATGTGTACAATGGACTAAATTAGTGCAACGAAGTATAAGTTTTTGGCATTTCTGAAGATATAAAAAAATCAGCCCCATGGTATTAGAATAGTATGTACATATTCATAACCACTATGCACTTGGCATCTGGGTCAACAGCCATTCAGGGGCACATTTGCGTCATTGTATTTTGGTCTATTTTTAGGCATCTGAATTTCAAAATAATAAAGCTAGGGGAAGAGGAACTCAAGTTTCACCTCCTTTGACAGTTACATTTCTAGAAACAAGATGAATAATACACTGATGGGGAAAACAATGGGAGAAAAATCTAAGGTGGCATGAGATAATTATCTCCCTCCCAAAAGTGGGCATTTGAAACAATTGGTTCAGTTAAAGAATTAAATGCAGAATTCTTATAATTACCATAAACTGGATCAAGGGGAGATCATTCTTTTTCATGTAGAACAGAGACATTTTTGAATTTTAAATAACTTCTTCAAATATAGTTGAAAGCCTGAAAATCTAAACAAAATTTCTTCTCTTTGTAGATCTGTCCTTAATAGGGATCTCATTAACAAAATATAGGAATACAGATGTTGCACTAATGCCTAACTATTTCACATTCAGAGTTCAACATCTGAAGAACAATTCAAACTCAATTATTTGTCTATCTAACAAATAGTTACTAAAACAATCAGTTCCCAACAAGTCAAAATCTGAAGTGATGAAGGAAATTGCAGAAATATTGTGACCAAAATATAGAGCCCACCGATGGTAATGCTTCATAAATTCACTTCCTCTTTCATTGATCCAAACCCATAAAATTCACTGACAACATGCTTTCCTAGCATCTTCCTTTAAGTCCATTGGGAATTGGGGTAAGTTTCAGCCCAAGCCAATGCACTGTATATTGGGGGGGAAACACATATATACACATAAAGGACAGCTGGAGGTTGTTTCAAATTCAATCATTTCTCCTTGAAAATCAAAATATGCTATGAAAGAAGCAATTTGCTTTCAAACATTCTTAGGACTGACACTCTTGAGGGGATTTCTCAAAAACTTATAATCCTTGAGAATTCAGAATGTTAAGTCAGTTTTCTTAAATTTGTGTAATTCCCAAGAAGGACACATCCTAAAAAGCAAAAGGTGCTAGAGAAGGTAGAAGATGCTGCCATCCAAGATGCCATTTGGAGACTCAAATTCCTCAAGTCCAAGAGAATCTTCACTCAAATAGGGCTATGAGTTCATCTGAGTGAGCATGCTGGCACATGTGTTCTTCTCACCAACAATAAAACACAGCTAATTCTGGGCTACCGGGTGACCTACAAGAAAGAAAATGACAAAGCAATGAGTTTCTCAAAGAACCAGATCTGCACGCAAAGCTTACCCTGCAAGTTATTAAAGCAACAACGTCATGCAATAAGCACTGAGCTGTACTTAGGGTGGGGAGATTGAACTTTTGTCCCTGCATACTAAAGTTTAAAGGGTGCTGACAGTACCTACAATGTAAAAAACATTAAAATGCCTGAGCTTAGCACGTAGCAAGAGTAGAAAGTTAAAACAGAATTGGCCAGCTCATGTGCCTCCTCAAGACACCTTTTCCTCTCTGTATCCCAAGGTCTTTGTTAACAAAGCATCATGTGTTGCCTCTTCTACTCCATCTGAATTTATCTTTAAAAGCTGGTTTGAGGGCACTTTTTGTGCTGATTGCTCTGGTCAAATCTTGAAAATTTTGACCCAGATTCAAAAAGGAATAATTATGACTCTGTGCAGTGTATTTGCATTTGCGGGAAAAAAAAAATATTTTAAATTCTACTTTTTTATTAGGAGGAAGATGTTAACTTGGGGTTTCTGAAGACCATTCCAATAATGTACACATCTGGGCAACTCCCATACACAGAAAATTCAATTCAATATTTATTATGTATAAACTTTATGCTAGTACTAGAGACATCAAGTTTTAAAACTACATCATCCCCCCAGGAGTTTATGTTCTATAGGAAAGTCTATATGGTACACACAAATAGATATAATGCAGGTTAGGGTGAGACTGGGACAAAGAAGAAGTCTAAACTAAATGCCCTGGGAGAAATCAAGAAACAAAACATTCATTTGGAAAGATCTGCAAAAATGAGTCTAATGACAGAAAGGGCACCATCTTCAGGACAGCCTTCACCAGAATCCGTAGCAAATAATAAATCCAAACCATTCCAACAACCATTTATTAAGCACCTACTGTGTACCAGGTCTGCCCTCAAGGAGCTCATAGTCTACTGGTCCAATTACAAAGTTGTGGAGGGTTTGTCATTTGTCATTTAGAAAAATACACTAAGGAAATCAGACCTTTCAAAGTACTAAAGAAGGTATAATTGCCTTTGCCTTCATAACAGGCTGGCTCAGACACAACTAGTTTAGCTTATGAATGTTCAAACTTATCAAGCGGTCACTATAGTCATAGAATTATAGATCTAGAGCTGATAGGAGTCTTGTAGGCCATCTAGTCCCACTTTCATTTTATATATAAGGAAACTGAGTCTCAAGAAAAAGAAATGACTTAACCAAGGTCACAAGGATAGTAAGAGGCAGAATCAGGATTTAAATTGAGTCCTTTGACTCCAAATTCAGACAACTGGCTTTTTGTGAAGCAGAAAATCTTCTGTTTAATTGATTGCCTGCCTCTATAAGGAGCTACATAGAGGAATTATTACAAATTTCTTCTCTCTCTAACACAGTGTTTATGTTCATAGTTTGCTCTGAATGTTCTAATAGAGGATTGAAACTCAAACAATAAAACCATCAACCCTGTATTTGTGTACTGTGAAGAAGTTTTAAGCTGCTCTGGAGTACAGGCACTCATAGCCCATCAAGTGATTTCATGCATGCTGAGCTGTCTAAGTTAATTCCTTCAAGAGTGGTTCTCATAATTATTGGTTAAAATTATAAAGTATAGATAGTTCAATAGAGCAAAATAATGTTGCTCTGGGTGAGTGTTTTAATGCAATATTCACTTTTTTAAAACAGCTTCTTTCAGAAAATCTCCGGCTTTTCTGGGGAAATAAGATCATTAAAAGGCAATAGCTATTTCTTCCTTTATTACTCAGAATAATTAACTACACTTTAAATAAACATTGCAGAAAATCTGTACATTTTGTACCTACATCTCCTTTTAAAGGCACAGTAATAATAGCTAACATTTGTATAGTGCCAGGCGCTGTACTAAGAACTTTACCATTATTATCTCATTTGATCCTCATAACAATTGTGGAAGGAAAGTACTATTATTATCCTCATTTTACAGATGAAGAAACTGATGTAAACAGGGGTTAAGTCACTTGCTCATGGTCACATAACTAGCAAGTGTCTATCACCAAATTTGAACTTGGGTCTTTCTAATCCCAGACCCAGTATTCTATCCACTGGACCACTTAATGGGTTCCTACCTCCTGAAGATATTCCCACAGAGGTTAGAGAATCACTTGTTGAGTTTGGGATGAAATGAGTGGCAACTGAGGTCACTTCAAATGCAAAAATTCCATGAAGTGATATATTCAGTGGAGGCAATTAAGGCAAGAAATAAAGGTTCTACTTGAATCCATCTACCTCCAGACAAACTGTCATCCAACTATATATATTATTTGGTGCAAAACAGCTCTGTTTTATGTCAAATAATACAGTTGGATTTGTAGTCATCTTGTTTAATGCTACTTATAAAGAACTGTTTTTTTTTAAAAGGACCAAAATTCCTCATTCATTCATAGCTCAATTAATAAGATATGATGGTAGCACTCATTGACACTAAATAAGAAATAGAACCATGAAACATGGTCAAGGTCATAAAACTGAGAATCACATATTTGTGGGGCCTGATATTAAAAACTTCAAGGACCCTTAGAGGCCACTTAGTCCAATGCCTTCATTCTAAAGAAAAGGAAACTAAGGCCCAAAGGTGAGTCCCTTGCCCAGAGTCACCTAGGAGGGCATTGGGAAATCTGGGGTCAAGTTTAAGTAAAGAGTTATATTATCTATCTTAAACAACTGAGAGAACTAAAGTCCACAAAACTGCATTCCCAGAAAAAGCAGTACATGTGATTTTTCTAGGGACGCAAAACCAGATGAGCAAAATACTCAAAAGAATATTCTAGAAAAAAACTGGAAAGGGGTGTGTCCATCAGTTGGCAAATGGCTGAACAAATTATGATGTATGAATGTAATGGAATACTACATTGCATAGGAAGTGATGCAAGAGATAGTTTCAGAAAACCTATGGAAACTTGAATCTACAGGTAAAAGGGAAAGTGGGTGGAACCAGGAGAACTATTTCTCCAATAACAATAACATAAAAAAAAAACACTTTGAAAGTCTAAAGAATGCTGACTGAAGCTATGACAAACCAGGATTCTAGAATACTGACAATAAAGTAAGCTACCCCTGTTTTGACAGAGACAGGATGGATTCATGATATAGGAGATACACATTCTTGACCATGGCTCATATGGAAATGCTTTCTTGACTATGCATATTGGTTACAAGACTATACCTATTAGATTTCTTTTCGTTGTCCTTTATCGGAGGGAGATGTCATGATGATGAGGGAAAAGTAATTGAGTCACCAGAAAGAAGAAAATAAAGAGGCTCAATAAAGCATTCGCTCAGAAGAGAACAGAAGGAAGGCCAGAAGGAAGCACAAGCAGGCCAGCTTAGAAAGTTTCATGTTGACTGTCGTCTGTGCAAAAGGAAGCTGTATATAATGGAGATGCACCTTTTGAGGTACAATCCTCTTTTGCTGTCCTACTTTATGTAAATGCGCATTTTATTTGATGTTTATTATGTCCAGTGTAAAAAATAAGCAATTGTTTTTTAAAAGAAAGAATATCCTAAGAAAGCAGTCATCTACACAAAAAGAGAAGACTGGTTAGAAATGATCCCCACATCTCTGTCTAATTACCATGACTCTATCATGTATCTCCTATTGGCTACATATTTTTTTTCACATTTCTATTTAAATTCAGGATCAAGTTCCACCCTGGGAAATTGACCCTCTAGAAAGTCATATATTATGCCTTCTTTGGACATTTCATTTCTGTTCTAAGTGCGTTGTTCTATCTTCCATCCTAAACCATCTCTCTCTCTCTCTCTCTCTCTCTCTCTCTCTCTCTCTCTCTCTCTCTCTCTCTCTCTCTCTCTCTCTCTCACACACACACACACACACACACACACACACACACACATGCGCACATCCACACAAGCACACACATGTACATACATACCTTCTCTATTACTGTGGAGAGGTCAACATCATTGTAGTCCCTCAGGTTCCCATTCTAGAAGTGTTCCTGGATTTCTCACCTTCCCTGAGCTTGCCATCTAAGCAATTACAAAGGTGATCTCTTGAATACACTCCCTTCTCTCTTCTGATGTTGCCACCACTCTGGTGCAAGCCCTCACTACCTTATACCCAGACTACTGAAAGCCTGTCCATGAGTCAGTCCGCCTGCCTAAAATCTCTCCCTACCCCAGTCTATACTTTATTCAGTCTCGAAAACGATTTTTCTAAAGCACAGGTCTGATCATGTCATCTCCCTACTCAATCAACTCCAGTGGTTCCTTCTCACCTCCAAGATGAAATATAAAATTCTCTGTTTGGCATTCAAAGCCCTTCCTAAGCTAAGTCACTCCTGCCTTTCCAGCCTTCTTGATCCTTACTCCCCAACATCTACTTTTTGATCTCTGGACACCACCTGGCTGTCCCACAAAGATCCTCTGTCTCTTAGCTCTGGGCACTTTCTCTGGCCGTCCTCTTATCCTGGAATGTTCTCCCTTCTCAACACTGACTACCGATGTTCCTACCTTATCCCACCTACAGGAAGCATTCTTCTCCCCCTTTTAATTGAAGAACCTTCCCTCTATGTATATAACTCACTTTGTATATATTTGCTTGCATGTTTTCTCCCCCTTCGACCATAAACTCTTTGAGGGCAGGGACTGTCATCTGCCTCTTAGCACAGTGCCTGGTACACAGTAGATGCTTAATAAGTGTTTATGGATTGATTAATTCTGGAAAATATCAAGTAGTCAATACTTCTCTTTTTCTGCATAGTAAATACAACTAGCTAAAGTATCTGAACTGCTGACAAGGAGTCCCAAGTTACTGTTTCTTTTCTTCAGTGCACAGTAACCTAGGCTTGGCAGGTGGACACAGTTATACAAATGAATTTCCTAGATGTGCATAAACTCTATAAAAGACATAAAATGTTTTATACAGTCGAAGTCACACTTCCTTAGATTAATAAAGAAAACAAAGTTTCATGACTTCAGAACGATCCTCCAGTGGCCCACTACCACAAAGCATTCTTGGTATCACAGTGACTTGGGGAGCAGAAGGATGTGACTGACTTTTTGGAAGCTCACAGGGCCCTAATAACCCTAAGGCATATATAGAACAATGCACCACAGAGCAGTACCTGACTAGAGAGGGCAGATCTGCTAAGAGATTGAGTTATGCCCATTAATCTTAATCTCCAGAACCCATTTGACTTGTATCCATTCATTTCCTTGTTTTTGCTTTCATGAAAGGATCGCTAAAAGTGCTGCTCCCTGGCCCCAAAATTCACAGCAAATGAAAAGTTTAGTGTTGACAAATGAATGCAAAACACTAGAGGGAGGAGTTTTTCAAGGGATTTGGGTGGGTTTTTTTAGAGTTGTAATTTATTAGCATTATCAAACATTTAATCGCGTATAGTGATAATAATATTTACTAGTAGGATCATAGTTTCAAAACTGGAATGAACTTAAACCTTCATTTTAAAGAGAAAACAGAGGGTCAGAGACTAGGCAGGTGCCTTCTCAAATGTCTTCATTCTTCCTCTCCCCACCCCACCCCCATTTATTTAAAAACATTGGCTTCTATCACTTGAATCACATTTTCTATCAGATGAACAATGATTTTCTTTTTAAGGAGCATTTCTATTTCAGAGATCCATCTGTATGAGGATATTTGCCATAGTGTTTTGATACATTAGCCTGTCATCTATGGAACCTCTGCTTTAAATCAGGCTCACAAAAGAAGTGAAATAAATTTAGTATCACTGACTAAAAAACGAGCTCCTGCACCAAATCACAGCTCCATAAAACCTGACACAGAGGAGGATGCTGGGAAATCTCCTTTTAGTAAAGGCCAAACCATGGGGTGGCAGGAGAACAACCAGCTTGATCAACGTGAAATACAGTTCTCTCGATGCCTAAATTAGAAAACCATGAAAAATAAGCATCATTAATTACTGGCCATAGCCATTGACTACGCTTGTGTTTTCCCCATGCTTACCTTGGTGGTTTTAACTTTGTTACCGCTGCTGCAAGACCAGCCAGAATAATCCGGAAGCACTTTACAATCCTCTCCATCCAGGCATGGGTTCATATGACACCACCATTTCTGTAGGACGATGGAGGCTGGAAGAGAGAATCCAAGTCATACATGTTAAAGGGGACATTGTTTGCATTGATCTGCGAGGCAAAACAGCACCTTCCTTCATGACTGGGTCACATACACGCAACTGTTACAAAGATGAAATGTCTTTATGCATCATTAACCCCCCAATCTGGAAACGATGAAGGGAGGGAGGGAGGGAGGAAGGGATGGAGGAAGGAAGGAAGGAAGGAAGGAAGGAAGGAAGGAAGGAAGGAAGGAAGGAAGGAAGGAAGGAAGGAAGGAAGGAAGGAAGGAAGGGAGGGAGGGAGGGAGGGAGGGAGGGAGGGAGGGAGGAAGGAAGGGAGGAAGGAAGGGAGGGAGGGAGGGAGGGAGGGAGGGAGGGAGGGAGGGAGGGAGGGAGGGAGGAAGGGAGGAAGGAAGGAAGGAAGGAAGGAAGGAAGGAAGGAAGGAAGGAAGGAAGGAAGGAAGGGAGGAAGGGAGGGAGGGAGGGAGGAAAGGAGGAAGGACGGAAGGAAGGGAGGGAGGGAGGGAGGAAGGGAGGGAGGGAGGGAGGGAGGGAGGGAGGGAGGAAGGGAGGAAGGAAGGAAGGAAGGAAGGAAGGAAGGAAGGAAGGAAGGAAGGAAGGAAGGAAGGGAGGGAGGGAGGGAGGGAGGAAAGGAGGAAGGACGGAAGGAAGGGAGAGAGGGAGGGAAGGAATGCCAAAGTCAGAATTTTAAATGATCTTGATAGGGTAGGACACTGGGCCAAACTGAATGCCATCAAACTTATTACGGGTAGAATCTTACACATGGTTCAAAAAATCAGTTTGATTAAAAAAAAGAAAAAGAGTTGCCAGCAGTCAGCAGTGGGATATGTGGGTTCAAATTAGGGCAACCAAGGTTCCCTCCATTCCATTCCCAGCAGGCCCAGACAGAATAATCCCAGGGAAAAGGTCAAAAGTCTTCATTAACTGCTTCTATTCCCCTCCCTCATTTATTTAGAAATGCTGACTTCTGTTGCCTGAATAATACTCTGAAAGTATTAAACTGAAGGGGAATTTCTACTTTAGGGAGCTATGACTTCTCCATCAGAGGGCTGCTGGCCCATAATGAGATGTGACTGAAGACAGAGCGCCCATCATCACCTCAGCTCTATCTTCAGTGGGCTATGTTCAAAAAAGTAGGGGTCAGGGCCAGTGAGGGAGTAGTCCTGCTGCTGTCTACCCCGGTCACCTGGAGTATTGCGCTCCCTTCTGGGCACCACATTTTAGGAAGGATGTTGAGAAGCTGGAAAGTGTCCCCAGAAAGATGAAAGTTGGTTGAAGGAGCAGAGGATATTGAGGCAGGGAAGACTTGGGTGGTAGAGGGATATGACAGCTGCATTCCTTGACCAGGAGTAGGTTGGAGTAGATGGTCCCTAAGGTCCTTTCCATCTCTGAGATTCTGGGATGTCATCCAAATTTTCAGGAGGCGCAGGATGAGGAAACAATTCACAAGTAGCACTGTTCATAAGTCACAGAGCTGGGGCTCAAACCCAGGTATTCGGATTCAGTCCCAAATGCTCTTTCCATAATACCATAGCTAAATGATAAGTGATGCTAAGCCATGTTGGGGGACATTTTAGACTGAATGGAGTAAGCAACCATCCTCTCCTTACTTTTGCTATCCATAACCACTGAATTTAGTCATGGAGAAAGGGAAGATTCATCAGCTTGAATAAAAACGATCAAAATTAACATTCCAGGGTGAGCTGAGTACAACTCCACAAAGCACCTGGGCCCAGCAGCAAACTCATTTCTGAAGTGCAAAGACAAAAACACATTAAAAACTTCCATCCTATCTTCACGTTTCACTTGCTGTTCAGCCATCTGAATAAAACAGAGCCCATCCGGCCACTCTGCCCTAATTCTGATCACTGAAGTGCCACTTGAAGTCAATTATTGTGCAGAAAACACTCCAAACAAATGGAAAGAGGGAAACCTGGCACTGACTGGTTTTCCAGCTGCCTTGTGCTAATTAGCTCACCTGCAGAATACTTCCTTAGACTTGCCTCACCAACTACCCAGCTGGCAGCCAGGAGACCTGCTAATGAAATGATTTGTATTTTCAACCTACAGCAAGATTTATCAACCAGATAGCCAGTGCTTGGACAAGTGAGACTCTATTTATGGGATGCTGTCCAAACAGGAAAGCACCATTTCTGATTTGGAATCTGAAGACAAGGGTTCGAATCTCAACTTTACTACTTAGTAGCTATCTAAGTTTAGGCAAGTCACTGAACCTCCCTGAATCTCTCATATGTAAAATGAGGAGGTTGGAATAGGATATCAAAAGGTCCTTTCAGCTCTAAATCCATGATCTATGAATAATAATTGAAATAATAATAGCCAATATTTATGTAAGGATTGAAGATTTACAAATGAGTTACATATAGTAACTCATTTGATCCTCACAACAACCCTGTGAAGTGTCATTGTTATCCCCATTATATAGGTGGAGAAACTGAGGCACAGACGGATGAAATGACTTGTCCCAGGTTACACAGCTAGTCCAAGGCAGGATTTGAACTCAAGTCGTCTTGACTCTATGTCCTATGCCTATACCAGCTGCTTTAGTGAGAGGGGTAAAAATTCAGTCATGTCAATTATTTTCCTTGGTTTTTTTCTCTTCCCTCACCCTTGGGAAAAAAAATTTAAAGGAGCTTGATGCAATTCAATTGTTGGTTTAGGAGGATTCGGTCAAACTTGTTTGTACATAAAACATAGTCTGAGTGTGTTTAAAAGTTCCATCCTCTTACAAATACTGATGATTGATTTTTCTCACGTTTAAGTCAGATGGCAGTTTCTAATGAAAGAGAAAGTTAATAAAAGACCATAGGGGCTTAGATCTAGAGCTGAGAGGAAAGTTACAGGCCACTTAGTTCAATCTCCTCATTTTACAGAGTAGGAAACTGAAGCTTAGTGAGGTGACTTGCCCAAGGTCACCAAGAGAGGAAGTAGCCCAGCCAAGATTTTGATCTGAGAAGCCCTGACTCCAAATCCATGATACAGTACTAAAGTGTTGCTGTTTGTGACTTGGTGGGCAGCTCTTCTTTCTAAATGTACGGAGCACCAATGCAATACCCACAGCAGCTCCTATGAACATGCATGCTTGTTTCCAGGGTAAATTCACAAAATATAAACATTCTTCCTCAAAGATGAAAGCAAAATATTTATTCAAATACCAGAAAGCCAATTCCACCATGGTAACCACGAATTTTGCACACATTACCAATAAAGAGAACACAGTCACCCCCAGGCCTGATTCCCTCCATCAGGTCTCCCCACAAACAAGCTCCCTTAGGCAAAATCACTCCCTCTCTCATTCACACTGGCACTCTGCTCTGCCTCCTCTCTCTCTCTCTCTCTCTCTCTCTCTCTCTCTCTCTCTCTCTCTCTCTCTCTCTCTCTCTCTCAGCTCCATCTTACTCTCTCTAACTGCTGCACCCATTCAGCAAACTCCTCCTACCATCAGCTCCATGTTACTCAGTCTGTGGGCTGGGCCGGAGCTCAAAGCAGGTCACGTGGGCCTATTAAGGGTCAGGGAAGATCTTCAAATTCCCTTACTATTCCACTGTAGAGGTACAATGTCATGGATAAAGTTCTTAATAGAATAAATTCAGAGCACCACCTGTAAGGGAATGAATTTCAACTATAGAAACTCTCAAAGATAAAAGTCTGTGAGGGAGCAGGAGTAGGCTGGAACACACACAGCTGCTTGAACCAGCTCATGAGAGTTGGTTGTTAAATTCCAGTGTGACCATTTTTACTTTGGAAATTGACAAAAGCAACAAATCAGGAATTGATTTATCGTTTTACTGATAATCCAGTCTTAATAATGTAGATTAAACTTAATTGTGGGTACAATTTTTTTTTTCAGACAGCTGGTTGCTAAACATTTAATGGCACATTCATAGAGGGACCTCCATAGAGAGAAGTAACCACATGAAAGAAATCAGTTCCTTAAGTCATTGACAATATATCTGCAGCAGTGGTGAGGCAGGGTACAGTCAACGTGTTAGTCTCTCCTAAAGTACTTCACTCTACTACTGACCTACAGCCCGTATAAATTACCTCATATAAATGCTTATCCTTGGCTCAAAGAGTAGTTATAATTCTCCTTCCTTTTTTAAATTCCCAGCTCTGGGACCCCAGACAGAGACAGTTGTTTGTCAATACATATCAGTATCAAATCTTTCCTTTTTTCTCTACAAATATTGTCCTTTTAATTGCTCTCTCTCAACTGTATTTACACTAAGTAACTACTGTTGTTGTGTTCATCCTTTGTTTTCAAAGATGACCGTGACATCAGAGAAATGATGACATGACTTGCACTTGACTGTGTTTTGAGTGAGGGAGGGCTGTGTAAGGTCACTAGCCTCACTTTCTCCTCCTGAGCCGTCTTGATCCAGTGACCAGATATTCATCAGGATGACTGGAGATGGCCCAGATGCAATGGGAGACTTTGGCCTTTTAGGTTAAAGCCTTTTCAGGTATTCACTTACAGTGCGGTAATGCTCATTCAGTGGATAGGCTTCTTTAAAAAGTAGTCAGGGGGATGGTACCTTTAATAGAAAAGTAAAAATAAATAGATAAATCATACTAGGAGGGGCAGGAGCATAAGTAACTATACTCCAACTAGTCAAGGACTATAGCTTGCAATGTTTATAAAGACAGAATGACCATTTAAAATAAAGAAAGATAAACAGAAGTTCTCCATGCCTAGAAGCAAAGGGTGAAAACTTCATTGAAAGAGCCCTGAGGAAAAAGGAGATAACAGAATTATTGCCTAAAGGTACTGAAATTCAGCATTCAGCAGTATATATCTTTCCTGACACTTCTTGGCTGTCCCAGTTGGCCCAATAGACTCATTGCCACAGTCTCATGCCCCTTCAACTGTCTCCATGCCACACAGCTTTGGGGGCCTCCTTTTCCCCTGTCCTGTCCCAAAACCTTAAACCTACTACACTCTGAAACTGGGTCTCCAATGGGCCCCTGCCAAGGGCTCCTGGACCCCCCCAGCCTTAGAGTGATTATCAATAGTAACTGTTGCTGTTTCCCACCCAGCCTGATTTTTGTTTTTCTTGACCTCATTAAAGGGGCCATGCTCTGGCTACTTCTTAAACAGGCCTATTCGATGAATGGATGTTGCCTCACCCTAAGTGAGTACCTGCAAAGACCTTGGCCTAAAGGGCCCAAAGTCTCCCAGTGCATCCTGGGCCATCTCCAGTCATCCTGAGGAATATCACGTCACTGGATTCAGATGACTCGGGAGGAGAAGTAAGGCTGGTAGCCTGCACAACCCTCCCTCACTCAAAACAAAGTCAAGTGCAAGTCATGTCATCATTTCTCTAATGGCATGATCTTCTTCAGCAACAAAGGATAAACACGATTCTCCAGTCTAAGTCTTCAGCTGGAGTACTGCTGTGCTGTTTTAGAAGAAACGTGGATGTTCACCCCAAGGCTGGTTGTCAAAGCCTTCCCAGGTCTGTTCTTTTGAGAGCCTACGTTCTAAGAACAGCTATCTCCCAGAATGAAGATAGCAGGTCAGGATCCTCCCAGGAAGCTAGTGCCCTTATAGGCTTAGCTTTACCTTTCTACCCTCTTCCTGACACAAATATTGATTTTTTTCACATAAATTTGATACATAAAATCCAGAGAGATTTAATATATTCAATTAATATTTATTAAATGCTTTACTCTGTGCAAGGCACTGTGGTAGAAGTTGGGGATAAAATGCAAAAATGAAATGGGTGCTGGTCTCAAGGATCTTACATTCTAACAAATTTAGAATATTGATGAATTTGGAGTGAATACTAATTTTTATGAGAGGCAATCCAGCGCCTCCCAGGCCTCCCTTCCAAGGTACAGAACTAGCCTCTGGAAGACTTTGACACCTGCTGGCAGTTTGACTCTGGTCAAGTTACTTCAGTGCCCCTAAGCAACTCTCTAAGACTTAAAATTGTCCAGCCAATGCTGATCTGCACTGATATAAGGCCACTGGTATGGAGCAATGCCAAAAAAAAAATCAAATTCTTTTTCAATGTGTTGATTGGTTTAATCAAAAAATTTTCTCTTCTTTGTCTTTTTTTATTTTTTTGTTTGTTTCGCAAACACTAGATCCTATCTCACACAGGCCAGAAGTATAGTGGCCACTCATAGGCAGACTGAACTGCTGGTCAGCATACCTAAAAACTTGGACGTGTTCTGGTTCCAACTTCCTCTCCTTTGGCAGCCTACTACCACCTTACATCTACCCTCAGGAGCTCACCATATTGGTGCTGGACTTACTGCAGACACTCAGTTAGCACTGAACTCCCAAACTCTGGCAATCCACCAGTCAGAGCCTCCCCCAAAGAAGGAATTAGAAACATAACACTCCCCTTGTTCATATTTTCTTTCTAATTCCTTGTTATAAATGAAGTTTCTCAGGGAAGGGGAAAGAAAAGGGAAATGCTTGGGGGTGGGGAGAGGTGATGTGAAAACAAAAGAAATAAATAAAAAATCTAAAATCAAAATGGAAAATGACATTTTCAGTTTCCCAGGTTAGATGTCCATGTGTTTTTAGGAACACAGACTTTCAGAGTTGGAAAGCACCTGAGAGGAAATGTGAAACAATGAAATATATACAGAATTTGGAGTCAGAGGACCTACCATCAGATCCCATCTCCATGTGAACCTTGATATATCACTCCTTGGGTCTCAGTTTCCTCATCTGTAAAATTAGAGGATTGAACTAATGTCCTCTAAGTTCTTTCCAACTCTAAATCTGTGATCTTATGAGCCTGTGATTAGAGGTCACCTGGTCTCAGTTGCTGAACAAGAATCCAACAAGTAGTTAACTAGCTTTTTCCTGAAGAGAAAATCAATCACTCAATCAATCAACATTCTATGCTAAGCCCTGGTGATACAAAGAAAAGTCCCTACCCTCAAAGAGCTCACAATCTAATAGGAGAAAAGTTCTAACAGAACACAATCCACCTCCCCTGAGCAGCCCATTCCACTTTTATATACTTCTTATCACTAGTAAATTTTCCATACTGCTGTTCTGTTTTGTCTGACTCTTCACTTAAGGGCTGTTTTCTGGACCCTCCTGGCTTAAGAGTGATTATCAATAATAATCGTAGCTGTTTCCTTCTCAGTCTAATGTAGTTATTCTTATTTGTTTCATTAAAGGGGCCATCCCCTGGCTACTTCTTAAACAGGCCTATTCACTGATTGGGCACTACCTTACTCTAAGTGAGTACCTGAATAGACCTTGGCCCCTTTAGGCCAAGATCTTCCATTGCATCCTGGGCCATTTCCAGTCATCCTGATGAATATCTGGTCACTGGACTCAGATGGCTCTGGAGGAAAAAGTGAGGCTGGTGACCTGCACAGCCCTCCCTCACTCAAAACACATTCAAGTGCAAGTCATGTCATTATTTCTGATGACATGGTCTTCTTCGGCAATGAAGGACGAACACAACCACAATCTCTTCATGACCCCATGGATCATAGCACACCAGGTCCTTCTATCCTCCACTATCTCTCAAAGTCTGTCCAACTTCATGTTTTTTGTTTCCATGACACTATCCATCTCATCCTTTGTATCCCCTTCTCCTTTTGCTTTCAGTCCTTCCCATCATCAGGGTCTTTTCCAGTAAGTCTTGTCTTCTCATTATGTGGCCAAACTATTTAAGCTCTAGCTTCAATATTCTACCTTCCAGTGAATAGCCTGAATTAATTTCTTTTAAGTTTTGACTGATTCAACCTCCTCGTCATCCAAGGGTCTCTCAAAGCTTTTGCACCACAATTTGAAAGTATCAGTTCTGCAGTGCTCAGGTTTCCTTATATTCCAACTTTCACAGCCAGATATTACTACTGGAAAAGGCATAGCTTTGACTATCCAGACCTGCCAAGGTGATGTCTCTGCTCTTTAGTATGCTGTGTAAGTTTGCCATAGTTTTCTTTTGAAGGACATGTGTCTTTAATTTCATGACTGTAGTCACCAACTGCAGTGACCTATGAGTCCAAGAATGTAAAATAGGACACTGTTTCCATTTCTTCTACCTGTATTTGCCAGGAAGTGATGGGACCAGTTACCAAGAAATTAAGGTTTTTCTATGTTAAACTTCAAGCCAGCTTTTATACTCTCCTTTTTCAACCTCATCAAGTGACTTCTTACTTTCCTCTTCACTTTCTACCATGAGAGTGATATCATCTGCATATCTGAGATTATTGATATTTTGCCCAGGAACCTTAATTCCAGCATTTAATTCATCCAGCCTGGCATTTCAAGTAATGTATTCTGCATATAAGGTAAGTAAATAAGATGACAATATACAGCCTTGTCATACTCCTTTTCCAATCTTAACCCAAGCAATTGTTCCATATTCTGTTCTAACTGTTGCTTCTTGGCCCAAGTACAGGTTCCTCAGGAGGCAAGAAAATGATCTGGTGCTCCCATCTCTGAAAACTTGCTACATTTTGTTGTGATTCACACAGTCAAAGGATTTAGTGTAGTTGATGAAGTAGATTTTTTTAACTCTCTTGATTTCTCCATAATCCAGCAAATGTTGGCAATTTGGTCTCGATTTCCTCTGCCCCTTTGAAAACCATCCTTGCTCTTCTAGTAATTCTCAGCTCACATAATGCTGAAGCCTAGTTTTCAAATTCTGAAGCATAACCTTACTGGCATGAGAAATGAGTGTAATTATTTAGTCATCTGAATATTCCTCAGCATTGCCCTTCTTTAGGAATAGGACATAAACTGATCTTTTCCAATCCAGTGGCCATGGTTCTGTTTTCTACATTTGCTGGTATACATCCACATGCAGAGAAAGAACTATGGAATAAGAATGCAGAGCAAAGGAGACTATTTTATTTGGGGGCTTTTTTTTCATTCTCATGGTTTCTCCCATTTATTATAATTCAAACCCTAAGCTCTTGGCAACAGATTCCATCACTTCCTGGCAAATATAGGTAGAAGAAATGGAAGCAGTGTCATGTTTTATATTCTTGGACTCATAGATCACTGCAGATGGTGACTACAGCCATGAAATTAAGACACTTGCTCTTTCAAAGGAAAACTATGGCAAACTTGGCAAGTCTGCATAGTCAAAGCTATGGTTTTTCCAGTAGCAATATATGACTGTGAGAGTTGGAATATAAGGAAACTTGAACACTGCAGAATTGATACTTTCAAATGTGGTGCAAAAATACTTGAAAGTCCCTCCGACAACATGATTAATGTGACAATGTGTTTAATAGGAATGTATATGTAGAGTCTATATCTGATTGCATACCATCTTGCAGAGGGAGAAGAGAAGGTGGAGGACAAAATTTAAAATTTATAGAAGTGAATGTTGAAAACTAAAAATAAATAAACTAATAAAAACTGCAAAAAAAAAAAAAAACAAATTGTGCAGAACTTTAACAGGATCGTCTCTTAGGGTTTTAAATAGCTCAGCTGGAATTCCATTACCCCCACTAGCCTTATTGTTGGCAATGCTGTCTAACATCCACTTGACTTCATAATCCACGATGTCTAGCTCTAGATCAGTAACCACAATATTGTGGTTATGTTAAGATCTTTATTGTATAGTTCTTTTACATATTCTTACTACCTCTTTCCAATCTCTTCTGCTTCTGTTAAATCCCTACCATTTTTGTCTTTTATTGTGCTCATTTTTACACGAACCAGACAATTTCCTTGAAGAGATCTCTTGTTTTTCCCAATCTGCTGTTTTCCTCTATTTCCTTGCCTTGCTCATTTAAGAAAACCGTACCTCTCTTTGGTATTCACTGGAATCCTGCATTCAGTTGGATATAGCCTTCCTTTTCTCCTTTACCTTTCATTTTTCTTCTTTTCTCAGCTATTTTTAAAATCTCATCAGACAGTTTTGTTTTTTTGTTGTTCTTTTCCTTCAGAATGTTTTTGTTGCATCTCCTATACAACATTGTAAACCTCTGTCCATTGCTCTTCAGACACTCTATCTAATGGAACTAATCCTTTAAATCTATTCATCACCTCCACTTTATTTTCATAAGGGGTTATTTGGGTCACACCTTTATGGTCTGATTGTTTTCCCTACTTCAATTTAAGTCTGAATTTTATAATAAGAAGCTCATGATCTGTATCATAGTCAGCTCCAGGTCTTGCTTTTATTGACTGTATAATAGCTTTGATGGCAAAGTATATAATCAATCTGATTTCTATATTGACCATCTGGTGATGTCCATGTATAGAGTTACCTTTTGAGTTATTGAAAAAGTCTTTTTGTTATGACCAGAGGGATATCTTAAAACTCTGTTAGTGTCTGCTCTGCTTAATTCCAAAGCCAAACTTGCCTATTATTCCAATTATCTTTTGATTTCCTACTTTAGCATTCCAGTTCCCTATGATGACATCTTTTTTTGGTGTTATTTCAGAAGATGTTGTAGGTTTAAATAGAACTGATCAATTCTGGTCTCTTCAGCACCAGTGGGTAGAATGCAGACATATTATTGTGACGTTCAATGGTTTGCCTCGCATTCAGTTACCATTCTGTCATTTTTGAGATTATATCACAGTACTGCTCTTCTCACCCTTTTATTGACTATGAAGGCTATTCCATTTCTTCTAAAATGTCCTTGCCCATAGTAGTATATGTATATATGCCATATATGCATATGTATGTATATATATGTGCCAGGCCTAGAGGCCTGAGGGCTACCCGAGTCTTACCTTACCTATCACAGGTCTTTGGCTGGCCAAACCGGATAAACATATGAGAGAAGAGACTTTCCGGAGTTGAACAAGGGTTAGGCTTTATTCAGGGTCCTGGTTACATGTGCAGGGTGAATTCTTCCTTAGGAGAGAGAAATCTTCCAAGGAGGCAAAGATCTTACAGTAAGAGAATGGAAGCAGAAGTGGAAGTGGGGAGAGAGGGGGGAGGGAAGAGCGAAGAGAGGAAAAGGGGCCTTCTGTCCTGTAAGGGCCCCTCAGCGCTAAGAGCGCCTTCGGGCTTTCCTGACCCTACTTAAGCTCTCCTGCCACATAGTTTGCACCTGAATACCGTGCCTGTTAGATAACAATAGGTGTGCCCAGATCCGGGCCAGTCTCGAGGGCGGGGATGCTCTCTCCCATCACATTCACACGGGAAGAGGTGGAAATACACGAGATCTCACTCCTCAATTCCCTGCTGTTTCCTGGGGGGCCTCATGAGAACTCTAAGGTTTAGAAGCTCTCACCTTTACCCGCCCGAGACTGTCCACATGGAACTGAACTTACACCCCCAACATATATGTATATCTGAATTAAATTCACCCATTCTGATCCATTTAAGTACATTGACACCTAAGATGTCAATGTTTAATCTTTTCATCTCCTGTTTGAGCACATCCAGCATACCTTGGTTCATAGATCTTTCAGGTTCCTTTGCAATACTGATTTTTACAGAATTGGACTTTCCTTTTGTTACCAGATATATCTGCAGCTGAGCTTCCACTGGTCCTCTACTCTTCCCCAGTAGCACACTGGACACCTTCTGATCTGATGAGTTCATCTTTCAGTGTCATCATTTTTATTATTTTTGTACTGTCCATGGGGTTTTCTTGGCAAAGATACTGGAGTAGTTTGCCATTTTCTTCTCTGGTAGATCACCTTTTTATCACAACTCCCATGTATAACATAAGTCATGGTTTAATTAAGCTCTATAAGCCCCTCCACCATGATAAGGCAGTGATTCTTGCATCAAACCTAAACTTGTCTCTTTTCAATTTCATCCCCTGAGGGACAAACACAACAGATTACAAAATAAAGTAAAAATCACCTGGGCTTGAATTAATGGAATAACTAGGCTATGAAAAATTTCACTAGTAACATTGCCATAGAGAATTGTTGAGTCACTTCAGTCACATCCAACTTTTTCTGTCCCCATTTAGGGTTTTCTTGGCAGAGATACTAGAGTGGTTTGCCATTTCCTCCTCCAGTTCATTTTAGAGATGAGAAACTGAGGCAAAGAGGGTGAAGTGACTTGCCCAAGGTCACAGAGCCAGTAAGGCTAGATTTGAACTCATGAAGATGAGTCTTTCTGATTCCAAGCCCATGGCTCTTCACTCTACCACCTAGCTGCCTTGGAGAGATAGGGACCTAAGTAGGACCACTAGCACAGACAGAAAAACAAATGCTTCTTATCAGTAAAGAGCTGTATGTAGAACTTCCTGCTGTAGCAGGAATTGGATATTTGACCTTTTTAGCAAAGAAGGTAATTTGATAGTTCAGAAGTTTAAGCTACAAGAGTCAGGGCAGGGCTATGAGCTGAGATAAAGAACCAGAAACAGAAATCTATTCTAATGGCCATGGAGAACATATGGCTCCTTAATACACTCTTCTCTACAGGAAAATTAATGCAAAGGAGATGCATTTTTCCTTCCTTTTCTGTAATACTGCACAGTGTTTCAAATGAGAACATCTATTAGTTTCTATTCTAAAAATGCCTTTGTTAACCATAAAAAAGTTCTTAATTTTACAAAGTCACTACAGCTGCTTGACATAAAAATTCGGGGCACGGAGGGAGTATGGCTTCATTGGTAACCCATGCTGCCACACTGTAATGAACTTCCTCATTTACAAGCCTCAGATTCCGAAAACCCCATGAATTCTACATAACTTGTGGAGAGCCTGGCCCTCAATGTGGCATTTTGGGCCATTATTTTCCAGGTAAAATATTAATAGGCATTGGTCTGGTCCATTTGCATTCCTCATTGTTGTTCAGAGTCTTCTACATCCCTTGTTCCAAATATATAAGGAAAAAAATATGTATTTCTTGGGGTACTTGGGCTGTTACACTTTTAAATTACCTAAGTAAGAACAAGCTCACATCTGGAGATTTAGTTTCTCAAATGTTGATTCACCTTAATTATATTTACATAGAGTTAAGGCTTAACTAAAAATTACCTTTTTACACTGAAAATACAGACAAGAAGATTAAGTGATATCTAAATGGTATATATTTCCCATGGAAATAGAAATTGTCATAGGAATGCCTCCCCATATGTTCATGTATTTTCTGTTTTATTATTTTTGCCTGGACCTCAGTTATCCCAAGTTTCACTTATTGAACTATTTATTAACTGTAGAGGCAAGTAGGGAAAAGTTCTGCAAGTTATATTACATTTTTTTCAGTTGTTTTCCAGTCATGTTCTTTGTGACATCATTTTAGGTTGTCTTGGCAAAGATACCAGAGTGGTTTGCCATTTCCTTCTAGAGGTCATTTTACAGATGAGGAAACTAAGGCAAACAGGGTGAAGTGACTTGCCCAGGGTCATACAGGTAGTAAATGTATAAGGCCGGATTTGAACCCAGAAAAATGAGTCTTCCTGACTCTAGGGCCAGACTCTATGCACTATGGCACCACCTAGCTGCCTTACATTTCATGTTATTATTAGAAAAAGAAAAAGAAAAGAAAAGGAAGCGGTGTGGTGTGATGGATATATAATGTGAGCCTTGGATCATGGGAGATCTGTGTTCAAATTGCTCCTCTGCCATTTCTGAGCTGGAAGACTTTGAACAAGTCATTCAGTATGATTCCCCTACCCATAAAATGAGAAGCTGAAACCTCACAGAGATATTAGGAAGATAAAATGGAGAATTTTGCCAAATGATGGAAGGAAGGAAGGAAGGAAGAAAATAGGGTCCTCCAATCCTATTCAAATGATGCAAAAATGAAGACAATGCAGAGTAAGGATCCAAAAACAACTCAGGCTAAAATAATGGGTTAAATACAATAAAATGCAGTTGAATTTGGAGGGGGAGCTCCAGTGTAAAGTCATATGTTTAAATCTAAAACATCAACTTCACAAGTTTAAGATAGGAGAAACATATCTAGACTTCAGTTTATTTCATAAAGGATCTGGAGGTAGGAGGTCTCACAATGGGAGAACAGAAAACAGAGTAGTACAATGGAAATAGCTATGAATCTTGGGTCAAATTTCCTGAGTTCACATCCTGTCTTCACTTTGTACAACTTTGGTGATGTTGGGCAGTGAGGCGGTACAGTGGATAGAGTCACAGGACCTGAACTCAGGAATACCCAAGTTCAAATCTGGCCTCAGGCACTTAGTACCAGTGTGACCCTATTCATATCACTTAACCCCATTTGCCTCAATTTCTTCAACTGTAAAATGAGTTGGAGAAGAAAAAAGCAAACCACTGTAGTATCTTTGCCAAGAAAACTCTAAATGGGATCATGGAGTTTGAGACATGACTGAAAACAACTGAACAAAAACAACAAAAGGTGATGTTGGGCCAGACCCATATTCATGGGTCTTCATCTGTAAAATGAAGACATTGGCCAGATAACTTCTAACATCCCTCCCAGCTCTAGACCTGTGATATTCTGAACATTTTAATGTGGGAAATAAAAAAAACGAACTCATTCCTAGGCTGCATTGAGAGATAATAGTGTCTAACACTATGGAGGATGCACTTTGTCCTGGTTAAAGCATATATGGGATATTGCATTCCCTTCTAGAAGGCAAAGTTCAGAAAAGACTTTCAGATATGAACTTGGTAACTAGAAGACTGGTGATGCTCTTGGCATAAATATCAAAGACTAGAAATGGCAGTTCATTTGTGAAGGAAAGATAATGAATTCTGTTTCAATCTTGAGCTTGAGATACCTACAGGTTAACCAATAGGCCTTTGGTGATACTGAAACTCAGGAGAGAGACCAGGACTGGTAATATAGATCTAGGAGGCATCCACAAAGAAATAATCATTAAATCCATGTAAGCAGATAAGATCATCAAAAGAGAGAATATAGAGAAGGATGAGGGCCTATCAAAGAGTTTTGGTGTAACACCCACAGTTACCACCCTCCTATAAAAACCTTATTATAACCAGCTTGATACTGATGGTCCCTTAGGAAAGAACACCAAGCAGTGGTCAGACAGGCAGGGGAAGAATCAAGAAGGAGAAATGTCACAAAAAAACCCAAAAATATCCAGAGTGAAAGGCTAGTCAACAGCACCCAACGCTGAAGTCAAGAAGGATGAGGATTGCTAGGTGTTTGGTCATTTCAGTCATGTGTAATTGACACATCCTGCACTCCACTGCCAAAATGACTTTCCTAAAGCACAGGTCAGACCATGGCAGCTCCCTGCTCAATAAACTCCACTGGTTCACAAGCACCGCTTTGGCTGTGGTTGGTTTTCTTGTTCAGTCCTCTCAGTCATGTCCAACTCTTCAGGACCCCATTGGGGGTTTTCTTAGTAAAGATACTGGAGTGGTTTGCTATTTCCTTCTCCAATTCATTTTACAAAGGAGGAACTGAAGTAAATAATTAAAAACTGGTGTCAGAGGCCAGATTTGAACTCAGGGCCAGTGCTCCATCCACTGCATCAACTAGCTGGATTGATAAAAGACTATCAATCTGTACAATTAATAATAAGGTTTAAAGAAATATGGATCAAACCTTAGTTTCTCTGTAAATTTTACAAGATCACAACAAATTGTCCTTGCTATGGATGGTAAAGTACATTCTTAACTAAGATGAATCAAAAAATTCCCAAGAGTATAAAAACTGGTTGTCATCAGAAAGAAGAAAAAATGTGCTTTAAAAAATAATCTCCAGTTCTTACATCCATGAACTGCCTTATTAATCTCTTCTTAAAAACAACTCAAGTACTCATAACAAAAGACAACATATTTCATTAAGCTCTCACTTTGAGAAAATGAATTGAGCTTCTTTCGCATCCAGTAGTTATTTCATTTTATCAAGGGGGCCATTCAGTGTCATCTATGTAGACTCATATTTTAATAACTGTCTCCAATGCATTTCCCATCATGGAGAAGATTATCAGTGTCACATTCTTTGACAGCCAATCAAATCCAACAGATGTTTATTCATTCCCTACTATGTGTAGAGAACTGAATTAGTCTCTGAGGGAGTTATGAAGTTTAGATAAGATATGGCCCCCGCACTCATGGAGGTTGCTGACAGTCTAGTAAGGGATACAACACATACACAGAAACCAACAATACACAATATTACGTGATTTATGAACTAGTGAATTACAAAACCAAGTACTAAGTAAAGTCTAAGGAGTAGATAATCCTGACTGGACAGATCATGGAAGACTTTATGGAAATGGGACACTTGAGTTGGTCTCTACAGTTTAGGTGGGAATCCAGTGGAGAAGGAGGGTGCTGCAGACACAAGGAATGAGGTGAGGAAAGGTATAGAGGATGGCCAGTTTTGCTGGAGAATAGAATGTATGAAGGGGAGTATTTTAGAAATATTGGGTGTCACCTGACAGTGGAAAAGTCGTGATTGCAAATGCAATCAAAGCAAATAGAGAGGCAATTGGGAGCAAGTGAAGGTTTTTGAACATAGAAAAGTGATGTCATCAGGTTTGTATGTTAGAAAGATTCTTCTGATAGTGATGTTGAGTATGGATTATAACAGTGTGAAGAGGTAGGAAGGAAAGGAAGGTTGCTATGGCAAGAGTCCAAGCTGGTTATAATAAGGTTTTTTTTTCTTTTTTTTTTTTAATGTTTAACAATGACTGCCATACAATTGAGATTTTATCCCCCCCACACCTACCCCCCACTACCCCCCTCCCTCCCCACTACTGCATACAGTTCTGTATAGATTCTACATATACTTTCCTATTGAGTATATTTTCACTATAGTCATGCTATGTAGTTGGACTAAAATAAATGGAAGAAATCATATAACAAATCAAAACATGATACACAAAAACATACACATACACAAACATGATCTGCTACATTCTGCGAATGACTTCCATGTTTCTTTCTCTGAGTGTGGAAGGCATTTTGCCTTAGAGAACCACCATTGGGATTTTATTATTTTTTTTTTAAGAAGTTCTTGCGTTATTACAAAATTCCAAGTCTACCAGAAAAAACTCTCGCACACTGTGGTCGTTGCTGTGCACAAAGTTCTCCTGGTTCTGCTCCTTTCACTCAGCATCAGGTCACATAAGTCCTTCCAGGCCTCTCTGAAGTCTTCTTGTTCATCATTTCTTATGGCACAATAGTACTCCATTACATTCATATACCATAATTTATTCAGCCATTCCCCAATTGATGGACATCCCCTTGACTTCCAGTTTTTGGCAACTACAAAGAGTGCTGCTATAAATATTTTTGTACATGTGGGACCCTTTCCCATTTTTATGATCTCTTGGGGATACAGTCCTAGTAGCGATATTGCTGGGACAAAGGGTATGCACATTTTTGTAGCCCTTTGGGCATAGTTCCAAATTGCTCTCCAGAATGGTTGGATGCGCTCGCAGCTCCACCAACAATGAATTAGTGTTCCAACTTTCCCACATCCTCTCCAGCATTTATCATTTTCTTGTTCTGTCATGTTTGCCAATCTTATAGGTGTGATGTGGTACCTCAGAGTTGTTTTGATTTGCATCTCTCTAATCAATAGTGATTTAGAGCATTTTTTCATATGATTATAGATATCTGTAATTTCTTCTTCCAAAAATTGCCTGTTCATATCCTTTGACCATTTATCAATTGGGGAATTATAATAAGGTTTTTATAGGAGGGTGGTAACGGTGGAATTGGAAAGAAGTAAATGAAGGTGATACTATAGAGATGAACTCAACTGAATGGCTTTGGGAGGTAATGAAGAAAAAAAGGTCACAGAAAATCCCCAGTCTGTACACATGGGGAGCAAGGTGAAGGCTGTTGCACTGAAAAAAACAGTGAGATTAAGAGAAGAAGCAGGTTTAGGGAGGAAATAGTGAACATAGTTGTGGATGTGTTGATTTTGAGTTGTCCATGGAACACATAATTGGAGGTGTCTAATGTAACTAGACAGCAGAGTTCAAGAAAATGGTGAAAACATAGACTAATAAATTCTTGGAGGGTCCTAAAGACCAGCCCACGAAGTTCACATTTGACTCAGTAGACTACAGGGATCCACTGAAGAGTTCTGAGCAAAGGAATAAAATGGGCAGCAAGGTGGCACAGTGGTTAGAGCTCCCGATTTGGAGTCAAGAAGTGTCATCTTCCTAAATTCAAATCTGATCTCAGACACTTACTAGCTGTGTGATCCTGGGTGAGTTATTTAATGCTATTTGTCTCAGTTTCCTCGTCTATAAAAAAGAGCTAGAGAAGGAAATGGCAAGTCACTCTAGCATCTTTGCCAAGAAACTCCCAAATGGGATCACAAAGAATCAGACACGACTAAGAAATGGCTGAACAACAATATATAAACAGATCTTTTGTAAGGAAGAGTGGTCCAGCAGCAAGGTGAGCATAGAATGGAAAGGGAATCCAGTGGAAGTCAGAAGATCTATTAGGAAGCTATTGAAACAATCCAAGTGGTATTGAGGGCCTGTGCTAGGGCAGTAAGAGCTGAAATAGAGGAAAAGACAGATGTGAATCTTATCGTGCAGACAGGATTGATGGGATGTGTTAACTTACTGGGTATAAGAAGTAAGGAAAGGATCAGAGAAAGCATCAGTTTAAAACAGAGGCAGCTGGGTATATGTTGATGCCCCTAGCAGAAATAGTGAAAGTAAAAGAAGGTACAGGTTTACAGAGACAGGTCCTCTCTACTATTTACTTCCCCTGTGAATCTGAGTAAGTCACTTAACTCTTCTGAGCCTGTTTTCTCATCTCTAAAATGGAGGTGGGGTGAAACTATGTAAAATCTAAGTTTTCTTCTAGCTCTAGAGATCTATGTATGATCCGATAATTGATTTGGTTCAGACATGTTGAAGTGAGGAGGGCATTAGGTGTCAGGTAGAGATGTCCATAGATTATTAAGGATACAGAGCTGGAGTTCAAGAGAAAAGCCAAGCTTGAAGAATCACATTCAAGGATCAGCTGCAGAGAATATAAAGTTAAAGGCTTGGGATGGATGAGATTGCCAAGGGGTAGAGAGACAGAGACAGAGAGAGAAACAGAGAGACAGAGACAGAGAGAGAGACAGAGACAGAGAGACAGACAGAGACAGAGATGGAGGAGGAGGAGGAGGAAGGGAAGGAAAGGGAGTGCTGAAGACAGAGCCTTGAGAAACACTCACTTTCAAGGACCAGGACCATTATGTGACATCAACAATGGAACAGTCAGAAGTGCAGACAAACTGTAAGATACTAGATTTCAAGTTGGAAAAGGACCTCAGAAGTTATTTATTCCAGCCTCTCATTTTCCATATGAGGAAACTAAGGTCCAGAGAGACTGTGCCGTGTCCAAGGTTACACAGGTAGTAACTGATAGAACTGGAATTAATCAACTGACAAGCATTTATTAAGTACTTACAGTGTTCCAAGCATTGTGTTAGGCACTGGGGATCATTATTTTTAATTCTCCCTCTATTTGTAAGGAGCTTTCATTCTACGCCCGAGCCCCCATCTCTGATGCATCTCTCTTTCCATTGTGCCACATACTGTTTGTCTCCCTCAGAGCAAGAGAGTTAATGCCAGGAATGAAGCAAAAATCCACAGAGAGTAATCAAGGGACTACACTTGGGAAAATGGCCAAAGAGGATGAAGACTGAAAACATTAAATATTTAAGGTAAGTGATGGGGGTTCAGGGGAGGCAGGAAGGAACATATGATGTTCAGAAGCTGCAGTTATTTTTGATATATGTTTTTAAATTATAAATATTCTCCCAAATCAAAATCTTCTCAAATTAACACAACCCAAAGAAAATGATCATTTCCCCTAAAAAGTTCCCCAAGGTAGCAGCTGAGTCTCAACAAATGCTACATGTCAGGGACTTGTGGATTTTCCACAAGGTTATCATAATCCACAAGGGGAAGAAAAAAAATCAAAGCTGGCAGCTGGGATTCCTGCTGTTTAACTTTAAAGAAGTCGTGATTTTGTGTGAAAAGCAAGGAAAACATTAGATAAGAACCTTCCTTGTGGATTAGCCAAAATATATAAGGATACACTGATTTTCACGTGGATATTAATTACTTTTCCTTGGCACCATTTTTAGGGGCTCTTGTTTTAATTTAAATGCAAATTCCAAGCGAATCCTCTTTACTTTAGATCTTGCCCATTCTTATTGACAAATAAGATAAGGATGTCTGTATCTAGTGAAGAATAAATCTCCTGCACACCCGCTAATGGCAGGGCCCTGCATAATTAGTACAGGAGAAATGACTGAGCAGAGAGAGCTAACATCCCTGAAAGAAGTTGCCCAGGCCAGGGAGCCAATGGCACGCTAAGTCAGGAGCACTAGCATTCGGGGAATAGTTTAAAGGAAGGCTAACAATCAGTAGTATTTATCTAGGGTTTGAAAGTCTGCCAAGTGTTTCAGGTTCAACATCTCCTCTGAATCTCATCATAATCTGCGGAGGTAAGTTCTGCTCTGGCCATTTTACAGAGAAAGAAATGGAAATTCAGAGAGAGTATCTTCAAACACATACATACATACATACATACATACATACATACATACATACATACATATATATATATGTGTGTGCCAAGAAAGGGGTAGCTAAGTGGCACAGTGGGTAAAGTGTCAGGCCTACAGTCACAAAGACTCATCTGGCTTTAGACACTAACTGTGTAATCCTGGGCAAGTCACCTAACCCTGTTTGCCTCAGTTTCCTCATCTGTAAAAACAGACCTGGAAAAGGAAATGGCAAATTACTCTAGTATCTCTGCCAGGAAAACCCCAAATGGTGTCATGAAGAATGAAAAACAACTGAACCACAAAAAAATGTGGCAGGCACCATGCTAAGCACTTTACAAATATTATCTCACTTGATCTTCCCAACAACCCTGTAAGGGAGGTTCTATTATCATCCCCATTTTCCAAATAAGGAAGCTAAAGCAGAGGTTCAGTAACCTGCTCAGGGTCACACAGCTAGTGAGTGTCTGAAGCAGGATTTGAACTCAGGTCTTCCTGATTCCATGTCCAGTATTTTTTACCCACATAACTACCTCTATGATAAAGATATAAAGATGACCCCCCTAGTAACCCTGACAAAAAGCAAACTTGTACTCCCTATTTTATGCCAAGGACCCTGTTTCCTTACCAATTCTTGCCATACAATTCAAAACTGAGCCTGAGATATTTCAAATAAAATCAGATTTGCAGGTCCATAATCCTCGACTTTTCTGAGTCATCTTCTACTACTAGTCTCTGGAGTTATGTAGATATGTTGTTTTTTTCCTTGTTGACCACTGAATTACAGCAGATCACCTAGATGGAGATCAGGAGGGGACCCCAGTGGCATCTATATAACCCCCTCATTTCACAGCTGAAGACACAGATTTAGAGATGAGGTGACCTGATCAAGGTCACACAGTTTAGTAAGCAGCAGGATCCAAACCCTTTTCTGACCACAAATCCACACCACACTACTAGGATAGATGACCCATCCATACTTCCTTCCAATAGGGTCAGACATACAACCATAAATTTAGGAGATCTGAATCTTACTGCTCATACCAAAGATAATGTCCTGGATGATTCAAGTCTTTCAGCTGCAGTACTCTGCAGGCAAAAGACATGGATTCAAATCCTACTCCTGACACTGCCCAGATGATTTTGGGCAAATCACTTTGTGGGCCTCAGTTTCCTCATCTGTAAAATAAAGGTATCAGTTTAGAAGGTCTCCGAAGTCTCTTCCACTTCTAGATCTAAGATCCCATGATCACATGACCATCCCTATAAATTTCAAAACCAAAATGTCCCCTTCTGACCACCAAGACTCTATATGTTGTCTTACCCTACTAGAAGGGGGACTCTTCAGGAGCAGACTATCATCTCTTTTGTATTTGTAACCCTAGTACTTAGTACCAGTGTTTGGCACAGGCAGCATTTAATCAATGTTTTTTATTCATTCATTCATCAGATTCAATCCCTTCATTCTACAGGTGAGGAAACTAAGGCAGAAAGAGGTGTAAGTGATTTGCCAGTGTGACATAGCTAATATATCAGATGAGATTCACAGTCAGAGCCTAGCGTTGGCCACTACACCATACTGTCTCTCTAAACCTAAGTGATAACCTGATTACCAAATGCTTGTGTGCTGCGTCCAACCAGATGTCAGTAAAGCTGCTTAGTGATTTGCCTCCTAAGTACCCTAGTCTAAGATAAAATGCCGCAAGCCATGAATACTGCTTGCAAAGACACGGGATGCATCATTACATATATTAAGAGACTTAATTATGCCATGATATATTCATCACCACCAACAAACAGAGACCGAGAGAAGGAAGGATTACACAGCTCACACAGCAAAGAGTCAACAAACAGGGCCAAGAGGTGAAGTTTCTCCAGTCTCACTGAGATCTTAGTGGCATCAATTAGATACTGCTTACCTTCAACACAGGAAGGCTGAGCCCTCGTTGTACCAGCAACCTGCCCTGGGAAGCAAGAACACTTGACAGTCTGGGATCGCTCCTCAATCCTGTTCTTATTGCAGCAACGGTGCACAGCCACCACTTCGCAAGTCCCTTGCTTGACCTGGTGATGTCCTAGATGTGCACAGACAAAAACATACACAAAGGCATTTAGCCTCACAGCGGGCAAGAACAAGGCTATGTCGCCATTTGCCATACCCAAGTTCATTCTTTCTTTCCTGATTTTTAAATACAGCACAACTATGTTTACTGAGATGTAATGTAGCATGATAGAGAGAGAATCAGCCCTTAGTTAGGAAGACCCGGGTTCAAGTTCTATCTCTGACTTATATTGACTATGTGACTCTGAGGAAGTGACTTAACCTTTCAGAGCATGAAGCCTCTACTTCTGTAAGACAAAGAGAAAATAACACACGTCATCAGTAGAATGAATTTAATAACCAGGAATTCACTCCACCAATGAAACCACTGGTCAGAACCAAAATCAATACATAATTTGTTCCAGGATGTGCTAGAACCAGCTTTAAGCAGCTCACAACAGCTATTTATTAAATTTTCAGTGTGAGCATTTAAACTTCAGAAACTGGCAAATGTTTTTCTTGTACTCTTGTTTTCATCTTACTTAGAGACCAAAAAAATTTAATTTACTTTTCTAGGAAGAATTCCTGGGCTCCCCAACTATGCTGGTTGTTATTTTGATTTTTATCCCTTCAAAAATATTGCAATTAAAGATTTATGTCCAGTTATCTAGGAGACATCTTGGTGTGGTGAATAGTGAACTGATCTCATTACAAAGAATTGCTTCTGACACCTGCTGAGATCATGAATCTGGAGCTAGAAAAGGTTTCAGAGGTCATTTATTCCAACCTTTTCATTCCACAGTTGAGGAAACTGAGGCCCAAGTTAAGTGACTTGCCCAAGATCAGAGGTAGGATTTATGACTGACAGCTTTTGGCTCTTATCACAAAGTAGGGAGACATACTTGGTCCTAACAGAATTTAAATTTAAATAATATCCTTTAGAAAGGATATTGTGAGTCGTCTAGTGTCCCAAGGGCCCAGAATACACTTCCTTTTCACCTCCAGCATCTTCAAATCCTCAGTTTCCTTTGAGGCTCAATTCATGTGCCACATCTAACAGGAAGACTTTCCTGATTTCCTCTAGTTGTTTTCTCCCACATCAAATTCTATTGTATTTATTTTATCTGTTTAAATGTAACTTGGACCCTTTGAGCAATGTGGCTCTTATTACTACCCCATATGAAGTCAGTATAACCAAACAATGAAAATTTTGAATACTCCACAGAAAACGCAAATGTGAATAAGAGGACCGAGACCATCAGTGATCAAACCCAAACTACTGATTTAGACATAAATCAGCCAACAAGAATCTGGAGAAGGAAAGCCAAGGCAAGGAAGATTCTTGAGAACGCACCATTTTGAGAGAAATTATTGTTTTACTATTAACAACCAATTATTAAACTGGGATCTAGGCCTCTCTCCTCAATTTCCTCATTAAGGCCCTGTTCCTGTTTTTTTTTTTTTAATTCACTTTATGAAGAACATGGCTGATTAATGAGATTGCCCCTAGACGTCAAGGAACATGCCTTTCGATCTTAGGTAGGATTTCACCCAACCAGGCAAGTTCTTACCCTGAGGAAAAGAGTCCCTGTCCTTATACTCCTCCATTAGAGCTCAGAGTGACCCAGCTCATGAAGGAGAAAACCAACCAGCACGATCTAGATGGAGATGGATTCCCCTGTCCAGATTGTTGGTTCTGGCTGAGTCTCACAATCAGGCCACGTTCTCAGCAGGCGGAGCTGAAGACTTCTAGCCCACCTCCTCATTAAACATCCACCAATCAGGGTTGATTTTCTCTTGTCAGGGGCCATTCCCTTTCAGAAAGTATATAAAGCTTTTAAGCTCTTCATGGCTTGTCTTTGGTTAGAGAGAAACCACTGACCATCAATTTACTGATTGCCAGTTAGCCTAATTAATAAATTGACTATTAATTACCCAGAAACTCTGTCTTTCAGGGTTATTCATTGTGCACAATATGATGATCAGTTGACATGACTTATTCTGCATGGTCCATAGGGCTGAATATCCAGAAAACAATGAGTTCAAGTTGTTAAGAGTCTAATTTAGATTCGATAGCAGGAAAAACTACTTTAAAATGGAGATGTCCTTGGAAGGTAGGGGCTTTGCCCCTTACTAGAGGGCTTCAAGAAAAGGTTGGATGAATACTCATTGAATATTTGTACAGGTTGTACAAAATGACCCCTGAGATCCCCTCCACCTCTGAGATCCTGCGATTGTGTGGCTCTGATTTCCTGCTGCTTACCAATAACTTGAATACATTTGCAAAATGTAAAGGCCAAGTTCATCATTTAAAAAAAACTGTTGGCAGCAAAAATCACATAGAGCTTGTGTCAACAGGCATAAAAATGGGGGGAAATGCTCGATTAGGTTCATAATAGCAAGATTGACCTAGAGGTCAGGCATTTTCTGGCAAATGGTGACTAGCTATGTAGAGGGGCCAAGATGAATTAACTCCTCAATTATCTGTCGGGAAATGCCCTCCCTGTTGGCCATTAGACTGTAATTAGATTACTAAATGACACAAGAGGGTCAGCAAGTGAAGGGAGAGTTATCTCTGCGCCTGTAACACAAAATGGGAGAAATATGCTCCAATGAATTCTTATAATAGACAAAAAGCTTTTCAGAAGGGCCACTAATTTTTAAAGTATGAAGAAAAATGTTATCAAATGGGCTATTAATGTGTCTCATCTGAAAATGCAAAGGGAACTTTCTATTTCAACTATGAGCATCCTATTCTCAACTTCATCAAGAAAATGAAAGGGTTGGGCTATGTGGTCTCTGAGGTCCCTTCCAGATTCAGTGTCCTGAGATTCGATGAATCTACAGCCTGGGAATAATCAGTCCATCTATTTGGAAAAACAGGTATAGTCACATTCAGAAAACCAACTTAGTAACTTCAACTGACAGGGTTGTGGCCTAATGGAAAATTGACTGGAGTCAATCAATTGATCAATCAACAAGCGTTCACTAAGCGCCTACTATTTCTCAGACCCTGTCCTAGGTACTGAGACTACAGAGACAAAAGTCCAACAATCCCCACCTTCAAGAGGCTTATATTCTATCAGGGAAATTACTATATATGTATGCCCAAGTACATAGAGAATTATAGAAAGTAAATGCAAGATTATTTGGAGGGAGAGTGGGGGAAGGGGTTAGCACCTGGGACAATCAGTCTTCCTGTAAGAGGTATCACTTGAGCCAATCAACCAACTGCTCATACTGGAAATTATATTTATCACACTGGAGGCTTATAGAAAAAACACCCTTTATGAGGAGACGAATTAGAAGCCACCTAATATACTTCCTAACTGGACAATATTTATCAAATCACTGACCCTCCCAAAAGCTGTTTCCCCATTCATAAAATGGAAATAATAATCCTGATAATTCTTTCCCTCTCTAAGATGTCCAGATCCATTTTTTGTATAGAATCATATTAACATGAGTTATAATAATAATCATAATATAATAGTTTAAGGTTTATAGACATTTTACATATATTATTACATTTGAATCTCAAAACAGTTATGGATAGTATTATTATCCCTACTTTACAAATGAAGAAACTGAGGGAGATAAAGGTTGAATGACTTGCCCAAGGTCACATTGAAAAAGTATCTGTAGTAAGATTTGAACTTGGGTCTCACCTTTTACAAGGTAGTTATGCACATTTTTCTCTTTGGTAATGTTGTAATAAATCAATGCTCCTACAAATAGTTATCTCTTGGGGTCAGCTTACTTCAGGCAACCAACTGTTCTAACCAGAATAACAAAGGCTTGTGGGTCTGGAAAGGACCTTGAAACCAACTAGTCCAACTAGTCCAAGTCTTTTGTATCATGTTGAGGAATTATAGGAAAGATCCCCTTATATATTTTTGCCCAAGAACAAGGGAAATAGAGAGAATTAAACAGATCTCTGATCTCCTCAGTGTGGGTGCTACCTCCAACTGTGCATATTACAGTCTATCATGGATATGCATCTTATATGACCTTTATCCAGCTCCTCCCCTGAATCCACCACAGGGGGATCATTGAATAGCGGAAGTCTTTCCACTAGATCCATGGACATTCTCTAGATGGCAGCTAGAAGACAGAGTAAACAGACTCCACCTGGAATTAGGAGGATCTGAATTCAAATATAGCCTTAGAGGCTGTGTGAACCTGGGCAAGTCACTTAACCTCTAACTACCTCAGTTTCTTCATCTGTAAAAAAAAATGGGGGCAAGAATAACATTAACCTCCCAAGGTTGTTATCAAGATAAAATGATATGATATTTGTAACTAGAAGATGATGGAGGGTACTAAAACATTGGAGAATGGTCAAGAAAGGTCTGAACTGGAGGTGGCATTTGAAGGAAACTAGAGATAGATGTGATAGGATGGTCCATTGTCAGGAAGGAGGAAACAACAAGAAGGGTAATTTAGCTGGAACCTGGATTGAATGATGAGGAAGAAGGTGAAAAAGTCTGGAAAGGTAACCTGGAACCAGATTGTGTGGTATCCATTTAAATGACCTAGGTGCAATAGGAAGTTTCGGAGCTTTTTCAAATGGGGAAGGGGGATAGAAGGGATAACACAGTCTGATCTGTCAATAATGTCACTTCTTCGCTGTTTGGAGGACAGAACAGGGAAAAGAGAAAAGTAAGGAAATTATTACAATAGTCCAGGGAAGCATTGATAAAAGCCTGAACTAGGATTATGAACTTGTAAATGGACAGAAAAGGACCTTATAAGAGATGTTATATTAGGGAGAATCAATAGAACTTGGTAAATGATGAGATATGGGGATAGGGAAGAGTGAGGAGTTCAGGATAATAATAATAACATTAATAATAGGTAGAATTTATCTAGCACTTTCAGGTTTGTAAAGCACTTTACAAATATAACTTTATCCTCACAACAAAGGTTCTACTATCATCCTCATTTTATGCATGAGAAAACTGAAGCAAACAGAAATTAAGTGACTTGCCCAGGATCACACACCCAACATCTTGGGTTGGATTTGAACTCAAGTCTTCCTGACTCCAGGTCTAGCATTTTATCTACTGCAATATTTAGTTGCCTCACAGTGATTTCGTGGTTTGAATCTTGTGATTAGAGGTTGACCTCAAGAGATATTATGGGAGATGTAGTTTAAACCCAGCTCTTCCAGTAGACTTCAAGTTAACACATTAGACATTATACTATCATTCTACCATTCACTCTACCATTCATTAGAAGAGTAGCTATTTCTCTGTGCCTTGGTTTCCTCAATTACAAAATGAGGGAGTTGGACTAGGTAATCTCTAAGGTTCTTTTCAGCCCTACCATTATAGATATTCTATATTATGTTTTAATATCTTCTATATTACATTATAGAATTATATAGAGGCTCCCTGCACCTATAACAGGTTCCCCCTCTTTGGACATCTTCAAGAAGAGACTGTTGAGTGTGTTGTAAGGAGTGAGTTGTAAGGAGAATTCATTGAGGAACATGGGCTATGCTAGACAGTTTCTAAACTCGCTTCCAAACGCGAGAGTCCTTGGCTTCAAGAAACATATGTGTTTGGAAGTGAGAAAAGACTTCATGGAGAAGATGAAGTTGACTAAGATCTTGAAGGATAATTATTACATCTAGAGAGAAAAGTCAGCATACTGGGTGAGAAAAACAACATGAACTTAGGCATAGAGAAGACAATGAAGAATATACTGATGTTGCATGTTAATAATAACAGAAAATGTGCCTGAGGAGCTTTAGAGAATAGTGACATTATGCCTGGGAAAACAGTACCATTGCAGAAAGGAGAGAGAACCAGAGGCCCTCTTCACAGAATCATTTCATGGAATCAGGCAGAAGCTGGATGACCACTTGCTAGAGATTTAGACAAGCGACTGTCAGACTTGTACTAGATGGCTGCTAATCAAATCTAAGGAAATCTGACATCCCTTGCAGCTGTAGTCTTTGGTGTCATTGAATTTTAACTCTTTCATTTTCTGTTCAAGCATTCAGAAAAACTGAGGGAATGAGAGAAAAAGAGCCCTGCAAAGAGATCACCAGTGACTAGGTCAATCATTCAAGGCAACTGTCAAGAGCTGAATGAGGGGAGGGGAAGAAATGAATCTGGACCAAAGAAAAAGAGACAAGGAGGAAAAAAGAAGTAGGATATTTGCTACCTACCTTTGCCCTCAAAATCGTCCGTCTTGATACCATTTCAAAGAAACTAAGTTGTTTTGCTTCAGAAGCTGTTTTTTATATTATGATTTTTTGATAATAAGAAGATTTCTGCTGGGAAGAAAGTCATTTGCCATTGTTTGCAACCACTCTCACAAAGAAAAATTATCACCATTGGAGTAATTTAAACTGAAGATAGCTTTTTTTAAAGTAAGAATTAAGGTGATTTTAATGGTTTTTTATAGTCCTTTATGGTAAATGACAAATTAATATGGAAGGGATAAGAAGATAAGGGAAAGAAGGTAGAAGAAGAAGGGAAGAAAAAACAGAAGCATTCAAATAGATTCTTGACTTTAGAAAGCCAGAACTTCCTAATAGAGCTGTCCAAAAATCAAATGGGCTACGTGTGGGAAGAGGGATCAAAGAAGTTTTCAACGTCACTGGAGGGCTTCAAGAGAAGCCCAGATTTGTTATAGAAAAGATTCTTTTATGGATTAGACAAGATGGACCCTTTGCTCCCTTCCAAATCTAAATTCTAAGATTCTGCAATCATTCCACCATACCGTATGAGGCCACATCTGAAGTATGGTATCTCGTAGGGTCCCCCAAATTTTACAATGGAGTCTAGAAAAGGGCAACAAGACAGGAGAAAAGTTTCCAGATCAGTTGAAGAAATAGGGATGCTTAGCCTGGAAAGGAAACATGTATAGCTATCATTGAAAACTTGAAAAGTTGCCTCCATAGAAAAGCGATTAGAATTGTTCTGCTTGGTCCCCTCAGATGGAAGAACTAGGGGCAGAGGGGAAATATTTCCTAGTGGCAGATTTAGGAGTGATGTCAGAAAAAGGTTCCTGATAATTAATTAGAGCTATCCCAAAGCAGAAGAAGCTATCTGGGTATGTATTGGGTTCCCATTCACAAGACATCTCCCAACAAAGGCTAGATCACGCTTATTGGGCATAACATAGATAAATTTTACTCAGTTATGGGTTGGAGATGACCCCTGTGTTCCCTTTCAATGTTGAGATTCTGTCACTTTGGGAATCCCCAAATAGTCCCCTATCAGCACATAGGAAAAAAAATCACTTTAAGGGTATCTGATATATTCCACTAACTTTCAAAATCATCTATGATAAATAACTATCTTCATTTTTATTAAGTATCTAAAATTTCTCATGGGTTCCAACAACCATTGGAAGTTAAATCATTTTCCTCTTGGTTCTGCCCAAAAGATTTCCTGTGATATTTTAGAGACTTTTTGTATAGATTTATTCTTAACAGACGGAGAATGTCTTAATTTCATTTTTATATGTGTACGAATGAATAAAATGATAAATAAATAAATGCTTTAGATCATATATAGTGCCTTAGAAAAATTTTAAAAACATTCAAGTTAGCATTTATCTGAATGCTTACAGAATAGATGTTGGTATAATTCTTGACTAAAATTAACTACTTCACGTATAAACCCATGTTGGCTTAATGAATATGGATTTTCAAGTACAGACTGACATTTCTAACTTCACAGAGGACCAAAAAGTCACACTACGGCATATTCTCACCTCAGTCTAAAAAAGTCACTTGATGACAGTGTTCTAAAAAGTTAAATACTTCCCCCTAACATTTATGTTACATAAGGTATGAACTAATACATGGGAAAGATGTAGTTTGTTAAGAAATAGGCCAAACAGAGATAAAGGCAACCAAGGTCAAGGCTGTTAGGAATGTGGAGAAACAAGTACACTCATTCATTGCTGGCCGAATTGCAGACTCGAATCTTTTCAGAGAATCTTCTGACGGTGGGCTAAAAAGGCTATAAAAATAATCATAGCCTTTAACCCAAAAGTTCCATTGTTGAGAATGTGACCTGGAAATGTTATCACCAATCAAAAGAAAAGATTTTATAGAAGCATTATATATAAATAAAAAATGGAAGCAACCTAAATATCCAATAGTGGAGGAGTGTGGTTGGCTACAAATGGATGGATTAATATAATGGCATATGACAAAGTCATTAATATTGAACAGTCATCGGAATATAGGGAAATAATAGAAATACAATTCTAAAATAAAGAAGGGAAAATGCAGAAACAGAAGAATTGAATAACCCTAATTGCTCATATAAGAAGAAAAGTGAATGAGAATTCAGATAAAAGCTTAAAGTAAGAAACCAAAAAGTTGTGACATTTGCATAGCTGAATTTCTTTGTTTAAATAATAACGATGATAGCAATGATAAAATTTTACATTTATACAGCACAGTGTATATTATTCACTTAGGATTTATATAAATTAAAATAGTCACAAAGCAAGTTTAATTGATTTTATTTGTGTTCAGCATTGTGTAAAGCAAATGACTTAAACATTTTTTAAATAATCCAAAGAAGCTTCATGTTACCCCTCTTGTTTGTATTAAATCTGCATGGATTTATCTAAAAATCTGCATGGAAATATCTAAGCTTTTTAATCAAGGGCACAAGTAAAATCATTCAAATAACCAACTAAGGCAGAGTTCATTGTTATGCCTACAGAAACTGACTTATTTCAGTACAGTTGTTGATCCAGGATGATCTGGGTTAGGCCAATTCTCCAGTGAACCTGTGATCTCGTCAGTTTTACTGCCCTCACTGATGTAGACTGCGGTCCATCCTCTCCTCACCTGTTCATCCTATACCTCTCATACATGCCCTCCCCAAAGTTCTCTGCACAGGGTGTACCCAATGTGCTGAGAGGCTTCCTCTCATTCTTTTGGTGCTGAGAAAATATAAATGGATCATTTTCCCCTTAAGGAACCCTACTCTTTAATAATTCTCCATTGTAGCTAAAATGGACTATGAGCTATTCCCCAAACTCCACACTTCATGTCCTCCTCGGGACACCTGCACAAGTTGTCCCCCATGCCTGGGGTATGCTCCCTCCCCATCTTCACTTCTCAAAACTCTTGAAATCCATCAAAGCACAACTCATATGCATCTCTTCCACATAACATTCTCTGTCCATTAACAATATTTTTCTTGTGTATGTTATATCCCCTCAGCCCCTCCCCATCCCATCCCAGTAGAAAATAAGATCCTTAAGGGAGCAAACTTGTGTTTTTGTCTATTTATCCAAGTGCCTAGAAGAGTGATATACACTATACAGTGCTATACCACACAGTACTATAGATGGAGCTATGCAGAGCAGGTACTTAATAAATGTTTCTTGAGAAAAGGGATATTAATTAAATGTGAAACTAAATGGGATCTTAGGCCGCATAGTCCAACCTTGAAACTACAGTCCAGAGAAAAAAAGGGACAAAGAGGTTCAATGAAAGTTCTGACTGCCTGGAAAAGAAAATGCTTGGTAACTTTCAGCATATGGAGTACTCTTCTGAGAAAAGTGTGCCAGTTCCCCTAAATTGGTGGAACCTACTCAGTATTTCCATTCAGACAGAGCTACTCAAGGAAAACAATCATCTAAGCTATCCTTTAGCAGGCAGCTCTTCTCTCTACCCAAGTGGTACCTCTTTCCAAAGCAATCTGTCATAACATGGCTTCTTAATACCTCTATTCCTAGGAACCAGAGAGATAAATGTGTTCAGTGTTGGTTAAATGGGAAAGGAGACGGAATACATGGGAAAATTAATAAATTTGGAATTTCAAAAGGAAATTTCGTAGAGAATGGTGTAAGCTTTGTAGTTGTTATAAAGGAAAATTTCTTTTTGAAGTTAAAAAAAGGCCTAGTGTCAATTTTAAAAAAATACATAAAAATCCTTGAGAGGGAGTTCAGATGAATGGAAAATGTATGGGATTTAAGTTCATAGTATCTAGATAGAAATCCTCCTCCTTCCACTTACAATTCTACCTCTATTGTCATTCCTACTCTCTGGTCCTCAGTTTTCTCATCTTTAAAATAAGGAAATTATACTAGCTAGCCTTCCAGTTGTAAATTCATGATCCTGATTTTTAAGCATGTATATGTGTCTTTTAATATCTGTATGATTTTATCATCTGATACACAATTGGATACATTTCTTATTTACTCATTCGCCAAATATTTACACAGGACAAACTCTGTAGACAGAAATATCAATATACATGTTACATGGAAACTAGAAAAATGATGATCCATCTGTAGATTAAAGATGTAAAAATAAAATAGGTAGCATTTTTCCCGCAGAGGAAAAGAACTATCCTTCTAAGTAAATATTCTAAAGCAGTAAACTGCATGATGCAATTTATCAAGACATGAAAATGATGCTGGCACAGGATAAAATCTCTGCTCTCCTCTCCCTGATGTTTACTGGCAGGTTGGGTCATTTCATGAAGGCATCTACTGCCAGAGTGAAGAGATTAAAATGAAACCCTGAGTCAAAGGGGATTTTGCTAAGATTTTTCTTCTTTGGTATTAAAGCCAGCAATAAAAAATTAATGCTTCAAGTTTTTTTCCTCATGATCTCATGAAGAAATTCACCACAGGTACTCAGTAACAGGTCAAACCAGTTCCCACATTAGGAGGCCTGAAGTTATATTCCAAAAAGCTATTCCCCAAGGAATTTCAGAGTTGGAAAGGACCCCAGTGGCCACTGAGTAAAAACCAAACTTCAGTGGGGGGGATAAAATCTCAATTGTATGGCAGTGATTGTTAAACATTAAAAAATAATTTTAAAAAATTGCTTTGCCAAAAAAAAAAAAAAAAGAAAAGAATCATTATCAAAATTTCTGTACTGAGGTTTCTCAATAAAGATATATAGTACTAAAAGTAAAAAAAAACAAAAAAAAAAAAAAAACAAACTTCAACAAGAATCCCATCTTGGGGACCAAGCCAGAGATGGCAGAGTAGAAGAAGCACCACAGCCAAGCTCCCCCAACATTCCCCTCCAGCAGCTTTAAAATAATGCCTTAAATCAAATTCTGAAAAGGCAGAGCCAACAAAGGATTGTGGTGAGATATTCTTCCAGTTCAAGACAACTTAGGTCAGAAGGAGAGGGCTGTGACACTATTAGAGATGGTGGGGCAGGGTGGAGGTGAGGGAAAGCTGTCTCAAGCTTCAGGATTTGGGGCGCCACTGGTCTGGGTCTTTGGAAGATTTTGGTGCTTCCAAGGTTATGCTATCTAGGCAGAGGTGTGGTCACTGCTTTCTTGATCTGTGCTCTGGTCCTTCCTCAGGAAGGACCCCCACAACCCTTTCACTGGTAAAGCATATTGCTCCTCAGGGTCTTTGCTCCCTTCTGAAGAAAGACATACTGCTTCTCAGAGCCCTTTTTCCCTTTAAAGGAAAGAGATGCTGCTCCTTAGGGCTCCTGATCCCTTGTGACTACAAGCACTCCTCTCTGCCCTAGAAGTCTGACCCAGAAGTGGGTACTGGGCAAAAGTTTGAGGCCTCTGGATTACATGTGGCCTTCTAGGCCCTTGGCTGAGGCCTGCTGACTGAGTCCAAGTTTTACAGAACAAATCCTTTTATTGTAATCTTTTAATCCTTTTATTTAATCCATGTCCTGCATCTAGTGCTAGCTCAGGGGTCCCTTATAGGCTCTTTCTAATCAACTGCCCAATACCCTCATTGTCTGTGGTTTGAGAGCTCCCAAAAGTGTGGGCCAATTTCAAGGCCCACAACCAGTGTTACTGCCATGTGGGCTCTGGGTCAGTACCCACCCCTGTGTCACAGACCTTTATTTTTCCCAATACTAAGTTGTCTTGGGCTGAAAAATTTCTCAACTCAACCTTTTGTTGTCTCTGCCACTCCAACATTCTATTTGAAAACAATTTTAAAACAATGCCTCAAAAAAAGGAACAAGGCCCCTGAGGAACTGCATGGAACAAAGTCCAACTTCAACATGAAGTTCAAAGTCAAGAAAAAGGCTAGAAAAATGAAAAAAGTAACAAACCAAAGAACGCAACCATAAGAAGCCATGAGGGTAACAGTGAAGGTCAAGATATGAACTCAGAAGAAGACATTGATGTCAAAAGAGATACAAGTAATGCCACAAAGAAAAATGTGAATTCAACACAGGCTCATAAAGAATTCCTGGAAGAGAAAAAAAAATTGATTTTTAAAATCAAATAGTAATGGTAATGACCCTCATTAAACTGGGAAAAGAAATTAAGATGCAAGAAAATTATGAAAAGATAATTAACAGCTAGGTAAAAGGGGCACAAAAATACTAAAGAAAACAACTTAAAAAACAGAATTAGCCAAACTAGAACCGGGAGGAACAAAAACTCACTGAAAAAATTAATTTCTTAAAAGTTAGAAATGGGCAAGTGGAAACTAATGATCCCAGTAGACATCAAGAAACAATAAAAATAAACTCTGAAAAAATGAAAAAATAGAAGAAAATGTGAATTATCACAACCACATCTGGAAAATAGATTGAGAGCTCATTTAAGAGTTATTTGACTATCTATCTAAATTAATTTACTTATTCAGTGCCATACCAATCAAAACATCCAAAAAAAATTTATAGAGCTAGAAAAAACAATTCATCTGGAAGAACAAAAGATCAAGATTATCAAAGGAATCAGTGGGAAAAATGCAAAGGAAAATGGTCTAGGAGTACCAGATTTGAAACTATATTGCAAAGTGGGAATTGTCAAAACAATATGGTACTGGCTAAGAAACAGAGTGGTGGATCAGTGGAAGACATTAGGTTTACATAGTGGTAAACGACCATAGTAATCTAGAGTCTGATGAATCCAAAGATCCAAGTTATAGGGGAAAGGATTCTCTACTTGACAAAAAAAAATGCTAGGAAAATTAGAAAACAGTGTGGCAGAAGTTAGGCATAAACCACCATTTTACACTGTATACCAAGATGAAGTATACCAAGTTTAAATCATAAGCAAATGAGGGAAGCACGAGATATTTTACCTGTCACATCTATGGATAAGGGAAGAATTTATGATCAAACAGGAGAAATAGAGCATTCTTGGGTTTAAAATGGATAATTTTTATTATATTAAATTTAAAAGGATTTGCACGCACACATGCACATACACGCACAAACACTAAACTTAATGCAGCCAAGATTAGAAGGAAAGTAAGAAACTGGGTGGGCAGCAAGAAATTTATAGCAAGTTTCTCTGCTAAAGGCCCCATTTCTCAAATATATAGAAAACTAAGTCAAATTTATCAGAATAAGAGCCATTCTCCAACTTGATAAATAGTTAAAGGATATGAACAGGCAGTTTTCAGAAGACATCAAAGCTATGTGTCATCATATTAAAAATGCTCTAAATCACTATTGGTTAGAGAAATGTAAATTAAAATAACTCTAAAACACCACCTTATACATATCTGGTTGGCTAATATGAAAGAAAAGGAAAATGGCAGATGTTGGAGGGAAAGTGGAAAAATTGGGGCACTAATACATTCTTAATAGAGTTGTGAACTAATCCAACCATTCTGGAGAGCCATTGGCAACTATGTCCAAAGAGCTATAGAACTGTACATGCCCTTTGATCTAGCAATACCACTAGTGAGTCCGTTTCCTAAAGATATCAAAGGAAAGGGAAAAGTATCTACATGCACACACATATTTAAAGCAGCTCTTTTCGTGGTGGCAAATAACTGGAAATTGAAGGGATACCCATCAGTTGGAAAATGGCTGAACAAGTTGTGGTAAATGATTGTGACGGAAAACTGTTGTGCTATAAGAAATGATGAACAGGATACTTTCAGAAATACCTAAGAAGACTTCTATGAACTGATGCAAAGAGAAGGAAGCAGAACCAGGAGAACGTTATACACAGTAATGGCAATATTGTAACAGTTATCAGCTATGAAAGATTTAATAACTGTTCAATACAATGATCCGTTACAGTTCCAAAGGACTCATGATGAAAAAATGGGGTCCACCTCCAGAGAGAGAACTGATGGAGGGCTGATTGAAGCATAATATTTTTCACTCTTTATGTTTCTTGGTTTTTTTGTTGTTTTTCCATCATGGCAAATATCAGAAATATGTTTTACATGACTTGATATGTACAATTGAAATCAAAGTGCTTGCCTTCTCAAGGAAGAAGAAGAGCCCAGAGGGAGGGAGAGAATGTGGAATTCAATGTTTTAAAAAACGTTAAAAAAAATAAATATATAAAATATTTTGCAAAATAATTTTTTTAATCCTATCTTTAACATACATGACAAAGGTTTATCCAACCTCTACTTGAACACCTCCCATCATAAGGAACTCACTCTTTCTCAAGACCTCCAGTTCTGCTTTTGGATAGCTCTATTAGTTTCTAACATCTAGCTTTAACAGACCTCTCTTCAGTTTCCATCATTGTTGCTTCTAGTTCTGTCCTCTGAAGTGAAGCAGAGGAAATTCTTATCTCTTCTCCAAGTGACAACCTTTCATCTTTTTGAAGACAAATAGTATGCCCTGCCCCCAAGTCTTTCCTTTATCCATGCAGAATGACCACTGCTTCGCAATTTATACTCTTAGAAAACTATCTGGGGCAGTGAGATGTTAAGTGATCCTTCTCCCAAAATAAGCAGCTAGCAAGAGTTAGCAGTGGGATTTGTAACCAAGGCCATCTCCCTATCCACTATTCCACACTGCCTCTCCCATGCCATACATTGAACCTGAATAAGCAGCTGCCACTACTTTTATTGCTGGAAAAAAAGAAAGGATATGAATAAGTATAATAAGGGAGAGGACTCAGGACCTGGGTACATTCCTAAAATATCCTTATAATCAATGTTATAATCTTAACATTTCAGTTCAAACGCAAGCACCCACTGGATAGGAAGCTTTTCTTTTCTTTCAAAAAGACTGGATATTAGATGACTTCCAATTCTGATAAGCTTATCACAAAGGCCAATGTTTTAGTGTGACCTGGTCTTCAGGATGCATTTTTAATAGGACAATTCATACCAAGCTGCACATGAGTACTAAAGATCAATCAATAAATCAATCAACAAGCATTTTTTCAGTGCTCCATGTGCTGGGCACGGTACAAGGTATGTAGAATGCAAAGATCAAAAGGAAATAGTCTGCCCTGAGGGATTTTATAATCTATCAGAGGAAAAAAATGTACATATAAATAAGTATATCCAAAATCCAAACAAGATAATGGGAAAGGCACTGGCAATCGAGAGACTCAGGAAAAGTTTCATGTAGACATAAATTCACTGGGCTTTTTTTTCCCCCTGAATCTTGGAAATAATTTCCAAGCAGGCCATTTGCCTAGCATGAAATCAAGATCATTAATCATTCAAAAAAACTATACATAAATGTCTAAAATCATTGCAACGGTGAGCATTCAAGAAATCAATTTATTTCAGGGTAGAAGGAGGGGAAGAGAGGAATCAGACAGTTGTATTGTCAGTTCCCAATGTAAAACTTAAGACATCAAAATATGAATCAAAAAGGTAATCATTGAAGTATAACCTAGAAAAATAAAGGAATTCTTTTTTTCAGTAACTCTGGGATTGGGGAATGGGAGTAAGAGAAATGGGTCTGATGTGTTTTTTTTTTATTTTTATTGGTATGAAGGACTGCAGATATATAAAATCCCTCTTCCAATGAAGATTAGCGACTCTACTGTACTTTATAAAAAGAGTTTCCTGGGGCCCTGAGAGGTTCTGAGACCTACTCAGGGTCACAAAGTTAGTATATCCAAGCTAGTACTCAAAAGTGGGTCTTCCTAACCTGAAGGTTCTGCTTCGCACCACTGCCTATGAGTTCAGTAATAAAACCTGCATATGGTCTACAGACAAAAAGCTCATTGTTGGCAGCAGAATTGCAATCAGTTGGTGCTGAAGAGATTCGAACTTATTCAGATGTTTTTCCACCATAAAAGTTGATAATAAAATAATGAAGTCTAGCTCATAGGAGAAGGTGACCTAATGGCAAACCGAAATGCAAAGAGAAACCCCTTGGAAACATGGAGCATCCCTTCAAACCTTGACAATGAGATTGCTTTGGATTTTACTAAAGAAGAACTGGAAACTTTCACGTGTGTAGGAGGATGAACACACTGAATAAGCTGAGTGAACCATGTCCGACAGTGAATTCTTTGGTCAGAGGGTCACAGGTGACATCCATATGGAGATTAAAATCTTCTACAAAAAGTAAAACAAGTGACCTTCTGTGAGACAAGGACTCTGAAGTTGTACCAAGGAGCACGGCATTAAAACAGAGTAGTGGATAAATTGAAACAGCTGTGACAGAACTTGGTGTGGGAAATGCGAGTAGGGGAAGAGGAAAAAAGAAAGTGGAAGGTGACCCAGAAGTGAAGGAAAATTTAGGTGGGTTAGCCTGTCTCCTAGCATGCCATGTCAGCCCTATTAAATAAAGACTCAAGGTCCACTCAGGCTTGGACCTTCTAACTCCCAAGCACAGGCATCCCAGGAGTGAATCAAAATTTTTGAAGAACAGAGGTGCTTTGAAAAAAATGGAGAGAATGTTATTTGGGGAGAAAATGTCTCCATAGCACAACCCTATAAAGGTACTCAGGTACTGAAAAAGCTTGAAAACTGGGCACCTTTAGGCTCCGGATCTTTTCACATATTTGACAATTTCAGCATCTCTAGTTTTATCCACACAGCATCAAGATTATTCCTTGTCTGTCCCTTTTATAAACTCAGTGCTAGGCTGGCATTGACCCAATCATATTATTCACTAGGCACAGTAGCTAACGGCATCATTAGTGATGGCAGGGTGTGTCTAGACATTTCTGTTCAAATGAATGGAGAAAAAAATGTGGCATCTGGGGAATTAAATGAGAGATCTCCATTCCTACTACCACATTTCCTTGATGTCTGAATTATTTCTTTTCCCTCTGCCTTGTTAGAATGAAAATTGTGTCTGTCTGAGGAATGGCTGCTTTTTATTTTTGATTCAAGCCTTGTGTCCCTAACAAGTACCTGACTATCAGCAGGAGAGAAGCAGAGGGAGCAAGAAGGAATACCCTCTATTAATATGCTCAGCATGGAATAACAGATTAACATATGGACTGACATTCTCTTTATTTGGAGAACTTGCAAACTAGTAGCTCCATGAAAGGGACTTCTTAAATGTCTGGCATCAGGAAGACCTAAATTTGAACTGTGCCTTTGTCACACACTAGTGATGTAAATATGACAAAATCACTTAACAACTGAGTACCCCCCTCAAGGGACTCTCTAAGACTATGAGTTACAGCCAAGCCAATAGGCACTTAGCAAGCATCGGCTATGTGCCAGGAACTGTGTTAAGCACTGGGGATGGAAAAAAAGGCAAAACAAAAAAGCAGCCCCTGCCCACAGTCTAACAGAAGAGGGAACGTGCAAACAACTTTGTACAAAAAAGACAGAGCAAATGGAGATAATCAATAGAGGGAAAGCACTAGAATTAAGGGGAATCAGGAACAGTTTCTTGCAGAAGGTGGAATTGTAGCTGGAACTTGAAGGAAGCCAGGGAAGTATAAAAGTAAAGACCCCAGCATACACAGGAGGGTCTGCTGTATAAGTTCTTTGCTCTGCTTTTCTAAAAGGAAAGTAACTTTTGAAGGGTCAACAGTCTACTTTAATCAAGCACATATATCATTCACTTAGTTCAGGGGCAAAAGTCAACACCCTGAAGTTCAGAGAAAATACAAAGAAATCAAAATCCACAGACAGGACTTCCAGCTGCCTGACAGATCAACAGACAGATAACTGTCTGACCATACATAGTTAGTGAGAAGCACCAGCATCTAGGCTCTTTAGTGGCTGCCCAGAGTCTCTTCTAATTATATCACATGAACCTTCTTACAAAAAATAAGCCCCAAAGTAAACCTCACCTCAGAGTATTTGTACTTTTTTCAGAGCCAGAGGGCATCATGACCCTTGAGAACCAGTGCCTCATCAGAAAATTAACAAAAGGTGTCAGTCTCCCCTAATCAAGTTTTCCTAAATGGGCAGACCATTAAGGTGGGAAAGATCTTTAAACTCTCATAGTTATCATTACAGGAAGCCAGGAGGCAGAGATGAGGAGGGAGAGAGTTCCAAGTGTGGGGAACAGTCGTAAATAGCTATCATTTATATCGCTTTCTTAAGACTTGCAAAGTGGATTTTATGTTTCGGTTCATTGATCCTACAGAGAAGTTTCTAATCTATACTAATAGAGTGTGTTTCCCTCTCTGAAAGTTCCCTAAACCAAATCCATCATAGGTCCAGACCAAACAAAGTATATACTCATGAAAATGGGGGGGGGGGGGGAAGGGGGTCAGTCATACACAAAGGGACAAAACAGAAATTATCTCTCTTTTCTTAATCTTTCCTAATAGGATAGAAATAGTGATTGATCTGTGATTTTCTTAGTATAAGCCACTCCTCAATCAGGAAACATTCTCTCCTATGCTGGTTGGAACCTTTTCTGTGACTTGTAGTCTAAGAGGAATGCCTAGGAAATTGAATACAGGCCAGCAGTAGGACTAGAACCCGGGCACTGCTGACTTGGAGGTAATGAACATTTAAGCTTGTGGTTCAAGTTACAAAAATGTGTTCTGATGGAGGCACTACTCTGTCCAGCTATCTGTTTCTCCATATGCATATAACCTGAACTCTATGACAGAGTGGCTCCCCATCCCCTGATATGTTACACCTATACACCACACTTTTGTGAAAACACCATGGGTGGTGATTCAAATGTCAATGATGACATCTACTTTTACAACTTTTTTCTTCTTTGCTACAAGGCAGACAGTTAAAATCAACAACGAAGCTAGAAATCAAATGAAAAGTCTGCTAAGAAAGAGCATCCATTCTTGATTCTCTGTACTCACATTAAGGTCACAATCCATCTTAACTAAAATTGAAAGATGTGATGCTGGTATGATCTCAGAATAACCTCCAAGGCTTTCAGATTTGTTGGAGTGAATACTTTATAGAGTTTATTGACCTGACTTAGCTGATTCAAAACTTTTGTGTTTCAAAAATTGTTCTGTCATTCATGGAGTTTTGTAATTACTGTATCTCATGCAGAAATAATTTTCATCTAAGACATTTTTTGAATTAACTAGATTAAGTTGAATGCCACTTAAAGTAAACAAAATTTCACTGAAGGGGGAAGCAAAACTTTCCCTTCATTTGTAATGAAAATCAAGTCTTTCATCTTAAATTCAAGCAGGAAGCTAAAGTGCTAAGTGAAATGAGCTTGTTACTTTCAGATACCTGTTAAATGGATGGCTGTCTACAAGGAGAAAAAAACCATCCTGATTCATTCTGTTCATTATCAACCTATAGCAGAGTGCACTTGGAAGAGCTTAATAAGGAATATTGTCCCAATGGTGGGATTAAATTGCTTCCTGCATTTCTAATTGTATTATTCTTGTCTTCCTAGAGTAGCTCTCCTGAAGCAGAAAGTTCTACGCATCCTTTGATCTCAGATCTACCATTGCCATAACTGATAGATGAAACATCGAAAGATCACAGTAGAAAGAGCTGTGAGAGGAGGACTGAACATGAAGTCATAAAGACAGGAGTTCAGCTGTGACCTTGGATAATTAACTGGCTGTGTGATGCTGGGCAAGGCATTTAACTGCTGTCTGCCTTAGTTTTCTCACCTGCAAAATAGAGATTATAATAGCACCCACCTCTCAAAATCATCGTGAAGATAAAATGAGATGATTTTTGTAAGTATTTTGCAAACTTTAAAATTTTATATATAGAGATATGCATGTATATTATATTAGCTATTATATGCCTTGAACGCAATCATCACAAGATTTACAATCTGACAGTCAGGAAAATGAAGAGGTAAATGAGATCATTTTAGGAAATTCCTGTATCCAGGTTGATGGAAGGTACATAATGTGTCAGCACCAACCAACTCTGTTCCATAATATGTAAATCCATTGTAAA